>NC_143509.1:72675171-73019754 GCF_031878675.1 Megascapheus bottae
CTGACAGGTGGGCAGCGCTAAGACCCAGCACCCCACCAAGGGAGGCAGGGCTGTCCCAACTCCCACCCGCCCAACAAGCTCAACTCCCAGCCCTCTGACTGGAGACTGACAGGCCGGCTACACTAAGACTCAGCACCCCACCAGGGGAGGCAGAGGTGTCCCAGCTCCCACCCACCCAACAGATTCCTCTCCCAGGCCACTAGATCTGGAGAGTGGACGGCGCTGAGTCCCTGCGTTACAACAGCTGGTGGGGTGTGCAGGAAAATAGGAGCTAGCATCTGCCCCCCTCCAGCTGGGAATCCTGAGCAAGACAGCACCGAGGTGCCCCCCACAGTCACAGACTCTCTGACAAAGCAGCAGGGATCTCAAGGGCCAACCAGCAGCCAAGCTCGCCTTCTGAGAATCAGAAGTCCTCAGCTGGGCTCCGCCCCTGGGAACAGAGTGGTCTCCTGCTGGTCCTGCTGAGAGCCCCTGGAAACTCTCAAACTCCAGACCCTTGGGCGGGGGCCATCCCTGGAAGCAGCACAGGAAAACATCTTACCAGCGCGCCCAGACTGAAGCTCGCAGATCCATCCCACAGCCCACTGTGAGGCCACTGGTTGGGCTGAGAGCTAGTCATGCAGCAACACATAAGTTTTATCTAATACTTTCCAAACTTTGTACTCAAATACGCTACATACTTACCAACTTAGGTCACTTATCCTTATGCTATACCTTTTCTTCATTACTATAATAATCTTACACTCCTACGTTAATCCTCTTGTACCTCCCCTGACCTCTCTCATTCTATTTTTCTATCTCTGGTCCTCTGTTCATCTTTCAACCCTTATAATACACGGATCTACACTTGATGGCTGTTGAGCAATACTCTATATCTAGGTGTTCAATTATACTCTAGGTTCAGAGGGACTTAAATACAATAGAGATTGGATTGAGAGGCTTTTTGTTTTGGTCATAAATTGCTTATCAGTGGTTGTATTAGACTGGTCTGTAAGTGCACAAAAAGAAAGAGTGATAACACCAATCAAAAATTGTGAAAATTCATTCGTCATAATCAGTAGAAACCTTGGGCTCTACTAGCATAGATTTGCAATAGAGCAAAATCTTGATACATAAGGACATATAATGTGAAGCTAATTAAAAGGACCTCCAGGATAGTGAAACAAAAGCCATATAATGAATGATTGTTGTCCTTAATGTACTATGTTGTCTCTCATCTCCTTTGCTGTCCCTTGTTATCTCATATTGGTATAGTATCTCACTTTGTTATCTAATATATTGAATTTATTTGTATTTGGATATTTGAAATTTGATAGGGAAGGGGGGAAAACCAAGACGGGTGGGGGGTGTGGGGGGGGAGGGAAACGGGTACCAAGACATGTGAAAGGGTATCAATGTATGTGAATTAACGCACCTTCTATCTGGCAAATATCATGTAACCCTTTTACTAATTACAATAAAAAAGAAAAAAAATTGTGAAAATCTAGTGTCTACCAGCTACAGAGGTCTAGGTTGGTTATATCTAAAAAACTATAATCGTGTTTAGTATTAATCTTCCTCCCATTTTCAAATGGGCAGAACAAGAAACTCAAGAAAAATGTCAAATCAAGGAATAACATCCCCCACCCAATATAAACAGACAATGGAACAGTCACTAGCAAACCTGGAGGAGAGTCTTCCAAGTGCTATACAAATGCAATTGATAAACATCATTAATGAAAAATGTGAAAATATAAAGAAAGAGATAAGGGAGGAAGCCATAGCTAAACAAGAGGAAACCATAAACAAGGTGATGAGTGAAAAAGAAGAAGCCATAAGGGAAGCCATAATAAAGGTTTTTCAAAGAAAAATGGACGAATTCATAGAATCCACAAATAAAAAGGTGACCGAACTCCAGCAAATGTCCAAAGAAAATACAACACTAAAATATTGGCATAATCTTATTCTGGCAGACATGATGTTTGGACACCCTGTTAAAAACTACCTTGGTTGAAGCAGAAGGAGCAATACCAAACTCATGTTATGAAGCTAATATTACACTCATCCCCAAACCAGGGAAAAAAACAACAAAAAAAGAAAAATACAGACCTATCTCTCTAATGAACACAGATGCAAAACTCCTCAATAAAATATTTGCCAACAGAATCCAGAAACAAATTTTAAAAATTATACCCTACAATGAAGTAGGTCTCATCCCACAGATGCAAGGCTGGTTTAAGCACTAGAAAAAATAGGAACAAGAAGTACATTCTTTAAAATAATTAAAGCCATATATGATAAACCTACAGCCAACATTATACTAAATGGTGAAAGACTAGAACCATTTACCTTAAAATCAGGAACTAGCCAGGGATGCCCATTCTCTCCACTTCTCTTCAATACAGTGCTAGAATCCTTAGCCAGAGCAATAAGGCAAGAAAAGGACATCAAAGGGATCCACATAGGGAAAGAAGAAATTAAAATATCCCTATTCGCAGATGACATGATCCTCTATTTGAGTGACCCAATAAGCTCCACTGCCAAATTCCTACAACTAATAAACCACTTTAGCAAAGTGGCAGGATACAAAATTAACCTTCAGAAGTCAGTAGCCTTCTTGTACAGCAACAATACACAAAGAAGGCCAAATCAAGAAAATGATCCCATTCACAATAGCCCACAAAAGAATAAAATACTTAGGAATTAACTTAACCAAAGATGCAAAGAAATTAATGAAAACTATAAAAGCCTAATAAAAGAAATTAAAGAGGACACTAGGAAATGGAAAGACATCCCATGCTCATGGCTAGGGAGAACCAATATAGAGAAAATGGCTATACTGCCAAAATTGATATACAAATTCAATGCAATCCCCATCAAAATCCCAAAGACATTCTTTACTGAAATAGAAGATACAATCCAAAGGTTCATATGGAACAAGAAAAGACCTAGAATAGCCAAAACAATTCTAGGCAAAAAGAGCAATGCTGGTAGTATTACAATACCAGACTTCAAACTCTACTATGGAGCCATAATAACAAAAACCACTTGGTATTGGCACAAAAACAGACCAGAAGATCAGTGGAACAGAATAAAAGACCCAGAAATAGAACCACACACCTATAGGTAACTTGTATTTGACAAAGGAGCCAAAGATATACAGTGGAACAAACAGTCTATTCAATTATTGGTGCTGGCAAAACTGGGCAGCCACATGCAGAAAACTAAAAATTGACCCTAGCCTTTCGCCATGCACAAGCATTAACTCAAAGTGGATCAAAGACCTCAACGTCAGACTGAAACCGTGAAACTGCTACATGATAAAGTAGGAGAGACACCGGAACTCATAGGCACAGGCAACAGATTCCTGAACAGAATCCCAGGGTCACAACAGATTGGAGAGAGACTCGATAAATGGGACTACCTAAAAATAAAAAGTTTCTGTACAGATAAAAACATAGTCACAAGAGTAGAGAGACAGCCAACCAACTGGGAAAAGATATTCATCAACAATACATGACAAATGCTTAATATCCAGTATCTATAGGGAACTCAAGAAACTAATCCCCCCCCAAACCCAATAAACCATTCACTAAATGGGCAAGGGAACTAAAGAGAGACTTATCAGAAGAAGAGATTAAAATGGCAGAAAAGCATATGAGAAAATGTTCATCATCTATGGTCATAAAGGAAATGCAAATAAAAACAACCCTAAGATACCACCTTACCCCAACAAGAATGGCCAAGATTTTGAACTCAGACAATGACAGTTGTGGTGGGATTGTGGAGAAAAAGGAACCCTACTACACTGCTGGTGGGAATGCAGACTCGTTCAGCCACTCTGGAAAGCAGTGTGGAGGTTTCTTAAAGAACTGAAAATTGACCTTCCCTACGATCCCGCCATACCACTTCTGGGCATCTATCCTGAACATCATGACCCAAGATATTTTAAGGACACCTGCTCAGCTATGTTCATCTCTGCACTATTCACAATAGCCAGGCGATGGAAACAATCCAGATGCCCTACTGCAGATGAATGGATACAGAAAATGTGGCATATATATACAATGAAATTCTACATAGCCAACAGACAAGATAAAATAATGGCATTTGCAGGGAAGTGGATGAATCTAGAGTGAATCATGTTGAGTGAGACAAGTCAAGACCAAAGGAACAAAAGGCACATGGTATCCTTAATATGTAGCTACTAGATTCAAACAGTACAAGAGCGAGGACTCAATATTCGCATACCCAATGCTATGGACATGGTATTGGAAATGCAAACATAGACATAAAAATCTATGACTCTATAGACATAATGTTTTACATTGATTAATATGTATCTATGATATACAAACCCTTAGCCTAATTTTGATTATGTTCTAAAAACTAAGTCCTAGTGATTGTATATAGATTCCCTCTTGAATGCTTGTTTGTTAAACATGTCATTTGAAATATGATATAAAAATCAGTGTTAATAAATTCTTTAAAAAAAAACTAGCTTTGTCCTAGCAACCTCAAAACAAAATGTAGACTGGCCTAGGGCACATTTAAAATGAAAAATCCATGTCAAGGACAAATCTTGGAGTGTTATTTCATTTGCTTTTCCAGAGCAAATAAATAGGATTAGGGCATAGACATTATGACTCTCTAGTTGATCACCTGATAGAGTTAGCCACAAAAAGAGGAAATCTATTCATGAGAGAAATTATTTTCTTCTAAGAGACATTTGCTGCTTTAAAATGGTTGATCCGGCTAAGCCTGGCAGCTACTATTTAAAGATCCTAAGCCAAGTTCAACACTAGTTATTGTGTATATCTTCCCACATCCAGCCAAACTTCTTCATTGTTAAAGGATGAATGGCTACGTGTGAGTCTAGAAATAGTGATAGACAAAAATGGAAGCTTGCCACCTCCTTATGTGGCCTGGTTTTCTTGCATAACAAATCACCTGGGTAACCAAACCATATGCATTACATTCCTCCCTTCTGGCGAGGGGAATTTAACAGAACATAGAGGGAAAGGCATGATTTATCTCTGCTTGGTGATATCTGAATGCCAGTTATGATGACTCTTAAAGCAAGAAGAGTAGGGGCAGTCTCTCTTCCTTTCTTTGACTACATAATTGGCAGTTCCTGGGTAAAGGACTAGTTTAGCTAAAGCTGGCACCCAAGGTCACAGCATATGTCTCCCCAGTATGGCAGTGTCTGGGTAATGGATTTCTCCCATTACACTTCAGTGCTCCAAAGGTTACTACTGTAAATTCTTTCTGTTAATCTAACCAGTACGTACATGAGATGTATTTTAACAATTTATCTTTTAAATTGAATGGATGAATACATATTTGTTCAAAGACATGCTGTACACTTGTTTATGATGTTAATTGTTCTTAAAGCCAACTAATCCCCATTAGCTTCTGACACACACCCATAGTTCTCTACAACTTATCTGCTATTGAACTACTCAAAATTCTGAGGTTGTGCTTCACAAAATGTGATCCAACACAAAACAACAATAGCAGTACATGAGAACTTGTTTTTTTTTAACTGAATATTCTGAAGAAAATTTGTTATGTTTGGAAGAGTATTGGGCCCCAATACTCAGAGTTTCTAGACATGAGACTCAGAATACCTGTTTTAACAAGATCTTCTCATCATGCAGAGGCTCACAATAGTTGGAGAAGTTTAACTCTGTCGATGCTTTGCAAGCAAGATGTTGGAACCTGAGCCAGAGGTAATTTGGTGCCCAAACTTCCACCCATTACCTTATGTGTAGTACATCTTGCGCCATGTTGGTCTTTCCTTCTAGTCTTATTTCATAGGAAGGCTGATCACTTTTCAATGGCACACCGAATAACCATCTGTTTCATGATAGAGTCAAGGTTCTTTAATTACAAGATTCTTTCTCCCCATTGGTCACTATGTAAGTCACTCAGTAAACAAGCAAACTCGTTTTTCTGGTTCTGAGTGATGGGGAAGTTTGTTCATTAGGAATTATCCATGAACAACGAACCTAATTCATCGACTAATCATCCTCTTGTAGAAATACCTAAAGGTCCTCCTTCTTCCTGCCACTTCTCTTGTTCTTGGCTCCACAGAACCCTTGTATAAAAACAACAGAGGGTCACTTTCCAAAAGGTCTCTGCAGGAATACAGAACAGAACAACCAGCCAAAATGAAATATCTTCTAATTACTGAAATGCTCTTTTTTTTAGACAAATTGTTAAGCAAGGCAAATATCTCTGTAATCACCTTTGTAAAACAATTTTTAATTTAAAAAGGTAAATAAGTATCATCAAACAGCTGGAATAAAGTTTGTTCTTTTTATTTTTGCTCACCTAATGTAGAGACTTAGAATTGTTTGAAAATATTAAAATATAATACTTGGTGTGGTGGTTCATGTTTGTAATTCCAACTGCAAGGGAAGTAAGTCATCATTGAAAGGAACATGGCTCAAGACCAGCCCCAGCCAAGATTCCTTCCTCTCCTATCACAAAAAATTAGCTGTGAATAGTGGTGTATACCAGTGATACCAAATATTTGGAAAGTCATAGATGCAATGGTAGTAGTCTGAGGTTAGCATCCGGCCAAATCATAAGACTCTACCTTCAATATAAGTAAAGGAAAAATTGGCTTAGGATTGATTCAAGTGGCAGAGCACCTGTCTAACAAGTAACAAGACCCTGACAACAAAGTCATAAAATGTATATAAAATATGTAAATATATGTGCTTATATTTACAGATATGTAAAATTGTGGCCTCCTTAGAGCCAATATATTTCCTGTTTTCATAGGATGCTCTTGGTGTCTATTGCTACATTTCTAAATAACATGTATTAACTTTTCAATTTAGTCATGAGCTATTGGTTTTCTAACAGGAAGGTGACACTAGCTTTCTTAAGTCTTCTCTTTTTACTTTTACACACACACACACATGCACACACACACAAACTTCACTTTCTGTTTGTTCAGTCATGAGGCTTGAACTCTGGACCTGGGTGCTGTCTCTGAACTATTCAGCTCAAGGCTAGCACTCTACCACTTTGAGCCACTTCGCCACTTCCGGTTTTCTTGTGGTTAATTGGAAATAAGAGTCTCACAGACTGTTCCCTGGCTGACTTTGAATTGCAATCCTCAAATCTCAGTCTCCTGAGTAACTAGGATTGCAAGCGTGAGCCACCAGCACCCAGATAACATTCATTCTTAACAATATAATTTACAAACATTGTAATATTGTTCACATGAGTTGGCACAATAAGTCTCATTCATAGCTGAGATCTTTATTCCAAAATAATTACTTTTATTTTCTTCAAGTCAAGAGGTTGGTGAGAAATAATTCCTGGATTTTTGTTTTCGTGTCCATGTTGCATAATGAAATCTTTTGTCAGTGGCTGAGACAATACTTATCTATCTACACTTAAGAGCAGGCCCCGTGGCTGATGCTTGTATACTGTTAGCTTCTCTGGACATATTGATGTAGCTCGGCCCATTTTCTTGGAGATTCTCTCCCCAGTGTGTGCACCATCACTACTTTCTTTAGTCTGAAAGCTTTCCTGCAGACAGACTTACTATTCTTTTTCTGTTCTTTTTTTTTTTTTGCCAGTCCTGGGACTTGAACTCGGGGCCCAGCCCCACCTCCTATTCTTTCTAGATGCTAATAGAAACTAAAAAGTTCCTATACAGAAAAGGAAACAAGAAATGGTGCTGTGGTTCAAGTGGTAGACAACTAGCTTTGCGCTGAATAGCTCAGGGACAGAGCCTAAGCACAGAATTCAAGCCCTAGGACAGACAAAAAAAAAAAAAAAAGGAAAGGAAACAAGATGAAAAGGGAACCTACAGAAATGTAAAAACTTTCTGAAAACTAAAGAGTTGATATCTAAAATATCTAAGTAACTGAAATAACTAGCAAAGGAAAACCAGAATATAGAAAAATAGCAATTGAAAAATGCACCAAGAGGGGCCTGGAGTTTGGCCTAGTGGTAGAGTGCTGGCCTAGCATGCACCAAGACCTGGGTCTGATTTCCTCAGTACCACATACATTGAAAAAGCCAGAAGTGGTGCTGTGGTTCAAGTGATAGAGCCCTAGCCTTGAGAAAACCTAAGGATAGTGCCCAGGCCCTGAGTTCAAGCCTCTGGCAAAGAAAGAAAGAGGGGGGGGAGGGAGGGAGGGAAGGAGGGAAGGAGGGAGAGAGAGAGAGGAGAGAAAGGGAGAGAAGGAGGGAGGGAGAGAGAGAGGAGAGAGAGAGAAGAGAGAAAGAGAGAGAGAGGAGAGAGTGGAGAGAAAGAGAGAGAGAGGAGAAAGAGAGAGAGAGGAGAGAGAGAGAGAGGAGAGCGAGAGGGGGGGAGAGAGAGAGGGGGGGGGAGAGGAGGAGAGGGAGAGAGGAGGGGGGAAATGCACCTATGAGTTCAACAGCATTGCCAGGCAATTCAACAGTAAGCGTAAGCTCAGGGAGACTACTTTGATAAAGTAATAAAGTGTTCAAATATGGATTTGTTCTGGTATATTTGTACATTCTAGATTCATTTTGTGTCCTTAACTCCTGACAGAAGGAAGTGTTTCCTGTGGACTCTTCTGAGGATCTCCAGTCAGCCTGGTTCCATCCAGCCTTGTGGAAGTGAGAGCTCAGGAAACTGCTGATGGTCTGGAAGCAGAAATAATCATACCTTCAGCAACTCTTGGCCAAAAAGTGGCCCTCAAAAAGTCATTGTCATCCAGAAATCATACTATACTGTGGTTTGGAATTTACCAAATTGAAACTAGAGTGTAAAATTCTTCATTTCTAATATGTCCCTAAGTGATAATGATCCTATAGATCCTCACAGTCCTAGCCTGCCAGAATCAAGTGAATCAACCTGGATTCTCCAATGATTCCCCAAGAGCTTCTCAGGAAAATGAATGTCTAGCAAACCTATCTGAAAATTACAAGTGCATATTCATAGTTCAATGTGTATTACTGCATCAGAATGTCAAGATTGGTTTTCCCTTTTTTATTCTTATTCTGTTTTCTAAATTTTTTAAAATAAAGATGGTTTAATTCTATGATATAAATAACAATATATATCAGATCTTAAAAACATGTATTTTCAAAAATTATTCTCCTTTTATACCATACACACAGGGTACTGGTTAAAAAAAGGTTTCCTCATAAATGTCACTACAGTATTTTCATGGTTTCTTGTTTCTCCATTTTCCTGCCATTAGCTGCTTACAGCTCCGAGGGCTGCAAGAAGTCGTGTTGTAATGACACCAAATGTGTCCATTATTAAATTTTTCAAGGAAGAGAATGGTTGTTCAGTTTTTTTTTCACCATCTCCATAGTGAAAATGTAATACTAAATCTTCATTGGAAGTAAATATCTGCTATCTTCTGAAAGTCTTCTGTGACCAAAAAAAAAGTCCTTTTCAGAAAAATCTGGACTTCCAAAATACACTTGCTAAAAACCTTCTTTGACTGATAATGCCATGACAATCACAAGGTGACTTATAGTCAAACTGAATCATTTGTCAGATAATAAATGATGATTTGGTCCTACAAGCAAGTAGGAAAATATCCAAAGACTGGCAAATGATAGATTGCTTGGTTTCTTAATTTACACTTTCTCTGCTTATAATATTTATCACTATCTTTGAAAGCTTGTGCAACAGAGACTAAACTGAACACATTAGGTAGGTTATCTCACCTGTACAAATCTTGTTTTCCTTATTTTATAGATGAGCTTTGAAGTAGCTTGCCTACTGATTGACAATAACACTAAAAATGAATTCTTGGTTTTGTGTGTCTCGAGGGCATTTTTAGAAGTCAGTGACTTGTTTGAGGTGTGTTCGTTGCTCAAGTGCTGCAGAGAGAACATGTCGTTGAGAGATGACCACCCCCCACCTGAAAAAAAAGAAATGTCCTCTACACATGACTCAGAGAGGAGCATGCTACTGTCTTCAGGTTCCATTGAGAAAGTACATACCAAGCTCGGGAAGCTATCTGGTCCAAACAACTCTGACTCAAAGATCAAAATGGCTTCTCCCTATACAGACATAATGTTTACATAATGGTTACATAGATTAATATGTATCTATGACATACAAACCGTCAGCCTAATTTTAATTATGTTCTAAAGTCTAAGTGCCAGTGATTGTATATAGAGATTCCCTTCTTGAATACTTGTTTGTTAAACGCGTCATTTGAAATATGATATAAAAATCTATGTTAATAAATTCTTTAATAAAAAAAATGGCTTCTCCAAGAGCTTGGACCAGGCCATGAGGCAGAAATACAAGTGGCAAAGAGGAAATTAGGGAAGAAGATATTAGATCCATCAATGAACAGTAAAGCAGAGCCTCAAGGAACAAGGATGAAGGCAAAACTTAACAGAAGCTTTTCTTCATCCTTTTGCTCATATATTCATTCTGCCCTCTGTGCAGAATCCTAATGAGATTGCTCCTCTTAGGAGAACTGTTGAAAGCTTCATGTCACAATCTGAAGACTGAGTGATGGGAAATATCACACTTCTGACATATACTTGTGTGATTTATGGTGGTTACTTATCCTCTCTGAACCCCAGCTTCCTCATCTGTGAAATAAGTAATGGTACCTGGCCCAAAGATGTTATAGATTAAATAAGGAAATATTTATGAAGTACTATGTGCAGAAAGCAGACTGTTCAAGGGCCTACAAAAAAAGATGGCTATTATTAATCATGTGTATATATGTAGGTGTCATGTGTGTATAAAATTGTGTGTGATTTGGATCTCTTGTGTAGTTCATGACAAAGATAAGAAGCACTTTAGTTTTGTATTAATTAAAATTTAAAAGGGCCAGCACATACTTAACAAGAGGGAAGAATAGAATTCAAACTCCAGTTATGAAAAAAAATGTCATTTTATGTGATAAAATCCTAATTGTAAATGATAGAGCTGGATTAGTTATCTTGCAACATAGGTCACAGGTCTTTTTTTCAAACTCACCAAGAATTAGTTTATATAAAAACTATGCAAGTCTCTATGTGCCAAATAAAAATGACATTGGAAATAATGAACCCATCAAGAATTACTTCATTGAAGATTTCTTTCAATAGGGGTCAATTCTGTTGCAATAAAAGTAATCTAGCTGGGCACCCTTGTTTCAAGCCTATAATCCTAGCTACTCAGGAAGCTGAGATCTGAGGATGACAGTTCAAAGCCAGCCCAGGCAGAAAAATTCATGAGACTTTTATCTCTAATTAACCACCAGAAAACTGGAAGTAGTACTGCTCAAATAGGTAGAAAGTTAGTCTTAAGGAAAAAAAAAAAAGCTCAAAGCACAGAGACAGGCTCTGTGTTCAAGACCCATGACCAATTTTTTTAATGAGAATTTTTTAAAAATGAGAATCTAATTTGAATTCCCTTATAACAAAAGACATTAGTTTTTACCTAGTGGAAAAATGCTGAAGGCACTGGGTTTGGGAAAGTTGGTCAAAGTGAGTAAGTCACCTACTTGTTAGTGGGCACTTAGTTGGAATTTAAGGCCCCCCTTCCTACAGAAATTTAGAAACAGAAGTTACCTTTACTAGTTAAAGTTCACATTCCAAATGGAAGGAAGGCTCTCGTGTGCTTCTGAGATGGTTCTTTTTTCTTTGAGATTGTTTTGTAAGAGGGTCTTACTATGTAGCTCAGATAGCCTCAGATTTCCAATCCTCCTGCTCAGTCTCCCAAGTGTGCATATTACATATTCATACCACACTCCCTTGAAACCTTAAGAAAGGCATTTCTGGGGGTTGTTAGTCTGGCTCAATTGGTAGAGCACTAGCCAATGAGTGACAGTCAAGTACCAGATTCAAGACTCAGTTTCATACCATCTCCTCCATAAAAAAAAAAAGAATGAAAAGTAAAACAATTCTGGATTACAAAACTGACAAAAGGAAGGACAAGATTTTATTTCAAGAAGAAAGAATTTACAATTGTAAGTTTCCAAAATAGATACTCTAAGAAGAGGAAAGTCAGGGAGCTGAAATCACAAAGAAGCCTGAGTGAATTTTCCTCAAGCTGAGAACTTTCAGGCCAACTTGGACATATATCCAGATTAGCAGATGTATAAGTCAGCTTTCTATGTGTGTGAGAAAATATCTGAGATAATCAATTCTTCTTTTTTTCTTTGGCCAGTCATCGGGTTTGAACTCAGAGCCTAGGCACTGTGCTTGAGTTTTCTCAAGGTTAGTGCTCTACCACTTGAGCACCACTTCCACCTTTTTCTGTGTATGTGGTACCGGGGAATTGAACCCAAGGTTTCATGCATACGAGGCAAGGACTCTACCACTAGACCACACTCCTGGTCCCATAATCAATTCTTAAACAAGGAAAGCATTAGGGTTTCCTTGGTGAGGAAATTGCCAATTAAGTATAAACCCTGAGTTGAAATTCTATTACCACCAAAAAAAAAAAAAAAAAAAAAAAAAAAAAAAGGCCTGGAGTTTGGCCTTGTGGTAAGAGTACTTACCTAGAAGAAGCAATCAGGAGAGCAATTCCTTTTGCAATAGCCTCAAAAAAATTAAAATACCTAGAAATTAACTAAGAATGTAAAGGATCTTTATGACAAAAACTTTAAAATCCTGAAAAAGGAAATTAAAGCAGAACTGAAGAAATGGAAAAGCCTCCCATGCTCCTGGATTGGAAGAATCAACATTGTGAAAATGGTAATCTTGCCAAGGGCTATCTACAAATTCAACGCAATACCCAGTCAATGTCCCAATGTCATTCTTTAAAGAACATCGTTGTGCTAGTGGATTTAGTATGTCCAAGTAGTGAAATTGCTGGGTCATAGGGGAGCTCTATGTTGAGTCGTTTGAGGAACCGCCATACTGCTTTCCATAGTGGTTGAACAAGTTTGCACTCCCACCAACGGTGTAGTAGTGATCCTTCCTGGCCACATTCCCTCCAGCATCTGTTGTTATTGGATTTCTTCATCATGGCCATTCTAACTGGAGTGAGGAGGAAACTTAGAGTTGTTTTGATTTGCGTTTCTTTTATGGCCAGAAATGTGAAGCATTTCTTCATGTGTCTATAGGCCATTTTTATTTCTTCTTCGGAGAAGACTCTCTTTGAGTTTTTGTCCAGTCTTTTAATGGGATGGTTGTTTCTTTGGAGATTAGTTTTGGGGTGACTCAATTTTTTGAACTATTGATATATTTTAGATATGAGGCCTTTGTCCATTGTATGGTTAGTGAAGATCTTCTCCCATTCTGTAGGCTTTCTACTTCGTTTGCTAGCTATGTCCTTTGCCCTACAGAAGCTCTGCAGTTTAATGCAGTCCCACTTATCCAGCCTTTCTCTGATTTGTTGTGTTTCTGGGTCCTTATTAAGGAAGTTTTGACCTGTGCCAAGGAGACCTACTGTATATTCTATTCCTTCTTGTAAAGTTTTCAGTGTGTCAGCTTTTACCTCGAGGTCTTTGATCCATTTGGAGTTAATTCTGGTGCAGGATGACAAAGAAGGATCCAATTTTAGTTTTCTGCAGGTGCTTAACCAGTTCTGCCAGGACCCTTTGTTGAAGAGGCTGTCTTTCTTCCATTCTATTTTTTGGCTCCCTTATCAAAGATTAGGCGGCCATAGGTCTTTGGGTTGATTTCTGAGTCTTCAGTTCTATTCCATTGGTCCTCGGGCCTGTTCTTGTGCCAGTACCAAGCTGTTTTGGTTACTATAGCTCTGTAATAGAGTCTATAGTTTGGTATTGAAATTCCTCCTGCGCTGTTCTTTCTGCTGAGAATTGTTTTTGCTATAAGGAGTCTTTTATTATTCCATATGAAATTTTGGATTGCTTCTTCTATTTCCTTAATGAGTGACATTGGGATATTGATAGATATTGCATTGAATCTGTAGATATCTTCCATAGAGAAGATATGGAACCAACCCAGATGCCCCTCAGTTGATGAGTGGATCAACAAGATGTGGTATTTATACACAATAGGATTCTATGCTGCTGTCAGAAAGAACGACATCTCCCCATTTGTAAGGAAATGGAAAGACTTAGAAAAAATCATATTAAGTGAAGTAAACCAGACTTAAAGGAACATAGGCTCAGAGGTTTACCTCAATTGTCATAATCAGTAGAAACCTTGGGCTCTCCTAGCAGAGTTTTACAATAGAGCAAAACCTAGATACATAAGACCATATAGGATGACACTAAATGAAAGGACCTCCAGGATATAGAAACAAAAGCCATATAATAAGAGATTGTTGTCCTTAATGTACTGTGTTATCTCTCATCTCTTTTGCTGTCCCTTGGTTATCTCATATTGTTACAGTATTTTACTTTGTTATCTGATATATTGTATATAGGTTTATTTGGTTATTTGAAATCGGATAGGGAAGGAGGGAAAACAAGATGAGGGGTGGGGGTGGGTGGAGGAAATGGGGACCAAAACATGAGAAAGGGTATCAATGTTTGTGAAGTAATGCACCTTCTATCTGGTGAATAGAATGTAACCCTTCTATTAATTACAATAAAAAGAATATGAAAAAAGCTCAGAAACAGCACCTAGACCCATAACCAATTTTAAAAAGAGAGAGAGAGAGGTGCTGTCATTCTGTTCTTTATACAGACTTCAGCACAAATGGATTCTATTCTATAGATAAACTCACCCAAGGATG
Organism: Megascapheus bottae; assembly: GCF_031878675.1. Classification (NCBI taxonomy): domain Eukaryota; kingdom Metazoa; phylum Chordata; class Mammalia; order Rodentia; family Geomyidae; genus Megascapheus; species Megascapheus bottae. The sequence continues at coordinate 72,689,765 of NC_143509.1, forward strand.
CTAGTCTTTTTCTTTGTCTTAGTCAACTGGATCTCTTCTTATTTGGAGTTAACTCTCCTGGCACTATAGATATTTGTAGGCTCTGAATATGTAGAATTTCTAGCTCTAGTGGATACTCTCAATGTCTTTTCCTGTAGGAAGCTCATCAGTAAAGCACATAGAAGGAAGAGTCCTTGGCACTTAGGGAATGGACTCTCCTCACTCTGCTTAGCATCCCTCAAAGTGACCAGCTAGATAGAGTGCATAACACCAGGAGTTCTGCTTCCTGGGAAAAGCCAACTTCTAAAAGTCATTACAGAAGGTAATTCAGTGCTAAATTGAACTGCAGGGTGGGGATTTTTTTTTCTTAAAAGGGAACAGTGAAGTAAAGTTTATTTTTATGCCTGACCTAAATCTTTTCACTTCCTCTCACAAGAGAGAAGCAGATGTTCAGTGTAAGGTCATGGATGAAATGGGAGAGATGAAGGAAAACACAACAAAATTAGTCAGTGTTTATTCTCTCATGTAAGTGCTTGGAACTTAAAAAAAAATGAAACAGAAAACCGGAAGTGGCACTGTTGCTCAAGTGGTAGAGCACTAGCCTTCAGCTGAAGAGCTTAGGGACAGGGCCCAGGCCCAGAGTTCAAGCCCCACGACTAACAAAAAAGAAAGAAGAAAGAAAGAAAGAATAAAGAGAGAGAGAAACAGCATGTTCAACTTCATTTATAAATTAATCATTTTTGTTCCACCTGATCAAAAATTCCTACCACTACCCAGAATGCCTAAAATCTATTGACATAGTCAGTAGAACTGTGGAGCTCTAACAAAACTCATTGTAAAGATGTCACACTTAATACTAAATCGTTCTTCCTGTTGGATACCAATCCTTCAGTGTAGGACCAAGTCATCAGGAAAAATAATGCGTGCCTATCTACTTGCTATATCAAGAAACATAGCATCTGCCTTATCTTTTAGTAAGTATACATACATATCTTAAATGAGAGCTTACAATAAGAACTGGGAAGGACATATTTAGTGCCACTTAAAATTGGAATTAACATCAAAAAGCCACTCATTCACAATAGGGGCTACTGTAACAGAAGAAAAGCTAAGATTTAATATGACTTAAAATGCCATTCTAAATTCATGTGCTAATCATCTTAATGATTTCTATTGATGAATAAGCAAAGAGCTTACAAATATACATGTCTCAAAAGAAATATAATAGTGGCACATGAACAAGTGCTCAATATTACTATTGAACATACCATAATGACGTGTGGTGTCACGTGCCTATAATCCCATAGCTCAGGAACCTGCAGCAGGAAGATCAGGATTTCAAAGCCAGTCTCCTTTGAGATACTGTCTTGAAAAGAAAAAAAACAAAAAAAAGATGGACACCAGTGATTATACCTATAATCTTAGCTACTCGGGAGGCTGAGACCTGAGGACTGTGCTTTAAAGCCAGCGTGGGCAGTGAAGTTTATGAACTGAATGTGGAGAATAGGATCTGAATATGGAGAATTTCTAGCTCTACTGGATACTCTCAATGTATTTTCCTGTAGGAAGTTCATCAGTAAAGCACATGTAAGGGAGAGTCCTTGGCACTTACGGGATGGCCTCTTCTCACTCTCCTTAGCATTTCTGAAAGGGACCAACTAGATGGATTGCATAACACCCAGACCAGAAGCAGCAGTTCTGTTTCCCGGGAAAAGCCAACCTCTAAAAGTCACTACGGAATTGTTGATATAAGGTAATTCAGTGCTAAATTGAACTGCGGGGTGGGGATTTTTTTTCTTAAAAGGGAACAGTGAAGTAAAGATAGTTTATTTTCATGCCTGGCCTAAATCTTTCACTTCCAATTAACCACCAGAAAACTGGAAGTGGCATTGTGGCCCAAAGTCATAGGGTACCACTTTGTCCCAGGACTACACCGAAAACAAAACTCATATGGAAATAAAAGGCACCAAATAATATAAAATTAACCCTCAAAAATCGACTGCCTTCCTCTATGCCAACAGTGAGAGGAACGAGGCAACAATCAGGAAAGCAACTCCTTTTGCAATAGCCCTAAAGAAAACAAAGTACCTAGGTATTATCTTAACTAAGAATGTATAGGACCTTTTTGATGAAAACTTTAAAACCCTGAAAAAGGAAATTAAAACAGAACTGAGGAAATGGATAAACCTCCCATGCTCCTGGATTGGAAGAATACACATCGTGAAAATGACAATCTTGCCAAGGGCTATCTACAAATTCAACGCAATACCCATCAATATCCCAATGGCATTCTTTAAAGAAATAGAAGAGGCAATCCAAAATTTCATATGGAATAATAAAAGACCCCGAATAGCAAAAAACACTTCTAAGCAGAAAGAACAGCGCAGGAGGAATTTCAATAACAACCTATAGACTCTATTACAGAGCTATAGTGACCAAAACAGCTTGGTAATGGCAATAGAACAGGCCCGAAGAAAAATGGAATAAAACTGAGGACCCAGATATTAAACCTATTGCCACCTAATCTTTGACAAGGGAGCCAAAAAAATAGATTGGAAGAAAGATAGCCTCTTCAACAAGTTGTGCTGCCAGAACTGGTTAAGCACCTGCAGAAAACTAAAGTTGGATCCTTCTCTGTCACCCTGCACTAGAATTAACTCCAAATGGATCAAAGACCTCGAGGTAAAAGCTGACACACTGAAAACTTTACAAGAAGGAATAGGAGATACACTAGGCCTCCTTGGCACACGTCAAAACTTTCTCAATAAGGACCAAAAAACACAACAAATCAGAGAAAGGCTGGATAAGTGGGACTGCATTAAACTGCAGAGCTTCTGTAGGGCAAAGGACATAACTAGTAAATTAAATAGGAAGCCTACAGAATGGGAGAAGATCTTCACTAACCATACAACAGACAAAGGCCTCATATCTAAAATATACCAACAGCTCAAAAAATTGAGTCACTCCAAAACTAATCTCCAAAGAAACAACCATCCCATTAAGAGATGGGCCAAAGACTTAAAGAGAGTCTTCTCTGAAGAAGAAAAAAAATGGCCTATAGACACATGAAGGAATGCTTGACATCTCTGGTCATAAAAGAAATGTAAATCAAAACAACTCTAAGAGTCCACCTTACTCCAGTTAGAATGGCCAGGATCAAAAAATCTAATACAAACAGATGCTGGAGGGGATGTGGCCAGGAGGGATCACTACTACACTGTTGGTGGGAGTGCAAACTCGTTCAACCACTATGGAAAGCAGTATGGCAGTTCCTCAAAAGACTAAACATAGAGCTCCCCTATGACCCAGCAATTCCACTACTTGGCATTAATCCAACCGTCCAGAAACAAGGGCATACTAAATCCACTAGCACAATGATGTTCATTGCAGCACTATTTACCATAGCAAAGATATGGAACCAACCCAAATGTCCCTCAGTTGATGAGTGGATCAACAAGATGTGGTATTTATACACAATGGAATTCTATGCTGCTGTCAGAAAGAACGACATCTCCCCATTTGTAAGGAAATGCAAAGACTTAGAAAAAAATCATATTAAGTGAAGTAAGCCAGACTCAAAGGAACATAAGCTCAATGGTTTCCCTCATTTGCCATAACCAGTAGAAACCTTGGGCTCTCCTAGCAGAGATTTGCAATAGAGCAAAACCTAGATACATAAGGCCATACAGTATGATGCTAAATGAAAGGACCTCTAGGATATAAAAACAAAAGCTATACAATACGTGATTGTTGTCCTTAATGTACTATGTTATCTCTCATCTCTTTTGCTGTCCCTTGGTTATCTCATATTGTTACAGTATTTCACTTTGTTAACTGATATATTGGATAAATGAGTATTTGGTTATTTGAAATTGGATAGGGAAGAGGGGAAAATAAGATGAGGGGTGCAGGTGGGGGGGGGAGGGAAATAAGGACCAAGACATGAGAAAGTGTATCAATGTATGTGAAGTAATGCACTTTCTATCTGGTGAATATAATGTAACCCTTCTATTAATTACAATAAAAATATATGGAAAAAAGACACCAAATAGCAAAAGTAATTTTGCAAAAAAATAGCACTGCTGGGGCTGGGAGTTTGACCTAGTGGTAGAGTGCTTGCCTAGCATGCACAAAGATCCGGGTTTGATTCCTCAGTACCACATACTCAGAAAAGGCCAGGAGTGGTGCTGGGGCTCAACTGGTAAAACCTAGCCTTGAGAAAGCTCAAGGACTCTGCCCAGGACCTGAGTTTAAGCCCAGGACAGGCAAAAAAAAAATAGCAATGCTTGAAGTATCCCAGGTCCAGTCTTCAAATGATAGTACAGTGTCATAGTAATGAAAACAGTATGATACTAGCATAAAATCATACATAAAGTCCAATGGAACAGAAGACCCAGAATAAACCCACACAACAGCCATCTATTTTTATCAAAAGGATTTAAAACATATATTGGAAAAGATATCCTCTTCAATGAACAGTGCTAGGAGGACTAGTTATCTATATATAGAAGACTAACACTAAATCCTTTTCTCAAAACCTGAACAAAAACAAATTTAAAATAGATTAAAGATCTCCAATGTAAGGTCTGAATTCTTGAAACTCCTTCAGGAAAACAGGAAAAACTCTGGAATATATATATATATACATATATATATGCAACTATTTCTGATTAATACTACAGTTGTTCAAGAAATAAAGGCAAAAATTAACAGTGGGATTGCATCATATTAAAAAGCTTCTGCACATCAAAGGAAACAATTGCTAGACTAAACAGATCTTCCACAGATTGGGAGAAAAAAGTGATGATTGATTAATGGATAAAGGATTAATATCTAGAATATAAAAATCACCCAACAAATTAAACAGCAAAAAGAATAATCAAGTTAATAAATGGGAAAATTAATTGAGCACAGAGTTCTCAGAAAATACACAAATGGCCAATGCATAAAGAAATATTCAATATCCTTAGCCATAAGGAAAATGAAAAGCAAAACTACACAAAGATTCCACCTTCACTGGGCGAAGTGGCTCATGCCTATAATCAGGAGACTGAGATCTAAGGATTGAGCTTCAAAGCCAACCCGAGCACTAAAGTCCATGAGACTCTTATCTCCAATTAACCACTAGAAAACCAGCACTGTGGCTCAAGGGGTAAGGAGGTGGCCTTGAGCAGAAGAGCTCAGGGACAACGCCCAGGCCCAGCATTCATGCCCCATGACCAACTGCCCAAAAACAGGAAAAAAAAAAAAAAGCTTCCATCTTACCCTAATCAGAATAAGAGCCATTAAGAAAACAATAGCTGGCCAGGGAACCCTTATATATTGTTGGTGAGGATATAAACAAATACAAACTAGTACAAACACTGTGAAAATTCCTCCCAAAACCAAAAATGGACCTTATAACCCTGTTATACTGCTCGTGGGTGAATATTCAAGAAGTGTAAGTCAGCATGCAATAGAGATACCTGTACACCCAGGTTTATTTCAACAATATTCAGAACAGCCAAGCTGAATGGTGTGTGTGTGTGTGTGTGTGTGTGTGTGTGTACTACAAATAATGAAAGAATGTCATTAGCAGGAAAATGATTAAAACTGGCTATCGTTGTGTTGACTGAGATTAACTAAGCTCCAAAGCCAGATGTTCCATGTTATCTCTGATATAAAAAATATACATAAAGAGGAGGAAGAGGAGGCAGAGGAAGAAGAGGAGGAGGAGGAAGAAGAAGAGGAAGAAGATTAAAAACGTCCTAGCTGAGCTCCAGTGGCTCACACCTGTAATCCAAACTACACAACTGACTCCCCACCCCCCCCAAAAAAAATCTTCCTAATTCTTTTTAATTCTCCTTTTTTAATTCTTTTCTCATTTATTTTTACTTTTTAACTCTTTTTTCAATTCTCCCTTTAAGATTGTCACTTTACAACCAGAATTCGTCAAATTTTAGTCCTCGTTTTCATTTATTTCCTTATTACTTCAACAAACTGAAATCTTGTAACTGACCTCCCCATGGTTAACAATAACACTTCTGTCATCCAGTGAAGAGATATTTTCAAGTATTTTACTATGGGACATCTTGCAGCACCAGTCCTGTTAACTGGTCTTGCTGCTTGAAAGATTCTTCTTCCTTTGCCATCCTTGACTCTTCTTTTTTTGGTTTTCCTCCTTCCACTGAGGCTCCTCCCCTGGCAGCCAGGTCGTCCCTATCACTGGGGAACTCACATCACCTCTGCATCTCTGGTCCCAAAACATAACACCACACTGATGCTGAGCAGGCTTCTAGAAATGACTGCTTAATAAATATTGCTCACTCAGCACAGTGGTTTCTCAACCCTGGCTGTGCATTAAATTCATTGTAAACTTTTATCCATCCGGCAAGCAGTGCTGATTTCATTACAGTGTTTCATTAACAACAGTGTTTGTAAAAGATTTTATTTTACATTCTTTATTATTATTTCCTAAAAGTTTCCATATGAGTTTTTTTTTGGGGGGTGGGTGGGTTTTGTTTTTTGTTTTGGGGGGTTTTCTTTTGTTTTTTGTTTTGTTTTTTGGTTTTGGGGGATTTTTTTGCCAGTCCTGGGTTTGAGCTCAGGGCATGAGCACTGTCCTTGGACTTTCTCAAGGCTAGAGCTCTACCACTTGAGCCTCAGCACCACTTCTGACTCTTTTCTATGTATGTGGTACCGAGAAATTGAATCCGGGTCTTCGTGCATGCTAGGCAAGCACTCTACCACTAGGCCAAACTCCCGGCCCTCCATATCAGTTTTTGTGTTTAACAATAATCTTGTCATTTCATGCTAAGATTAAAGATAGGAAAATCGGAAAAAATATAATTATTACTTTGGAACTTAACTCCCTAGTTAGACTTTAAGTAGAACTTTAGAACCCTGAGAAAATACATTTTGGAATATTTTTATTATTACAAAGGTAGTGTACATAGGGCTTGCAGTGTCATAACTGAAGTAATGAGTACATTTCTTTTTTCTTTTTTTTTTTTTTGCCAGTCCTGGGCTTGAGCTCAGGGCCTGAGGACTGTCCTTGGATTTTTCTCAAGGCTAGAACTCTACCACTTGCGCCTCAGCACCACTTCTGCCTTTTTCTAAGTATGTGGTACCAAGGAATCGAACCTGGATCTTCATGCATGCTAGGCAAGCACTCTACCACTAGGCCAAACTCCTGGCCCCATGAGTACATTTCTTTTGGGACAATGTCACCCCTTCTTTCACTCTGAAAGAGTTCATTTTAAAGATCCCTTTAAAAGTTTATATATGTAACAGTTGTTTGAGCCAGATGCCAGTAACTCATGACTATAATGCTAGCTACTTAGGAGGCAGATATTTGAGGATTGAGGTTTGAGGCCAATGCAGGCAGACAAATCAAAAAGATTCCAGGTAATCAGCAAAAAGAAAAACACACAAAAAAAGAAGTAGATGTGTGACTCAAGTGGTAGAATACCATCAGTAAGCTAAGAAGCTGAATGAGAGTGTGAGACCTTGAGTTCTAGCCACAGGACCAAGGCAAAAACTAAAAGATAAATCCCAAGTTGTTTGAAACGGCCTCATGTATGGCAATGCCAGAGCTCTGCTCCCAAAGCACTTATCTCTCCTTCTCTCAGCCAGAAGCCCAAAACATCAACCAAGTCCTAAGTGAACACATGGAATCAGCAACTGGTGTTTGCCAGGATTCTCGGGAGTGCCTCTGCTCCACCCTTGGCTTCCCAGAACCAACAGGTCCCCACCCAGAGGTGCCGGCCTGCCCTCCCCCTGCAGCTCTGAGGGTGCAGAGTCTGTCACACAGAAAATTCTGCCTGCTACTGCTGGCAGGGCGGAGGCCTTCACCGCGATGGCGTGACTAGAGAGAGCACTTGCAGGGAGGCAGTTTTATTTGTTGATGAGCCTCATTCTTTAACTGTGGTTGTGGTTTGGGGGCAGTTGGGGGTGAGAGATAGGGAAAGAGTTGGTCAAAAAAAGTGTTAAACCCTCACTTATGGAATTGTAACCCCTTTAAATAACTACTTAATCGTAACCATTTTCTTTACAAAGTGTTAGACAAGTAGAAGCAAAACAATCCTAAAAAGAGGCTGGGGCTGAGAGTGTAGCCTGGTGGTAGAGTGCTTGCCTAGTATGCACAGAGCCCTGAGTTCAATTCCTCCATACCACAGACACAGAAAAGGCACACATGGTGCTATGGATCATGAGGCAGAGCCCTAGCCTTGTAAAAGCTCAAGGACAGTGCCCAGGACCTGAGTTCAAGCCCCAGGTTCAACCGCACTAATATTTCATTCATATGGCATACCTCTCCTCCCCCCCCCCCAAATTTTGCTCTCCAATCCACCTTTTCACCCACTCTGTCTAGAGGAAGAGGAGCAGAGATCACAGAGAGAAGTGATGCATCAAATGCATATTCAGTCATGACCAACCAGCCATTAATATAGCCTGCACAGTCACCAATAGTAGCAAGGACATTTAGTCCTGAAGTTCCAGAGTTTATGAAAGATTTCAGGACCCTCTCATTGTCAGGAGATAAGAAGTTTGGATAGGTCCTGTTCATTACATCTTTATCAGCAAATCTGCAGAGTTTCATCAGGAAAAACAAAACTTTTCATCAAAATTCAATTTCATTACCAAAAAAAAGCAATTCAGGCTTTACTCCGAACCTCATGACAGTGTAGAATGTGGTTTTCCCTACTGAGAATAGCTTAAGAAGCACATTTATCACCGTGGGAAAAGAGCAGGTTCTCCATATTTTACATACTGGAAAGGAAAAATCTAGGCAATGGGAGACAGAGTAACCCATCTGCCAAGGACAGTCAATTCAAAGAGTGACAGTTACAAAGCATATATGGTCCTAGAGTTTACCACAAAGGTTACTTGTGAATTTCGCTCCAGCATTATAGCCCATTAAACAAGATGAGGAGAGGGGGTAGGGGAGGGAAATGGGGACAGAAACATGAGAAGGGGTATAAATGTTTGTGAAATAATGCACCTTCTATCTGGTGAATATAATTGTAACACTTCTATTAAATACAATTTTTAAAGTACTAAATTGTAAGAGGTACAGATCTTTTTGAACATGGCATTGGAAATATAAACACAACTACATAGACATAAAAATTTCTGACTTTATAGACATAATATTTTATTACATAGATTAATATGTATCTATGACATACAAACCCTCAGCCTAATTTTAATTATGTCCTAAAATCTAAGTGCCAGTGATTATATATAGAGATTCCCTTCTTGAATACTTATTTGTTAAACATGTCATTTGAAATATGAATGTAAAAATTAATGTTAATACATTCTTTAATAAGGAAAAGATAACTTAAAACTGTTTCATGTAGGGGGATGGCAGTGTGAGCAAATGATGGAAAGTGATGCCGGACCCAGTAAGCTTCCCCCAAGGCAATGAGAGCCCTACCCTACAAGCAATCCTGGGCAGGTTAACCTGCTACTCACTGGTTCAGGGAAGAATCCACTCAGAGACAGTGGGTCTCCAAGACACCTTTAGACCAGAACCTCAATGAATGCACTAACGTAGATCATTGGAATCTGGCACTTGTAATCCTAGCTACTAAGGGGGGCTGAAATTTGACTATCACAATTCAAAGCCAGCCCAAGCAGAAAGTTCCAGTGAGACTCTCATCTTCAATTAACCACTTAAAACCTGGAAGTAAAGCTGTGGCTCAAAGTAGTAGAGTGCTAGCCTTGACCAAAAGCACTCGGGGACAGCACTTGCTTCTTCAAGCAAGAAGAAGGAGGAAAAGGAGGAGGAGGAGGAGGAGGAGGAGGAGGAGGAGGAGGAGGAGGAGGAGGAGGAGGAGGAGGAGGAGGAGGAGGAGGAGGAGGAGGAGGAGGAGGCAAAATAACCAGGAAAAAGTATACAATCCCCAAACCCTGGGGAATTTTTCTCCCTAATGACACTGGGGCCTCTTTGTATAGAACCAGACTGTTCCAAAGTTCTGTCTAGTTACTTCTTTAGTTGACTCATATTCACCTAAGGGTTGGGAGGGCAAAAAAGAGTGAGGTGTTCCTTAGCTTTCAGTAACACTTCAAAACTTAACCTAGTTCACACTCCATATGGGTTTTATAGCCAGTTGCCTCCCCTTGGTGACTAATGTATAGAAGCTTTCTGTACCAATGATTCTCTGAGAGGCAAAATGAGTATGAAGAAGTCAATTAATACTTGATGTCTCCTGTATAGCAGAATCCCTGAGTTAACCAGCATTATCGAGCATGCACACTGTCGGATCCCAGGCATTCTTTCTGGGAAGACAGGCTTGAAATCTTGCCTTTCCTCTACTTGCTTGGACCATAACCCATCCTCCTCATAACTTTCTTTTAACCTAATCTTGGATCTTCCTTGAGTGCGTTATTTCTTGGGACCCTCTGTCATATCTAACTCCTTAGAAAAGCAAATAAAATGCTTCAATACCCAGCCCTTGCCCTCTCTCCGTTCTTATTTGTCATCATTTCAAGCCTGAAACTCTTGCAAAAAAATCAACACAAAATTATCTTCCATAGGTATGCGTCAAATAGTAGATAGCTAGCCTTGAGTAAAAAGGTCACCCATGAGCATGAGACCCTGAATTTAAGCCCCAGTACCCTAGTAGAGGCACAAAAAAACCCAGATCCTGCCACTATTAGTAGAGTAGCTGCTTCAAACATGCCAAAAAAATTATCTTCCATATCTGTACCTTATGTGCATATCTTCCCCTCTTTCTAAGGTTGGCCTACTTGAACCTAGCACTACCTGAAGGTGTGGTCAAGTCTAGGGTTTTTCCTGAACTAGATCAAGAAGAGATGAATTTCCCAAAGGCATAATGTAAGTGAAGTCATGAGGAAATGCTAAGTTCTTGCTCATTTTCATTTTGCCAATCAGTTAGGCTTCTCCAGATCTCTTTCTGCAGAAGTGAATAGAACATCTCTTTCCAGGTTATCTTGGTCAACCCTCTTATGTCTACGAGATAGTGGTAGTTTTCCTTATTGCCACTTAAGAAGGTGCTCAAAAGGTTCTAGATTGCAAAGCTCTACAACCAATAAAAATGCTTGTAGATCCAGAGACATGGATTTGTAAGAGTTCTACACTAATATCGTCCACTTCTCTCTGCCTCACTTTTCATTTCTTCCACCAGGTTTGGTGTTTCCTGGTCATCTGGACTTACGGTCACTATTTAGTAGTAAATAATCAAGCTAATTTAAATATTAATGACTCAAATCTTTTCACTACAAGCACATTGCTGTTTGATATGAAACAGCCTCCTAAAGCTCATGTGCTGAAGGCTTTGTTCACCAGGCAACAGGATACAGAGATGGGTCTTTGGAAAGGAATTAAACTATAAAGACTCTAATGTCATGAATGGGTTAATCAGTCGTTGAGTTCATAATTTGATGTGGGGAAGTGGTAGAAACATAGAAGGCTAGAACTGGTCGGAAGGCATCAGTTGGTGCTAGGTGGGTAGGTTAAGGCCTCTATTTTCCTGTTCTCTCTTTGCTTGCTCCCTGGCAGCCATGACGTGAGCAGTATTGTTCCACCACACCTTTCCCACAAGGATTATCTGACCAGCCCCAAAGTTCCTCTTATGGCAGGCCCACAACAATGGAACCAAGCAACCATGGATTGAAACCTCTGAAACTGGGAGCAGGAATAAACCTTTTCTTCCTGTGTACCAATTTTCTCAGGTATTTTGTCCCAACAATAAAAACTGAACACAAGTCACATGTAAATGTTTGCTATACTAGAAAAAAAGCTATCATTATCTGATATGCCTTCCTCAGGGTAATATATAAGATGTTTTATATTACAAATCCTATCATTAATTATTTGAAAAACCATCTTTCTAGAGCATATGCTTTGCTTTTTTAAAGAAAATTATATTAGAGCATATGTTTTGTAGTTGAACATTGGATCAGTTCTAAAAGCTAGTCAAAAAAAAGTCAATGTGTGGCCAGGAATGTGGCCCAGTGGTAGAGTGCTTGTCTAGCATACTTGAAGCCTTTGATTTGGTTCCTTGGTACCACATACACAGAAAAAGTCAGAAGTGGTGCTATGGCTCAAGTGGTAGAGCGCCAGCCTTGAGAAAACTCAAGAACAGTGCCCAGACCCTGAGTTCAAGCCCCAGGACTGGCAAAAAAAAAATGTGTTCTGTGCCCCAAGTATCTATCAGACCTAGTCTCAACCTCCCCTATCCTTCTGCTTCTACAGTAAGTCAGGCCTTCAACAATCATCTCCTGGGTTTCTATACTGTGTTAGCATCATAGACAACCTGCAGATTTGCCTTCTTCTCCTTTGTCCTATAGTTTATTCTCCACTGTTCCAGTCCTTTCTACATTACAGTTCAGTCCTGTGACTTGCATAATTTAATATCTTTAGTACTTCCTTTTCAGCAACACAATGTCCTAACTCCTTTCCATAGCATACAAGACTCTCCCAAACTAATACTTTCCTTTGCCTGTCTCCAATCTAGTTTTTAATCCTCCAAACCTCACGTTTTTGCAGTTGTACTAAGGCATAATGCTTTCTTATATATTTATGTCTTTATATATCTTTCCTTCTCTAAAAGCCTTTTTTATCTTTGTCTACCTGGTGATACCTATTCATCTTGGACAAGCCACTGTTTCCAGCTCTTTGAAACTATCCCTGCCATCCAGTAGCAGGGACAATTTAACCTTGTGCTAATTTCTATAATAGCACATAGTAAGCTGTTTTATTCTAACTTTATTATGTCATGAGCTCACCTAGTAAGCTACAAAGTCTATTAAAACAACAGATTTATTATATCTATATACACATGACTCATACATTATATTGCATTTAATCTATAAATCACTGTTGAATGAATGAATGGGCAAAAGAGAGATGAATGCAAGACCATTATTCTTATTCCCATTTAAAAAGAGAAGAGTTTGGTTCTGTGAAATTTAAACCTCTGACTAAAGTTCACCTAGCCAATACGTAACCAGACTCCTCACTTCACACTCAGGAGTTTGTTTCCAAGCACTCTTCTCCAGGTACATGAAGCCAGTAACAATATGTCTGAAATTGGTTTGAACTGAAGACTATTAACTTCTCATCTCTGAGGCAAAGTGGGTAAGAGATTATGTAAGATTGACAAAGCAAAACTTGTGCCCTAGAAGCAATATTCAAGACAATTTGCTTGCCTATTGCTACAGAACAAAACACTTCAAAATGTAGGGACTAAGGTGCTGGGAAATGTGCAATTTGGGCAAGACAGGTGTGAATAGTTCGTCTTTGCTCCATGTGGAATCAGACAAGGCCATTCCAGTAGAGACAAGGATCATTCCAAAATGGTTCATTCAAATGTGAGGCATGTTGATTTTGGGGGTCTACTAGGAGAAGGTGTTAGCTTGGTCTTGACAAGGTCTTTTCAGTTATTTGAACTTTCCCACACAATGGCAGCTGGTCCCCAGTATACCTCAAGAAACCCATTCAGAGGCATTGTGGAGCACCAGAATAATAAAAATATGATCTCAATGTGTTCTTTCCCCAGTAGAAACTTCCCATTAAGTTTTTCTTGTTAATTTATGGAAACAAACATATGTTTATGTCTGTTTGTCAAAAATGAAAATCACAAAACTTAAAAGTTGATCATGGGTATGCACAGGATGTACACAAACCTGTATGAAAAGATAAAACAAGTAAAGACAAAAGAGTGGAAGAACAGTGTGTGAAGTATTAAAGCTTTTCTAGATTGCTATTGGCAACCAAGGCCTCTTACATTTCAGATAAAAGAATGTAACTGTCACCCAAAGAAACAGGGTGATGATTCAACTTTTTTTCTTTTTTTTTCATGTACTAATGCTTTTTTTTCTTTTTTTACTGTAATTAATGAAGGGTTACATTATATTCACCAGATAGAAGGTGCATTACTTCACATACATTGATACCCATTCTCATGTTTTTGTCCCCATTTCCTTCCCCCAACCCCTGACCCTCATCTTGTTTTCCCCCTTCCCTATCCTATTTTAAATAAATAAATTAACATATATACAATATACCAGATAACAAGGTACGATAGTGTAACAATACAAGATAACCAAGAGATAGCGAAAGAGATGAGAAATAACAATACATTAAGAACAACAATCACATATTATATGGCTCTTGTTTCAATATCCTGAAGTTCCTTTCATTTAGCCTTATATGCCCTTATGTATCTAGGTTTTGCCCTATTGTAAACCTCCAAGGTTTATACTAATTATGACAAATGGGGGAAACTATTGAGCCTATGTTCCTTTGGGTCTGGCTTACTTCACTTAATATGATTTTTTCTAAGTCTTTCCATTTCCTTACAAATGAGGTGATGTCATTCTTTCTGATGGCAGCATAGAATTCCATCATGTATAAATACCACATCTTGTTGATCCAATCATCTACTGAGAGGCATGTGGGTTGGTTCCATATCTTTGTTATGGTAAATAGTGCTGCAATGAACATCGTTGTGCTAGTAGCTTTGTAGTATGTCCTTGTTTCTGGATGATTGGGTAAATTCAACATAAACACTATATAGTTTGTCTTTGCCCTCATTGCCTCTTGAATTCAATTCTATCAACATGAAGAATGGGTTTCAATTGTACCAAATACTATAGAGAAATAAATATTTTATAATTAGAATACCATTTTTATCATTATTTTTATGTTATTGCGGCACTTTGCAGCATTTAGAGAAAAATAGTCACCAATCTCTCAGGAACTCTGTGAGACTAAACTAATTTATGTGGTTAAAACTATTGTACTATAAGGTTCAAAGCTAGCATTCCACATTCTTTCTTTAGAACTATGTAAAGTCAGCTATATAAAACTATGGGTCATTCTTTAAATAGTAATCTATTGCATAAAATTCATCTCACAACCACAACAGGGAACTGGCCGAACCGTTTTTGTTTTTTCCAACCATTTCTTTCCTGCTACTTGCTGAGCAAGGTTCTAGAAAAACTTCAGAAAATCTCTGTAATAAGATTGTAGACTTATGGATTACTGACTGGCAATTATTCAAATCATGTTTTATGTTAAAAATACAAGGGTCCTCTCTCCTTTTGTGTTAAATATTTCCTTCTTCTTTTATTTTGTTGGTCAGCAGTATGTTAACTGCCAAGACAATTTCATTTTCTCCTCATCCTAACACAGACATACACAATGCCAGAGTCTCTGTACACTAAAATGATGCCTAGATTCAAGCGTTTTGAAATAAAGAGGTAAGTCCTATTGGTCAACATAAGATAATTCTCTGAAAAAGAGATCTTAGATGAGTTGAGGCAGGCCACAATCCAGTCTTAACTTGCTTTGTCCTCTCTGAACCTCAGTTTTTCCATTTTCCAAAATGAGGTCATCTACCACAAAATAGAATGTGCCAAATCATGCCTATGAAACAAGTTTCTGTAAGTGCGATTGTTACTATGGTGGAACAGGATGGTCTTGGAGAATTTTCCAATATAACACACAGGATGGGAATCTGGGGATTAAGAAGAACAAGAGAAACACTGTCAAAGTTGTAGAAATGCTTGGGTCAGATGGGGAAAGGTAAAAGGCTGGGAAAAGAATGCTAAGGCAGCAACAATATGGACCACCACAGAGAAGACAAAGCAGGTAAAATATACTTACTAAAAACTAATTTGCACAAATCATAACTTGTGTCTACCTACCTATTTCAAAGAAGTTATCCCTTTGAGAGTTTTTGCCATTATTGTTGAAGCCTGAACTTTTTGTTTTTGGTTTTTGGTTTTTGTGCCAGTTCTGGGGCTTGAATGCAGGGCCTGAGCACTGTCCTTGGGCTTTCTCAAGGCTAGAGCTCTACCACTTGAGCCACAGCACCACTTCTGGCTTTTTTCTATGTACGTGGTACCGAGGAATCGAACCCTTGCCTTCGTGCATGCTAGGCAAGCACTCTACCACTAGGCCAAACTCCTGGCCCCCCAAAGCCTGAACTTCTGAGTATAATGTCAAGCAAGCCAATTGTTCACCCATACATGTTTGCCACAGTGCAGATAAATGTACTGTGCAGATATTCTTTCTGAAGATTACCCAGTTAATTGTCCCTTAATAATTTTTAATAACTGGTCAGAAGTTCAGCAGAAAAGTTCGTAAGATTCTTATCACCAATTAACCATCAAAAACAAAACAAATACAGAAGTGGATATGTGGTTCTGGTGGAGGTAGAATACTAGCTTTGAGAAAAAAAGCTTAGAGACAGTCTCCAAGTCCTCAGTTCAAGTCCCAGAATCACTACACACACACACACACACACACACACACACACACACACACACACACGGTCCAGACCAAGTTTACTGAACCAAAATCCCCAGGGATTAAAATCAAAGATGTCTCTTTTAACAAACTTCCTAGTCAATTCCAGTAAAAACCAAGTTTGAGAAAGACAAACCTAGATTGATGACTATCCAAAATCATAGTATAACGTGTGGTCTAAACATTTCCTTTACAACTTCAATCTTTCCTAGAATATATAATTGCCTTCCAAGATGGCTAATTTCCCTTGCCAGAAAGTTCCAGGCTCACAGCTGTGAGCATACAAGGGAAATAAAAACAAAAAACAAAAGGCGAATTCCCACTGGGACCTTAACTGTGGCCAAATAAGATGAAGATATAAAGATACTCCTCTTTCCCAATTGCCTTCACTTCTTGCCAAGAACAAAATATTACAACTCTATCTTGTGTACATGTCTCGATTCTTTTTTGGTTTTAATTTACTTTCAGTTTCTATAATGTATTGACATAATTAAAATATTTTTACAGGATTTAATACTTTAGTTTTCACAAGAAAGAACTAAATTTACTTCTATGTCAAATACTTGGTCCCTATATATCCTGGGTCAAAGATCCCTGGAATGATAGTTCATTAAGTGGATATGAGACTGAACACAACACTGCAAATTAAGAGGTAAACAACAGGCCAGCTGGGTCCTGAGCACACAATGACATTGACTTTACTCTGGGCTTCAATGGAGAGGAAGTTCAACGCCAGTTAGCCACAAGTGGGAAATTCATGCTCACTTTCAACATCTTCCATTTTTCCCTTTTTCATTTCCACAGTTGCAAATTGAGTTTCTGTACGCAAGCTGATATGGTTAAGCCCAACTGAAATCAGGCCAAGGGACAAGGTCACACATAGGTGTGTACTGTTGGTTGAAAGCTGGAGAAAACTCCAAAATAGGATTGGTAGCTTCTAATGAAAGTGGGAAAGCATTTCTAAAACTCCAAAACGGAAGTACACTTAACAACAGATTTATGGAAATGTAGTAAAGGAAGCTTAATTAACTTAAGGTAGGAAGGTTTGAGACCAAGTGAAATTCAAGTGGATCCTGAAGAGGACTCACATTACAATATTTTCACTTACTCACAGGTACTCATAAATGGCCCCACAAATCTACCCACTGATTTGCTCCTACACATACTTTGTGTTTCTATCTAAGAGCCCTTATAACATTTGAATAATGGAAACAGGAAACAGCTTTTCATAGATCTCCCAAATCTACCACTTATGTGTCACCTCAAGAAAACTAATCTACATGTACCTCCATTGTCTTATCTGTGAAAAAGATTAGTAAATGGCAATTAATGTTTATGTGTTGATTTGTAGTTAATTAGTAATCAGATTAGAAAGAATACAGCCATTAATAAAATTAAAGGACAGTCCTTCAAATATTAATATTTAATAACATCATGTTACTGCAATAAGTACTATTGCTACAATCTTTGTTTTTGCTTTATAGAGAAAAATGTCTAGAAAACAATATTAGAAAAGTACAGAGAAACTATACTGAATCCTATTAAATTCCTGTGAATGGACCTAATGTTCTCATCTTAGGGTAGAATTCATAATTACCAAACTCTTTTGAAGCTCAAACAGATTTGGGGACCTCCTCCTTGTTAATTCTTTTTCTGCATATGTAATATTTTTATTTATTTTCATGTTTTGTTTTTTGTTTTCTTACTTGAGGGAAGAAAGTACAGAAACCAGAGCTTAGTGCATGATAAGCTACTTCTACTTCCAGGTATGCTAAAGCTGCTGGCATTAGTCTAACCCGTCATCCATTAGCAATAAAATTACAAATCCTATAGAAGCAGTTGTTTTTAAGTTCTGAAAACAGGAAACTTAATACTGATCCCTATGAGAGAAGAAATTCAATGATTACCTTTAATCTTTGCCTGGGTGTAATCTAGCAACCATGTCATAAAAAGCTGAAGCCCAATCCTGGGCTACTGTTCTAACCTACTGAGGTTAGAACAATTGAAGCAGTCTGAAATCTGTAGGGTATCAAAAGGTAAGGAAAGTGTATTTGATGAGGGACAAAAAGAGGGGCCCAGAAGTAGAATAGAAGGTTCTTTATGAATTAAAGGTTGATGCCCCATGCCAGTGCCAAAACTTCCTGATCCTTTAGTAACAAGAGGACAGTAGAAGACAGGGATTGAGGAGCTGGAGGTGCTACTCAAACACTCAGGCTCTGATCTTGAATGGAATAAAAGCCAAGAGCACAGGACCCTGAGTTCAAGTCCCAATACCAATATACTAACACACACACACACACACACACACACACACACACACACACACACACACACACACACATATACACCTGAAGAGATTCTAGACAGCAAGACGGTGTTTATGGACCTTGTAGTGCTGGCTAAGACAAAGTGACAAGACTTAGTTAATCTTCATTAACACAGTAGGCATCTAGCTTAGGTACCAGAAAAGATCAGAATCATATGCAAACTCCTGTTCCGGTTTGCAAAGCCCTTTTGCTTTGCTTTTTGCCTTACTTTTGCTTTGCCCTTGTTTAATCACTCTGGAAAGCAGCATGTAGGGTCCTCAAAAAACTAAACATAGGGGCTGGGAGTTTAGCCTAGTGGTAGAGTGCTTGACTGGCATGCACAAAGACCCGGGTTCCATTCCTTGGTACCACATATATAGAAAAAAGCCAGAAATGGTGCTGTGGCTCAAGTGGTAGAGCTCTAGCCTTGAGAAAGCCCAAGGACAGTGCCTAGGCCCTGAGTTCAAGGCCCAGGACTGGCAAAAAAAAGTGACCACAAACCAGGTGACACTAAAGCTACCAGAACAACCATGTTCACTGCCACTTTATTTACAATAGCCACAATAGGAAATCAGCCCAAAGGCCCATCAATGAACAAATGGATCAGGAAAATGTAGTACATATACACAGTGTAATTCTACTCAGCCATTAGAAAGAATGACATTGAACCATTCATTGGAAATGGAAAGACTTGGGGAGGCGCCAGAGCCAAAGAAGCACAGGTTCCATGGTTTCTTTTATTAGTGGGAACTAAAATGTGACTACGAATTTAGAAGTGAGCACACTAGGTGACACCAAGCAGTTACAGATGAATTAATTAAAGTATAAAAGAACCTATAGAGAATGCAGATAGTATAATTCTTTAGAAAGACTAAGTCAATGCCTAACAACATGAATATTAGGAAATAACACTTGCAACGGAGTGGGGAGTTTAGAAGAGAGGAGTAGAAGAATGAATGTGGAAATAAATAAAAATACAGACAAGAATGAATTGTGTATACCACAGAAGTAAGAAAAATAAAGGAAGCAGTGAGTTATAGTTTGTGTGGTGGAATGTTGAAGGAATGACACAGAATATGCATCTTAAACTATACATATATTGCTTTAAGTGGCAAAAAGTCCAATACATAAGGGATGGGGTGGGAAGGGAGGGAGGGGTAGGTGAGAATGTTAAAGGAGTGACATTGATCAACTGTTTTACTGAAGGGAAACTCCTTTGTACAACCACCTAAAGGAAAAACTAAGTGGAGCAAAAGTTTCAAAAGAAATGGCAGGAGCTACTGGAGTAACTCAGATGGTAGAATGTCTGCTAAGCAATTGCAAATCCCTGAGTTTAAACTCCAGAACAACCTGGAAATAAAAAAAAAAAAGAAAAGAAAGAAACGAAAAGACCTGGGAATTTTTGAACTGGCAAGGAAAGAAGAGTTAAAGAACAATTAGAAAAGACTAGAGGACACAAATTATTGATTGGAGTTAGTTACTGTCATTCTGTAATGTGTGGAGTGAATTTATGCTAGAAAAAAAAACATGAAGGGAAAGGAAAGAATTAGAATAGCAAATTGCTACACTGGGCACCGTGGCTCATGCCTGTAATCTAGCTACTCAGGAGGCTGAAATCTGAGGATCTCAGTTCAAAGCTAGCCCTGGCACTAAAAAGTCCATGAGATTCTTCCCTCCAATTAACCAGAAAACCGGAAGTGGCACTGTGATTCAAGGGGTAGGATGGTATCCTTGAGTTGAACTCAGGGACAGCGGCCTGACCCAGAGTTCAGGTCCCACAACCAACAACAACAACAAAAAAAAAAATAGCAAACTGTTCATAATTGTTGAAGCTTTGTGGTAGGCACATGTGGTTCAATTTATTATTCTCCAGACTTTTGTGTGGACTTGAAAGTTTCATTTTTAAAAAATTAGTTGAATTCAAAGAAAAAATGTCTATGGTAGCAATCTGGAAATAAAATAATGAAAACCTTGATATGAGTAGGATAGAAAGAAAATGGAACCAAGACACATTAATTCAATGAGTATTTTGCTGTAACAGATTTGATATAACTTTAAATGAGAAGAAATTAGGCTTCTTATGTATATAGATGGGAAAGTAAAAAATGCCATAAAAGAGAAGTCTGGCAATTGTCTATATGTTCTTGGTTTTGATGTACCTCATTACTTCATATGGCTAGCATATATATGAAAATTGTCTGCATAAATTAAATTTTTCTGTATAGATCTTCATTATATCATATGAAAAATGTGACAAGTGAGCAGAAAATTTAGAACTGCATGAAAAAAAACTGGCTTAAAACAGTCTTTCTCTTCTAGCAGAGGATTACAATAGCTCAAAACCTAGGTACATCAGCTCATATAGGATGAGACTAAATGAAATGATCTCTAGGATATGGAAACAAGAGCTTTATCTTGTGTGGTTATTGTTCTTAATGTACTATGTTATTTCTCTTTTCTTTTTTGCCCTTATGGTTAATCTCATATTGTTACTATATTTGATTTTGTTACCTGGTATAATGTATATATGTTTGTTTATTTGAAATAGGGAAGGGAAGGGGGGAAAACAAGGTGATTGGGAGGGGTGGAGGAGGGAAACGGGGACAAAAACATGAGAAGGGGTATCATTGTGTGAAAAGTAGTGCATCTACTACCTGATGAATGTAACTATAACCCCTCTATACATTATCCCGACAATAAAGAAAATAGTATTTTCCAACATATTGTCTTGTGAGTATCGCTGTTACACTGGTTCATCCTTTATCCTTTGTCTCATCATCTTGTGAGGAGGTGGGGGAAAAATATGGGAAGGGGTAACAACATTCAAGAAGTAATGTACTCACTACTTTTTATGAATGCAACTGAAACCCCTCTATATATCACCCTGATAATAAATAAATAATAGTCTTGTTTGACAGTCTTATTTTCCTATACATACCAAAGATCACTTTTGTGGAACCTTAATGTTATCTCTAGTTTTTTTTCTTTAAACAAAGGAGTATAATTTATTGTATTTGAAGTTGCCTATGAGTTGAGTTTAAAAAGCTACCTCTTTATCCTTGAACTGAAAAGCTCAGGGACAGTACCCAGGCCCAGAGTTCAAGCCTCATGACTGACAAAACAAAACAAAACAAAAAATACTGCCTCTTCAATAAAAGAAATCCAAGAATTTTTTTGAGTAGAAAGGTACCATCCAAATGTTTACTTACTTGCCTTAGTTCTGGATTTTAGCTTTAAACAAATTTAAGTATATCAAACAAAATTGACATGCATTGAAAAAGCCTAAAAGGAGCCTTTTTTAGGGGCCTGGAGTTTGGCCTAGTGGTAGAATGCTTGCCTAGCATGCACGAAGACCTGGGTTAAATTCTTCCGTACCACATACATAGGAAAAAGCCAGAAGTGGTGCTGTGGCTCAAGTGGTAGAGCTCTAGCCTTGAGAAAGCCCAAGGACAGTGCTCAGGCCCTGAGCTCAAGCCCAGGACTGGCAAAAAAAAAAAAAAAAAAAAACATTTTTTATTCTTAAGTATTTCTGGAAAGAAGAGTTCTTTAAAACAAACAGGAAAGAATATCCTCTATAAAAACAAATTTGAGTGGCACCTACTTTTTATTACAAATCCATGTATGACAGGGAAGCTTTAAACAATAAAAAAAATACTTAAATTCTAGAGACCCTAACTGTTCAGGAGGCCAAGACCTGAAGGATGGCAAATGAAGACCAACCTGGGCAGAAAAGTCTATAAAACTCCATTTACAAAATAACTAGCAAAATGAAGGACTGGAGGCATAGTTAAAATGGTAGAGAAGAAACAGTGAGCAAGAAAGCTAAGTTTAAGCCCCAGTACCAGCCCTATAAAAAAAAAAGTTGTTTGAACTTTATTCATTTTAAAAGAGAAATAGCAGGCCAGGAGTTTGGCCTAGTGGTAGAGTGCTTGCCTAGCATACACTAAGACCTGGGTTCAATTCCTTGGTACCACATGCACAGAAAAAAGCCGTGGTAAGAGCTCTAGCCTTGAGAAAGTCCAAGGACAGGGCTCAAGCCCTGAGCTCAAGCCCAGGAGTGGCAAAAGAGAGGGGAGGGGGGAGAAACGGCTGGGCACTCGTGGCTTATGCCTGTAATCCTAGTTATTCAGGAGCCTGAGATCTGAGGATCATGATTCAAAGCTAGCCTGGGCAATAAAGTCTGTGAGACTCTTATCCCCAATTAACCACCCAAAAATTGGAAGAGGCACTGTGGTAGAGTGCTAGCTTTGAGCAAAAGAGCTCAGTGACAGCACTCAGGCCCTGAGTTCAAGTCCTATGATCAAAAAGAGGAAGAGGGGAAGAGATGGAGAGGAAGGAGAGACAAAGAAATAATAGTGTATAAAAAACTACAAATCTGCAAAAAGTCTTTTGCAAATGTAATTAAAAACTTTGAGATGAAATCATACTAGATTAGTCAAGTGAGCCCTAAATCCAAAGACAAGTACCCTTATAAGATATTTGCAGAGAGAAGACATAAAAAGCCATGTGAAGAAAATAGCTATTGGAGTAATGTTGTCACAGCCCAGGAACACATGAGCCACCAGAAGCTGAAATAAGTAGAAAAAACCCACCAGTATCAGTACCACCAATCTTCAGCAGGAGCCTGCTTCCATTAACACCTTGATTTCAGTATTCTGACCTCCAGATCTACAAGAGAATGAATTTCTCTTGTATAAGCCACCAAGTTTTCAGTGGTTACACAGTCCCAGCAAACTAATAAACCTGGAGGACTTTGAAACCAGAATGATCTCAGAAAAAGTGTTTTATGAAATCAGGGAAACAGACTAGGTGAGTGAGTCATCATCATAGCTGGTGTCTATTAAAATGCCTAGCAAAAGGCAGGCACTAATGGCTCATGGCAGAAATCCTACCCACTCTGGAGACTGAGATTTAAGGATCGAGGTTCAAAGCCTGCCTGGGCAGAAAAGTTTGTATGACTCTTACCTCTAATAACAAAAAAAAAAAAGCTGTAAGCAGAGCTGTGGTTCAAGTGGCAGCTAAAGCCTGAACCCCACACTTGGTACCAGTAGAGGTAACCCTCCAGTCCTGTTTTTTTGTTGTGTCTTTTGTCTTCTGCTATTTTGGAGATAGTGCTTCACTTTCCCCCCAGGCACATGCCTCCTTAGCCTTCTAGGATCACAGGGGAAAGCCACCCACATCCAACTGTCTTCTGTGAAAAAGGAACATTTCTTGGACTTTCTGCCCAGGTCACCCTGGAACTGTGATTCTCCCAATCTCAGCCTTTCCTGTAAGCTTTGGATGATAAGTGTGTGTCCCACCATGGTCAACTATGAGTTGAATGGTTGTCCCCAACTTCTTTGTCCAAGATAGTAAAAAATCATAAGCCTCAAGAAGCAAGGATTATAAGTGTGAGCCACCAACACCTTGTCTTGTGACATTTGTTCCTCTTTTTTTTTTTCTGCCGTTCCTGGGGCTTGAACTCTGGGCCTGAGCACTGTCCTTGGACTTTCTCAAGGCTAGTGCTCTACCACTTGAGCCACAGTACCACTTCCAGCTTTTTCTAGGTATATGGTACCAAGGATCTAACCAGGTCTTCGTGCATGTTAGGCGAGCACTTTGCCACTAGGCCAAACTCCCGGCTGCTGAGAAAGTTTTTAGATGTTAAAATGTCAGATTTTGTTTTGTTTCGTTTTGTTTTGAATGTTAAAAGGTACATAACTTCAGAAAACTTGTTCTCAAAAGTTCCAAATGAAGGGCCAGGAGTTTGGCCTAGTGGTAAAGAGCTTGCCTAACATGCACAAAGACCTGGGTTTGATTCCTCAGTACCACATACATAGAAAAAAAAACAAAAACAAAACTGGAAGTGGTGCAGTGGAACTAGCCTCGAGAAAAGTCCAAGGATAGTGTTCAGGCCCTGAGTTCAAGCCCCACAACTGGCAAAAAAAACAAAGTTCCAAATGAAGATATTATCTAATTAATTAAAAAGTATAAACATGTCATTAATAGTACTTTCTCTACCTATAGAAATCAGATAGTAGGAAAATACATATTCTTTAGACAGTATTTGTGTATTAATATTTCCTTAAAACCAGGCACAAGTTTTTCCCATGTGAATGGACTGGTTTTTATCACACTAGTTAACATTTTTCCATAAGACAACCTGGGTCAAGAAATGTGATCAAATCAAATAAAATCTTTTTAAAATGAATTATAATACTTGACTACAAAAGTGGTAAGATCCAACTACAAACACGGTAAGATAATCACTACTAAGATCTCACTTAAAATTTTTTGAAGACTAATGAATCATTAATATGTAATGAAAGCTAAGGTTACACCTTGGGGCATACCAGACGTCACCAAAATAATGTTAAAGTAATTAATATTAAAACAATAAAACTTTTCTGCATGATAACATAAATATCATGGTACATATTATTTGACAACAGAAAAGATAGTTTAAATATTAACATTTTATTATGGCACATTATTATTTGACAACAGCAAACAGAAAGATAGCTTAAATATTAACATTTTATTGTTTCTATAAAGGTAAAAAACAAAATTTTAACTGGACATGTAAATTATACAACCTATGTGAGCTACAATATAAGGAAGTTTTCTTCTTACGCATGCAATTATCTACATTTTATTACATTTCAATTCATGAGAAGCATATTTATAATTCAAACACAGCTCTTTCACCTATTTACAAACCAATTTTCCATTTCCCTTCTCTACAAAGGCTTTAGTTGAGCCAGGCGCAGTGGCTCATGCCTGTAATCCTAGCTACTCAGGACGCTGAGATCTGAGAATCGCAGCTCAAAGCCAGCCCAGGCACTAAAATCCGTGAGATTCTTATCTCCAATTAACCACTAGAAAACTGGAAATGGCCCTGTGGCTCAAAGGGTAGGGCGGTAGCCCTGAGCTTAAGAGCTCAGGGACGGCATCCAGGCCCAGAGTTCAAGCCCCACACTGACAAAAAAACAAAAAAAAAAAAAACCAAAAAACCCTTAGTTGGGTGATTACAGTAACATCTCCTTTCAATGTGTATAATTTTAAAAAGCAGTAGCAGGCACTGGTAGCTCACACCTATTATCCCAGCTACTCAGGAGGGTGAAACCAGAACATCAAGGTTCAAAGCCAGCCTGGGCAAGAAAGATTGTGAAACTCTTACCTCCACTTAACCACCAAAAAGCTGGACGTGGAGCTATGGTTTATGTGCCAGAGTGCTACCCTGAGCAAAAAAGCTCAGGGAGAGCACTCAGGCTCTGAGTTCAAGTCCCAGGACTGACACACACATACACACACAAAGAGTAATGCTAATTCCCTCATTCTTTTCTACACATTTTAAATGTCCACATTAATGATCAAATATATACAATATTCTCAAGATTAAAATAACTATACACAGCTTGCAAAAATCAAATCCTACGCACAGGTGCCTTTCATCTGGTCACTCTGACTAGACTTGCCAACACCAGAATAACCACTGGATACCACTTGAGGCTAAAAGAAACCTCAGCACTATATCCCAACTCATTTGTTTTCTCCCTTTCAAATGCTTTTATTTTTCTTAAGTAAATGTGTACAATTTACTGGCAATTTACCTGAAACCAGCAATAGCTACATGAGGCAATGATTTATGCCACAAATTAAAGTCTTCCTACTCAAAAGCTACTGTTGATGGCAACTTTATCATTATGATCAAATTCAGATGTAGAGACCCCAGATACCTGGGTATGAAATATGTAAATCTGCCAAGAAAAATTGGGTATTTTTCTTCTTTTCTTTTAGTTTAACCCACTATATAATAGTGAACTAAATATGTTTGTTTCATAGAAACAACTTACATTTGCCAATACAGGGCAAATGGTCTATGTACAGATACATGAGGACTGCCTAACTGACAGTGAGTGTCGCTAACCGTGCTCCAAGCTAATGGAACTAATAGGGTGGTGCTCTCTGCTGAATGGACTTTCCCTTCAGAATACGTCGGATCTGAAAGAGAAACAAACAGGATTTGTAAGCTTTATTTTTGATGTGTAAAGTGGTGTCTTTTCTTCAGTTTCATTCCCTTGCTACCGTGTAACACTCCCAACCCAACTTGTAAGTACATGAGGGAACACACACACTATTTGTCACCACTGAAGTGACTTTCAAAAACACTACACCACTTTTTAGCTTTCCTCTAATGATGTTTAAGTGAGCAGAGGTGAATCCCAGCTCCTGAGGAGGCTGAGTGCTGAAGATCCAGCCTGGGTAGGGATATCCTTGACAGTCTTATCTCTAAATTAACCACCAAAAGAAGCCAGGAGTTTGCCAGGAGCTTAGTCTAGTGGCAGAGTGCTTGCCTAGCATGCATGAAGAGCCGGTTCAATTCCTTGGCACCACATACATTAAAAAAAGCCAGAAGTGGTGCTGTGGCTCACGTGGTAGGGTTCTAGCCTTGAGAAAACCCAAGGACAATGCTCAGGCCCTGAGCTCCAGCCAGGACTGGCAAAAAAATAAAAAATAAAAGTGTCAGTGACAGTAGCAAGCCCAGAATTCAAGCTCTAGGACTGGCACAAAAGAAAGAAAAGAAAGAAAAAGAAAATGATCTTCAACTATAAGACAGTAGACAGGGTGGAAAGCATGTAACACTCAAGAAATCATCTGGCATATGACAGGAATTGATGTATGTTTCTTCTCATCAGCTGTCATTAGCCTATCTTCCTATATTGGAAATTTTGTATGGGTCTTGAATGATGTTATGTTATTCAAATGGTCTTTAGCAGTAAAAGATTCCTGCCTCTGCTAAAGTAAATCCATTAATATTATCGTAAGTTGAAAACCTCCAATAGGGCCTGTATTCCTTTCCTAACTTGATTTAAAAATAATGAATAAAAGAACTCAATCATCTTAAAATTAGCCTCACCTAGTAAGAATGCAATTACACCTTATAAAGATTTTCATAAAATATTCTTTGTAGGGCCAGGAGTGTGGCTTAGTGATAGCATGCTTGCCTAGCATGCATTAACCCCTGGGTTCAATTCCTTGGCATCACATACACAGAAAAACCCAGAAGTGGTGCTATGACTCAAGTGGCAGAGTGCTAGCCTTGAGGAAAGCCCAAGGACAGTGCCCAGGCCCTGAGTTCCTGCTCCAGGACTGGCAAAAATAAATAAATAAATAATAAAAAAATAAAAAGTTATCTGTAAATAACTTCTATAATAACATTAAACAACAACCAAAAAAAAAAGTAATGGAGTTCTATTATCTAGAAAAGTTCACCTGGGAAACTATTCAATCCCTAATGATAATATATATAATGACAATTGAGGACAGCAAAATTTTAACATACAAAACACTGCTAGGTTATAAATTACATAAATACCCTTTCCATTGCTTGAGCAGTATGACCTGGTAGATAGAAATCATTGTATCAGCTTACTTCATTGAGTATTTACATGCCTGGGACAATGTGAGCACTTTACAGTTATCATCTCATTTAACCCTCTTAATATTTGAAGGCTCAGTCTACAAAATTAAGATTTTCTGACCTTACTGTCTGTCTACAGGAGTCTTCGTACTTGCTCTCTCATTAGCTCCAAAACCTTGAACTAGACTTTTTCTAAACCAAAGTTTGTGTCACAGGAGTAAAAAAAAAAAAAAAAAAAAAGACTTCCTGACTGTGGCTATTTATGTGATAAGGGCCTAAGGATAAGCTCAAATGTCTTAACTCTTTCTTTGGGAACAAAGTAACGCACTCCAGAGTGCTTTAGCTAATACCTGGAAGATCCCGCCAGCCTCCCATTACATAGCCTCACTTTCTGTTCTCCCTCAGACCAGTGAGCCTATCGTGCCATCACCTCCAGGTGAGGTGGCCCTCACCTGTTCCCCCACAGGGCCATCGGGAACCAAATGCACTGGCTGCTCATTCTCCAAGTTCCGAGTGCTGGGGTCGGCCCCCTTCCTCATCAGCAGGCGGACGGCATCCAGCTGTGTCACCCGGTACTGCAGGCTTGCAGCCACATGCAGCGCGGTGTTCCCATTGTAAGCCTGAAGACACAGAATTGAAATGCCACACATCAGCAAGGAGGATTTCCACGGAGGGAGCTTCAAGGCTCCCTCCAACTCTCAAGTTTCTGAAGCTTTCTACAATTACCTTAGTGTTCACAAAAGACAGGCAACTGGGCAGCTCCAAAAAGAGGCGAATGAGTTCCAGATTTGCTTCTTCGGCTGCCAAGTGCAGGGCTGTGCGACCACTTTTCCGATCCTTGCAGAGGTGAAAAAGTAAAACACTGAAAATCCATGAACAACACCTTACAGCATGCTTTCCACCGTCTCTGAAGTGTCTGAGCAGACTTCCACAAAAAAAACTAGCCTCAAGCCCAAGCTAGATGGAATCTTCTATTCCTCAGAAGTTCCTTATCCATGTGTTTAA
This sequence comes from Megascapheus bottae, assembly GCF_031878675.1. Lineage (NCBI taxonomy): Eukaryota > Metazoa > Chordata > Mammalia > Rodentia > Geomyidae > Megascapheus > Megascapheus bottae. The sequence goes on from NC_143509.1 coordinate 72,718,722, forward strand.
CTTACCTCCTATCGTCTAGCCCTGTACACTGTGGAGCCATAAAAACATACAAATATAAAATCTGTCCTAGCATGTATTATGTATTCTCTTGTGTTTCCAGGCTTGGTGACTACCATACAGAGCTACAGTGCACCTCTTTTGTTAATAAACTCTGAAATGGCCCATTTGGTTTTTGTTAGGCATTTTTCCCTACAAAACATCTAGCGCAGTGCTGTAGGACTGTACTCGGAAACTAAGCCTCATATTTTTAAAAGACTATTTTCCAACTTAAAAAACACAAGATTAAGTCCAGATTCCAGATTCCACAACAAAGAAGAAAACCCTTCAAAAAAAAAAAAAGAAGCATGAACTTTGCTATGAGCTATTAAAAATGGAAGCAGATAAAAGATCTTTCAAGTCTAAGCTTAACTACCCATACATGGCTACTGTACTCCACTAAAACAATAAAGAAGGAAAGCTTTCATCTGTCCTCAGGATTCAGGTCTTTTGCTCTAATCACTTTCCTCCCTAGCCCAGCTCAAACCTCTTCTGTGAAATTACCTTTGCTTCTGCGGATGCTCCCATTTGAATCAGACACTTAATGGTGTCACCCAGACTTTTATTCTTCACTAAAAGTTCCTGAACTTCAGGAGAATGAGGCTGTTGATTTCTCTGGAGTTCATGCACCACAGCATTGTGGGCTATGACTGCACAATGGAGAGGAGTCAGGCCTAGGAAAACAGAATGAAGTAACTGTTGAGCATCTTGTCAAGTTTCTTTTAGGTTGCTCTAAAATTACAAACCTACAGGATGGCGTCTCATTTCATCTACAAATGGGTTTCACAAAAACTAGGAAGGCAATCTGAACATAAACATGCCCTCTGACCCCCCTTCTTTCTAAATATGATACTTAACACTCCTTTTGTTCTCTTGTGTGCTGGTGCTAGGGCTTGAACTCAGTGCCTGGATGCTGTCCCTTAGCTATATAGCATTCTACCACTTGGAGCTACAGCTCCTCTTTTAGCATTTTGGTGCTTATAATTAGAGTCCCATAGACTTTCCTACCTAGGCTGGCTTCTAACCAAGATCCTGAGTAGCTAGGATTACAAGTGTGAGCCACCGATGCTCAGCTGACACTAACATTCTTTTTTTTTTTTTTTGGTGGGTCATGGGGCTTGAACTGGGCCTGGGCACTGTCCCTGAGCTCTTCAGCTCAAGGCTACCGCCCTACCCTTGACCAAACCCCACTTCGCTGTTTTCTAGAGGCTAATTAGAGATAAGAGTCTCAGGTCCTCAGATCTCAGCCTCCTGAATAGCTAAGATTACAGGTGGGAGCCACCACACCAGGCCAACACAAATATATTCTTAAGGACGCTGGACCTACTTTTCAGGTAGGGTCCTCTATCCAGTAATTGTGGTGTTGCTTACCATCGTAATTAGTTGCCTCAAGATCCACAAACTGATTGCTCCTCACTGCTCCCTTCTGGATTGCCTGCAAAATGTTAAAAACAGGCATCTGTTAGCAAAAGAGGAGAAACATATAAATACCAATTTGTTAGTTTCCCAAGAAATTAATAAAGCAACTCAACACAGATGATTGCAACAGACACACTACATCTAAGCTCTAATACCCAAGCTCTCTCTGAGCCTGTGATAGAAGCCTGGCTTTTTCTCTCACCTGAAGCACCTGGGAGTGGCCCTTCTCAGCACAGACGTGCAGAGGCGTTCTTCCCCAGCAGTCCGTAGTATTCACCTGGGCCCCGAGGTTCACTAGGTCCTGCACAATGAGATGCTGATTGGCAGCCACTGCCACCTGCAAGGCGCTCTGTGCATATTCCGAGAAAAGAAAAACAAAAAGAAAAATTTTATATATACATATATAACACTATCCTAACAAAGAATGCGAAAGTAAACTATGAATAAGGGGAAAAACCCACAGAGAAAATAAATCCTATTAATAAGCAATCTGATATCGTAAAACAAGGAAACAATCTTGGGGTGAGGCCTAATTGTATTCAATCTTTGGTCAGATACTTAGTTAACTAGAGTTAACATTAATAACTTCAAGATTGGTGGTGGCAAAAAGTCAGTATCTCAAAGTTAATATTAACTCTTGATTTTAACTCTCTTAATATTAACTCTCTTGACCTTGAGCTTTGAAACAATCCACACAGGAGATTGCTGTCCTGTCCACATCCACTTCAGACCTTCTCCACATACTCACCTGCCCGTTGTGCTCTTTGATATCTAACATGTGAAGTGCATGCATCTTTCTTGCAAGGACATAGGAAAGTGCTCTTCTCCCTTGGGCAACAGCAATATGGAGGAACCTGGCAAACAAAGAGAAAAAGGAGAATTATTTCTGATTGCAGTGTTTGCCAAAAAGTTAATAATTCAGGCAAGTGTGGTTGGTGCATGCCTATTCTGCTAGCACTTGGGAGGCTGAAGCTAAAGTTTCTTGAGTTGGATTCCAGTCTAGACTACAGAGCATATTTCAAAACAAAATTCTTCTGTTAGCCCTTTTCTTCATATGGTATTGTTGCACTCCAATGAAAACATTACAAAGCATACTTTATTTTTTCTACTAGGTTAAAAATATATAAAAATCCATCTGAATTGCCACAGGAAAAGTTGGGGTATAAAGAAAGAATGTCAAATACCTTGCTGGACCATTTAAATCTATTACTTTTTTAATACTCACAAAAACTCTTTTGTTGAAAGCATTATTCTTTTACATGTCAAGAAATAAATGCATTGAGGAGCCAGGAGTTTGGCCTAGTGGTAGAGTGTTTGCCTAGCATGCACGAAGGCCTGGATTTGATTCCTCAGTTCCACATACATAGAAAAAGCTGGAAGTGGTGCTGTGGCTCAAGTGGCAGAGTGCTAGCCCTGAAAAAAGCCCAAGGACAGAGCTCAGGCCCTGAGTTCAAGCCTCACGACTAGCAAAAAAAAAAAATTAGAGAGCTCCAGTAGTTTCTAAGTAACTTGAAATAGAGCTACTTCCTGATTTATTTTTTTTAAAGAAATAAATGCATTGAGATTTTAAAATAACTTGCCAAAGGCCATAAACACAAGACAAGTTAGGATTCAGGCTACTGATTATGATCCAATTGTTTCTGCTCCATAGATGATGCCTACACTGGTCTTCCAAAACCAATTATTCTAAGAAAATGATGTACCTAAGCAAATGCAGTTTATTATATTCAATATATACTATATTAAAACTGAGCTACATAATTTGAGGATAGGTATGGGATGGGGGAAATAGGAGTACAGAGGGGTTGACAATGACCAGAAGCATTGTCCTCGTAACCTCACTAATGGAATGGTAAGCCCTTTATACAACTACTTAATAGATAAATAATAAAGTGGGGGGTTTTTTCAGCCCCCCACCAAATAAAAAGAAAAAAAGAGATCTATTTCCTTGAGACAGAAGTTATCACAGAGTAGAGACGGTTTTATCTTGGTTAGACAACCAATGAAGTATAATTTGGTATCCTCTGGCAAAATTCTGTGCCCACTGGTCCAACAATGTGGCTTACCAAATTAAGAACGTGAGATAAATGGATACTCACGTGTCTCCATCCGAATCCTTTGACAGAAACTGGTCTTGGGAGATGTTGGCCAATTTGTTCTCTTCCTGCTCTACTTGCCACTGAAAGAATGACTTCCCTAACTGTGCCGTGCTCAGGGGATTTCCGATGATGCTGGGGAATGGCGGCGAGGTGTTTAAAGCTGTCACAGTTGCATCGCGAGTCCCCACAGCCTCACAGGCGCTGTTGGGCCTCATGCTGAAGTTCTGCAGGTGAGCACTGCTTTGTTGCTGGATGCTGGGAGGTGACTGAATGGGAAGGGCAATATCCCCAGAGTCTCCAAACCCACTCAGAAGGGACACGAAGCTCTGGTTTGGGCAGAAGGATGATTCTTGACCCTCAAAGAGGTTTGATTCATAGTTGGGGGACTGTGAAGTTCCGGAATACGGACTGTATTCCACAGATGGGTTGTGGGTATAGGGCTGCGGCTGCTGGGCATTCTGGTTCTGTGGAGAGTACTGGTACATGGAAGCCTGCTCCATCATTTGTGGGGAGCTGCTGACTTGGAATGGCTGATACTTCTGAGGTGGAGAGAAGACCTGCCCTCCGTGGAAGTCCTCCTGCTGCTCCCCGGGAGAGCTGTGGTTGACCACAGGGCTCATCCAGCTAACTTGGACTGTGTTCAGGGAAACCGGGGTGCACTCATTCTTAATGTTGATAATGTTCTGAAGCACATCGGCACTGCTGTCCAGTCTGGATTCACTGTGATGAGCATCTTCCATGCTCTCCCCAGGTGTTGGTGTTTGAGGTGGTGTCTGGAAAGAAATGAAAAGAAATGCCATCTGCACAATCACTACCTTCTAGGAGCTGGTACAGTGTATGGATCAATCTCCAGCATCAATCAATGAAGAATGTTTAAATGAGTCCAGGAATGATATCCAAAGTGTATTTAGAAAAAGATATGAAATATTTACCAAAAACTGGGTATGCAGGGGAGCTGGCCTTTTACAAGCTGGTCCATCGGACAGAAAATCAGGCCCTTTTCTTTTCCCACTGGATGATACTGTGTTCTTCACTTCTGTACCCAAGAAAGAGATAGGAAATCTGTGATCATTTTAATTTTCAACTTTTTACTTTTTTTTTTTTTTTTGCCAGTCCTGGGCTTGAGCTCAGGGCCTAACCACTGTGCTTTGACTTTCTCAAGGCTAGAGCTCTACCACTTGAGCCACAGCCACTTCTAGCTTTTTTTTTTTCTATGTATGTGGTACCAAGGAATTGAACCCAGGTCTTCATGCATGCTAGGAAAGCACTCTACCTCTAGGCCAAACTCCTGGCCCTTAATTTATAACTTTTACTCACCATCACACTACACTACTTTATTCTGTAGCCCCAATATATTATGGTGACTCTTACCTGTGAACTGTTCAATGTTCACACTTTGTGTCTGTAAGGGGAAAAAAAAAATCTAATTTAGTGCGTAAAAAATGGCTACTTAACATGTAGCAATAAAAATTTATCTCTACCATTCTTTATGGCACACCATAAATCTCTGATACAGTTATGCTATCAATATTTTCTATCTCAATCTTCATTTTAATTCTCAACTTCTCCATTTGCACTTTCACCTAATTCAACTCAGGTCAAGATATATATATATATCTTTCCTTTTCTAGCCAATGTTTCATGTTCATTAACGCTCACTTTCCTTGCCCCTCCACTTGCTTTCATCTATTCACTGGTTTTCTTGCACACCTGTCAGGTGCCAGACACTGATTGAACTAAGCAACAGGGATAGCACAGCTGACAAATGATTTCTGCCCTGTGGACCTAGGTCAGGGAATAACAATGACAAACTAATCTCTCAACTAAACAAAAAAACAAAAAACGGGTTCACCTTAAAATCATCCGACACTTGGCCAGAGGTCTTCTGTTTATGACTTCGGATGTGTAGCAAGAGTTCTTTCACAGAGTTCTTCACACGAACACCTTGAAAGGGCCCTCTGTGCTGCCTGCCAATCCCCATATGGGGCTCAGCTGTTTAAAAGGAGGGTGGAAAAAGTGCCAATTAAGTGTCTTCACAGTCACAAATCCTAATTACTCCCTTGCCTCCCAAAAAAGGCTCGCTGCCCTTTGCATGAAGTCTGAGAGCTTGGAAGTATGCGACTTGCTCTAACCAGGGGTGGTGTGTGCCAGAACCCAACTCCTTTCAAAGATTCTATGTTACCCAACAGCTTCCTCTACTAGGCTCCATAGGAAAGTAAAGCTCAGTCAAATGGGATCAGAGACCCCTGAGGTCTCAACAGATAAAACCTAGATTAAATGTGTTATCTCGGTACTACCCACTCATGAAAAAAAAAGACCACAGATTTTACCTACTAGATTCTTATAGACTTATAATTACTATTTTGACTTTGAAACAAAACAAAACCTTGGGGGAACACAGTAAAAATGTTTTTGCACTTTTTGAAACTTAAAAGCTTTATGTTCACATAAAAAGAATTTTTAAGTCTCCTAACAGCAGTCAGAAGGAACAAAAGAACTTCTTCCAAAGATCTCCATGTACCAAAGCCTAAATCATTTCCTTCAATTCAACTGTGCCAAGAAATCAGCTTAAATTCACTGAACTCAAACCCATACGAGCATACACACAGGATTTCCCCTTCACTTTAAGAACTGTGTGTACAGGCCTCCTAAGTGAAGGTCAGAATGCATCTTCAAGGTTAGAATGTAAGTACAGTATTTTACCTCTGACTATTGTGTTGCATCCTCTTTATTCAATTCATGCTTTTGGTATTATTATAAAGGTGATAAACAGAGGGGTTACAGTTCATTCCATGAAGTAAAAAGTACATTTCTTTCTGAAAAACATCACCCTTCCTTCGCTCTCCCACTTTTTTCCTCCCATGCCCATCCACAAGTTGTCTAGTTCATTTTCAACAGTGTCTAGTGAGCAGCACTGCTGCATTAGTTCACTCTTTGTCCCTCCATTTCTGTGCCCCCTCACCCTCCCAAAGACAGATAAAAGGAAAAGAAAACAACCACAAAAGAAAAGAGCAACGAAGAAAAAAATAAAAGTTCTTGTTTCCCTTTCTTGGAGTCATTTCAATAAATCTTATTTCATATAATCAGATTAACATAGATATTGCATTGTACCTTGGTGCTCCTCCTTTGGTCTCACTGCGTATGAATGCCTAGAGACCTGAATAATTATCATGTCTTAGTGTATTTTTTGTGACATTCTCTTGAGAGGCAGATTGAATATAAATGTTCAAAACATCAGGAAATGACTTCACACTAGCAAAGTGGGAAAACCCGAAACTCACAAGAAACCGTGTCTAATTTGAACATGCATATTTCATAAATATAGCTCAATGGTGGGTGAATTAAAAGATTAGTTGGTTTTATGTTGAAAGATTAGAGATTTCAACAGATCCCAGAATTGCAGGAACCTGGAACCTAGCAGGACATTCCTCGGAAATGACAGCAGTTAATTGCACATCACAAGGAGAAACATGTAGTTTCAGGAATCCCCTTGGGCTGTGTGGTCAAGCCAAGAACCAGCAAAATAGTTTCATCTACACGGAAGTCAAAAAGCACAGAAGGCCTCAGAAAAAAAAAAAAATCCTGAACATCCACACTTACTCTAGACAGGCCTCTTAACAGTGTGCCTTAAACCACTTTTAAATAATTTAAGTGTGGGGGTGGAGGTGGGGGGGGAATAACTTTTCAAATTAAAAAAAAAAAAACCAAAACAGGAACAGAGAACACCCAAAAGGTATGTTTAAAAAATAAGAAGAATCAAGCTGCTGACGTTTTTTAAATGGACATTTTAAACCTTCACCGTTTGGGGTTCTCTAGGTGTTCTGATAAATTACTCACAAGGACATCCTGTTTCCCCTCCCGCCCCGAATTAAGCAACTTGGTGCGTGAAGAAAAGGAGACGAACCCATTCCCAATGGAAAGAAGGTCAGACACCGCGGTGGACGGACCGAGTCCATCCATTCTCAAGCACCCTGAGACACTGAGTCCATCCATTCTCAAGCACCCTGAAACCCAAGACACTGGCCGACCCCAGGTTGGTTTCTTTCCTCATTAAGCCCCCCCTCCGCCCTTTTTGTTTTAACTTCCAACTTTACACACCTACATCATCACCTAACCCCCCCCCCCCACACACACACACATAAATAACCTGGAAGTCAGGAACCTTGTCCTGCGCCAGGCTGGAGGTGGCCAAGAGAAGACTGCGCAGGCGCGGGATCCGACCCCGGCCCTCAACGCCCCCCCCTACTTCCCCCTAACTCAATAAGTGGGGTGGGGGGAAGGAGAGGGGGAGGAAGAGGAGAGGGAGCTCCAGGCCAGCTGGAAGGCACCGGGACTGGGGAAGTCCACGGGCGTCCGTCCAACAGTCACTTAAATAAATGGACGACCGCGGCGCCTTCGGTCCCCTGCCCCCGCGCCCGGAGACGTGCCACCCCGCCAGCCCGCACGCCCGGGGAACGCGGATACCTGGCGGGCGCTCGGCGACGCGGGCGCCGCCTCTCGGTCGGGACTCGACGGCCCCGCAGGAGGACGCAGACGAGGCGGAGGAGAAGTCGGAGGAGTCGGAGCCGGGCGAGCCGGGCGCCGAGGGCCCGGATGGGGGACAGCCGGCGTCGCTGAGCCCCGGGGCGGCGGCGGCGGGCGGAGACGTGCCGTAGAAGTAGGCCAGGTTGAGCGGGCTGGTCATGAGGCCGCCGTCGCCGGCCGCGTCCAGCAGCCCCTCTCCGCCACGGCCGTCGTCCAGCAGCTTATCCACGATCATGCTCCCCGACGGGGCGGTCGGGGACCCACAGACACCGGCGCCGCCCGCACGCTGCGCACCCCCGCTGGACCGACGACCGAGGGACGGACGGATGGACAGACGGAGGAGTGGACAGAGCCGCGGACGGACGGCGCAGGCACGGGCGCGCCCGGAGGCTAACCGGTATTTAACCGGCCTCAACGCGGCCGGACCTCCCCCGCGCCCGGCCGGGCCATTGGCGGCGCCCGGGCCGCCGCCCCGCCCCGCCTCCGGATGCGGAGGGTTTCCAGTAAAATGTCCAGGATGAGGCAATGCGCGCGCCCCGCCCTCCCGGCCCCGCGCCTAGCCGGCCCGGCCTCCCCGCCTCCCAGCTCCGGATGGCGGATGGATGGCGCCCTGGAGAAGGCCGTGAGGCTCTGGGGCGCCGGGCCCTCCTGGGAGGCGACACCGTGATCGCGAACGGGTCGGCCCGGTGGTTCCGCTCCGCCCGCCCGGGCACGGCCTCCTCCGCGGGGCCTGAAGCCACGACCCGCCCCCCAAACCTGCCCGAATAGCGGGGCGCTGCTGGCGCACACCTGGGCCCGAGCGGATAGCTGAGGGTCGGGGTTCGAAGCCAGCCGGGGCACCAAGTCCATGAGCCAAGTAATCACCACAAACACAGGCTGAAAGATGAGCTATGGCATTTTTTCTGTCTTCATATTACCGGCTGAGCCACAATAATTTTTTAATGTACAGGCTTGGAATTTTTTAAAAATGCCTCTTTTAATTCTATCAATACTGGATAAATCTTCCTGGGGTGCAAACACTGGCACACCCCAAAACTGCCTGGGAATTTAACTCACAGCCCAGCCCAGCTGACCTGCCTCCCCTGCCTTCCTAGAGAAACAGAAACAAGATTGTTCTAAAAGTTTCACCTCTGGGGCCGGGAGTGTGGCCTAGTGATAGAGTGCTGGCCTAGCATGCATGAAACCCTAGTTCGATTCCTTGGTACCCATAAACAGAAAAAGCCAGGAAGTAGTGCCTTGGTTCAAGGGTAGCGTGCTAGCCTTGAGAAAAGCCCAAGGACAGTTTGAATTCTGTTTGTGCTTGCATCAGAACTACACCACTGGAGACAGCAGATGGTTGTAATTCCTGGCCTCCATAATCATTCAGGGTCTATGTACATACACAAACATATGTGTGGGCCTTTGTCTGCTTTTTTAGGAAACCCCAATACATTTGGTTTCCCCAATAAAACCTCAACTTGACAGCTTCTCAACATTTGAAAACATGTTTTATGAGGCTGGTGGTGATTATGATTTTTTTTATATTATGTAATGATGTGTTATCATTTGGAAAAATTTAACTCAGTTAACTATTATTTTCCAAGTGAACAAAGTAAGAGATTGCAAAAATTATACATGGGTCAAATGATCTATACAACATACTAGTGAGAGCAAAGGCTTTTAACTGTACAGAATATAAAAAGTTCCCTGAGCAGTACTTGGGTAGCTAAGGCAAGAGGATAAGAGTTTGAAGCCACCCTAAACAACATAACAAGTTCCAGGTCAGCTTACAATATATAGCGAAAAACAGTTACAGAAACAAAAGCACAAAAGCAAAATTAAAATCAACAAAAAGAACTTGTTAGCGGGGTGGAGTAGCTCACGCCTGTAATCTTAGCTACTTAGGAGGCTGAGATCTGAGGACTGTGGTTCAAAGCCAGCAGGGCAAGAAAGTCTGGGAGACTCCTATCTCCAATTAACCACCGGAAAACCAAAAGGGGTGTGGCTCAAGGGGTAGGGTGGTGGCCTTGAGCTGAAGAGCTCAGGGACAGTGCTCAGGCCCAGAGTTCAAGCCCCACAAACGACAAAAAAAAAAAAGAACATGTTGAACTGATGTATAAATTAACTTATATTATTAAAACATGTCAGGTGGCACCAATAATTCATGCCAGTAATTCTAGCTGCTCAGGAAAGAGAGATATGAAAAGTCATAGTTTAAAACCAGCCTAGTCAGACAAATCTAAGAGACTCTTACCTTCAATTAATCAGTGAAAAGCCAGCCATGGAGGTGTGGCTCAAGTGACAGAGTGCCAGCTTTGAGTGAAAAAGCTAAAGGAGAGAGCACTGGCCCTGAGTTCAAGCCCCAGGACCAGGATGCAAGCACAAACACACACTCACAAACACACACACACACACACACAAATCATATTCACAAACTTCTCCCTTTCTTTTTTAAAAATAGAAAATATGTATTTTTTTCAAACTGTCTGCCAGTTGGGAATATAATTTTATTCCTTACATAAAGTATAGGCTATATTTTTTTCCAGTTCTAGGCCTTGAACTCAGAGCTTGGGCACTGTCCTTGAGCTTTCTCAAGGCTGCACTCTACCCCTTGAGCCTTCTCAAGGCTGCTGGCGCTCTACCACTTGAGCCACTCCTGGCTTTTTCTATGTGGTACTGAGGAATCGAGCCCAAGGATGTATTTTTCCAACAAAAATTTAAATTCTAAAATTGTGATTTTACATGAATAACTTTTATCTAAAATTGTATTCAAAATTTGAAATGTTTGGTTTTGAGACAATTTTTGGTTGTATTTTACATTAAAAAGATTTATTCTGAATTTCTAAAAACAAGAAAGATGTATATGCCAGATAAGAAGACTGATATAACCCGGGCCATGGTGGCTCATACCAGTAATCCTAGCTACTCAGGAGGCTAAGATCTGAGGATTTCAGTTCAGAGCCAGCTCGGGCACTTAAAACAATGAGACTTTTATCTCTAATTAATTTGGTACTGTGGCTCAAAGGGTAGGGTGGTAGCCTAGAGCTGAAGAGCTCAGGGACAGCACCCAGGCCCAGAGTTCAAGCCCCACAACTTACACACACACACACACACACACACACACACACACACACACACACACAAAAGACTGATATAAAAATGTTTTACAGGGACCGGGAGTTTGGCCTAGTGGTAGAGTGCCTGCCTAGTAAGCACGAAGACCCAGGTTTGATTCCTCGGTACCACATACATAGAAAAAGCCAGAAGTGGTGCAGTGGCTCAGGGTAGAACACTAGCCTTGAGGAAAGCCCAAGGACAGTGTTCAGGCCCTGAGCTCAAGCTCAGGACGGGAAAAAAAAAAGTTTTACAACTAAAAAAAAGACACTAACCTAGAACACATGCAAAACAGACAACCTAACCAAAGAAATCATACAAGTTATACAAAATACACTTTCATACAACTGATAATGTTAATAATAGTAAATACAACTATTGAAAGTCCATGACATGATGACTACCTTAGGTAATTTATATGTACATTATCTCTAATGTTAAGTAATAATTGGAAGAGTAGTCAAAAATTGAAGTGAAACTGGCAGCTACCAAGTCTTGACAACCACAATACATAGTGGAAGATAAAACAGACATGGTGGGCCGGGAGTTTGGCCTAGTGGTAGAGTGCTTGCCTAGCATGCAGGAAGACCCAGGTTCAATTCCTCGGTACCACATACATAGAAAAAAATCTGGAAGTGGTGCTGTGGCTCAAGTGGTAGAGTTCTAGCCTTGAGAAAGTGTAAGGACAGTGCTCAGGCCCTGAGCTCAAACCTGGGACTAGCCAAAAAAAAAAAAAAAAATGGGGGAAGGGAAATGGAGACAAAAACATGAGAAGGGGTATCAATGTGTGAGAAGTTATGCACCTTCTACTTGCCAAATTTAATTGTAACTCCTCTATACATTACCCCGACAATAAAAAATAAAATAAATTTTAAAAGAAAACAGACATGCTTAGCAAGGAATGGGAAAAATTTTATCATTGAAAGAATTTAACATTGAAATTAAAGAAGAAAATTTGAAGGAGAGAGGAGGAAAGAGGAAGGAGGAGAGACTGGAGAAGGGAAAAGAAGGTAATTCTCCATCTTTTGGAGATTTGTTACAGTACCTAATAAGTCCACAGCTGCTTATATCACTCTGACTACTGCAAAAAGAAATTTAGATGACTAGTCTTCACGTGTATACAGTACAGGGAGACAGCGTACCCACAAAGGTACAATGGGATAGATAGATGCCAAGTGCAGGTGTGCTGTAGAAAATGACAGAAGTAAGGACTGTACAACTACCCTCCTATGAAGTAGCAATATAAACCATAGTAGACAAATAAACTAGGAGAAACCAAAAAGGCCAGTTTTCAGAAAGTCACATGTACTTTCGCTGAATGCAGTGATGCAGCAGAGAAGAGATGAGGTCATCTCAATATGGAGAAAATGGAAGTTAAGGAAAACACAAAGAGAAACAAAACTTTTCAGGTTGGGTATTTACAGAGCCTCCTGTGCAAGTGTCTGTGTTCCTTTATCAAAAGCCATTTGTCAAAAAACCACATTTTCTAGCACAATGAAACCCACTAAAAACCATTAAAAGTGAACAGAGAGATTTAAGAAAGAGTAAAATAAAGGGTGAATTTGATCAAAGTACATTGTATGTATACCAATGAATATCAAAATTAAACCCCTTTGTACAATTTATGACAATAAAAAATTTAAGAATAAAACATTATTGGGGCTGGGAGTGTGGCCTAAGGCAAAGTGCCTGGCTAGCATATACAAAGCCCTGGGTTCAATTCCTTGGTACCACATACACAGAAAAGGCTGGAAGTGGTACTGTGGCTCAAGAGGTAGCGTGCTAGCCTTGAGAAAGCCCAAGGACAGAGCTCAGGCCCCAAGTTCAAGACCCAGAACTAGTTTAAAAAAAAGAATAAAACATTATTTCAAGAAAAGACAATATCTGTCAGTTTAAGTCAATTTAAATTCTATAGATCACAAAAAAACACCCATTCATGGATTCATTCGATAAATATTTGTTATGGAGCACCTACAATGTTTTAAGTACTGAGAATTCAGCCATGAACAGAAAGGCAGTCCATGCCTCCATGGAGATAAGAATCCAATAACTAATAACCTAATGCCAGGTAGTGGTAATGTGCTATGAAGAGAAACAAAGCAAGAGACAGGAAGAAAGCCAGAAGTACTATTCAGAAACCTTCATGGCACCTTCTAAATGTATGTCACAACAAAGCAAATGGAGAGCTGAGATTTCTTATCTTCAATCTCTACTGAACTCTGAACAATGTTACCCAGTCCCACTGACTCAATTCCCACTTGAGTAGAGACTGTAGATTCTTGCTCTAGCCACATGTGTATTCGTGCCCACACACACATGCCCACTAGTACTGGGGCTTGAACCCATGGCCTTATGTTCTTGCCTAGCTTCTTATGCTCAAGGCTGGCACCCTACCACTTGAATCATACCTCCACTTCCAAATTTTGCTGCTTAATTGGAGACAGAGTCTTTTTTTTGAACCTGAGATCTCAGCATCCTGAGTACCTAGGATTATAGGCATGAGCCACTAGTACACAGTCCCAACAATCTAATTCACCATCCCATCATACACACTTCCATCTATCCTTCAATATGCTTTCCTTATGAATTATTTTTGAAAACAGCATATTAGTTCTTGCCACAGATGTTTATGCAGGCTAAAATTGTACCTTGTAATATTCTTCATACCTTGTTCAAAAAGACAGGGTTTAAAGTGAAAGGGAAAAAAATTTGAATTCTCATTACAGTCTAAAGAACTGTTTATCAGCTTTAAAAGGCCATTCAGGGGCTAGAGGTGTGGCTCAGTTGGTAAAGCCCTAGTCAGTGAGGAAAAGCATCAGGTACCAAGTTCAAGTCACATATATAGGATGATAATTCAACTACATCCCATTGGTATGTAGATATAGAAAGATAATTCAACTAGATCCTGTTGGTATGTAGATTCAATGAGGCAGAGTACATGATATGCATAACACAGTTCTGGCACAGAGTATGTACCCAACGATGTGGCCGATGATGATTACGTCTTTTGCAAGACTTATGTTTGATAGTTGATTGTTAAGAATTCTGGCATCTTTAGTTCACTAGCCTAACTGGAAGAGACTATATGGGAAAAAAAGAAGAACCACAGAGTCAAGTTTGAAGCCGCAGTTTACAGGCCTGATACTGAACTGAGAACACGGGAGAGTTAGTGGGATAACCCATGAGGCGGGTCTAAACAGTAAACACATGACCATAAGTGGCTGTTGTGTGCATGTAACTGATCAAGAAAATCTCCACATCAGTCAAGATGACACATTTTAAAACTGCTCGAGTGTTGTCTACAGGAACAAAAAGAAAGCAACTGCTTAGAGGAACAATGCCAGACATATCATCTAAAGGACTGGCAATGGAAAAAAACAGAAAGAGGCTTGAGCCTGATGCAAACGATAGAACCCTGAACAGAAATGAAAAGGCATGTGAAAGAAGGGAGACTAAGCAGACTTTCAACTTCAGTTTCAGTTCATTCATTCTGCTCCTACCCTGCCGACTCCTTTCTATCTGCAATCTGATCAAGGCAATCTCTTCCAAAAAAAATCTTCAAGAAAGGATCTCCACATCATACTAAGACATAAATGGAAAAGGCTATCTGAATTCTAAAGAGAGGATCCCCAAAAAGGACATGAAATTTGGAGAATAGACAAACGTTACATGAGGTACAAGACAGAGCGTGTACCCTTAATCATTATTATCATCACAGGTTCTACTTCCCACCTGTTACAAATATTGATTGCAATATGTTTCCATGGCCTAGATTTTTAATTAATGTTTGTTTAAGAATCCCTTTCTTATCCTGATGCTGGATGCTGTTCAACGCCACAGGCAAACAAACTGGTTGTCACTGGCTATGTAAACTACATGAAATATTATCATGCACAGCAGGACATGCTGCATCAACCTCCGCTAACTTTCACATCGTTTGACATCATTCTCCCTGGTATAAGGTCATTCTCCAAGGGCAAATTCAGCAGCCAAGCACCAAGTGGGTGCTTCTGTTTCTCCCAACCCTTATCTTTCACCTCAAATGTAATCTACTACTTTTGCCCTTGGAGTAGAGAGCTCCTGTACCTTTGATCAGAGCTTTTCATAGAATTATTATTTCACTTTTTTTTTAGTAACCAATTTGTTCAACCAAAATTCATGGAGTGAACATGAGCTATTTATAAGCACTGGAAGAAATGGGGGCAAAGAAAAGAATGAAAATTAGAACTCACACATTTCCTGTCCTCCAGGAATTCTTGCTTAGTCCTTATTCATCCTTATTCCTCAAGACTTAATCCCCATAGTAGGTCTTTCCTTTGTAGTTCTAGTCACTGGGAAATATCCCACTGTTTCTTTCAAATATGTTTGTAATCCTCTGGCAAAAGATTCAAATTTTCAAAAGGATCTAATCCATAAGAAATTTAATATACCGCTCCAACGGTTTTCAGAAATTCTTCCCAATCATGCATTTATTTTCAAATGTGTGTGCTTACTATATAGATTATTTAGTCTTCCTATCATCTTCTATCTTAAAGTCATGGTGTATACAAACATTTTCACAGTGCCCTTAGCCCTGTGAAAAATGAGTTTAAAAAAAATTGTCTTGCCAAGCACATGGTGGCTCATGCTTATAATCCTAGCTACTCGGGAGACTGAAATCTGAAGATTATGGTTCAAAGCCAGCCCTGGTAATGAAGTCCATAAGACTCTATCTCCAATTAAACACTGAAAATCAGGAAGTGGAGCTGTGGCTCAAGTAGTAGAGGTTAGGATCAGTGCCCTGGCCTTGAGTTCAAGTTCCACAACTGACTACCCCCCAAAATAGTCTTTCTGTAGCCACTATGGAAATTGGTTTGTCTCAAAAAGTTGGGCACTGTCCCTGAGCTTTTTAGCTCAAGGCTACCGCCCTATCACTGGAGCCACAGTGCCACTTCTGCTTCTGTAGTGGTTAACTGGAGATAAGAGTCTCACGGTCTTTAGTGCCAGAGCTGGCTTTGAACTGCGAGCCTCAGATCTCAGCCTCCTGAGTAGGTAGGATTACAGGTGTGAGCCACAGTACCCAGACAGAGCTAGGATTCTTATATACACTGTTCAAAGCAACAAGCAGGATTAAGCAGGTATGCATTGAAAAGTAGATTCAAAAACGTGGTATGTATAGGAATTAATGCACCATCTAACGGGCAAATATCATGTAACCCTTCTATTAAATACAATAAAAAAATATATGGAAAAAAATGTGGTATGGACAGATACACACAAAAAAATGTATTTAGACTGTACAGAAAAGTACTTGGATGCCAGTGGTTTGAGTATGAGAATGGAAGGTCCTGATCTGAAGCCAGCCTGGGCAGGAAAGTTCATGAGACCCAATAGGTGTTTTCAGTGTCACACATTTGGCAGCTCAGCTACAATGGGAAGCCCCAAAAACGTGGATAGAAGTCTGGGCGTGCACTTGGGCAAAAACAACACTTTATTTAAAAAACAAAACAAAGAGTGGCTCACACTTATAATCCTAGCTATACTCACAAGACGGAGATCTAAGCACTGAAGTTTAAAGCCAGTCTAGGCAGACAAATCCAAGAGACTTTTATGTCCAATTAACTAGCAAAAAGCCACAACTACAGGTATGGCTCAATGGACAGAGTACCAGCCAAGAGAAGAAAAAGCCTAGTGAGAGAGAAGTGCTGACTTCACCCCCAGTAACAGGCAAAAAATAACCAGTGAATAAAAGGGCTTAGATTGGCTCAGCCATGCAGAACCTACCCAGGAAGCTCCAACCCTGAGTTTTAGCCCCAGTACCCCAAAAAGGGGAGAAGGAAGATATCCTGACATACTGACCACATGAACGAATCTGTAAATCATGATATAAAATTAATCGACCACTAAAAGGTCCTACTATGCAGCTTATATAAGGTATCTAGAATCATAAACTCAGTGACAAAAAGAATGGTGACTGCTAGGGAACTGGAGAAAGAGGAAAGAGAGGTTTTTGTTTAACAGATGCCAAGTTTCAGTGTGAGAAAATGGAACGATTCTGTAGATAAATGTAACTATAATAGGGCCAGGAGTTTGGCCTAGTGGTTAAAGTGCTTGCCTAGCATGCATGAAGACCCGGGTTCGATTCCTTGGTACCACATACATAGAAAAAAGCCAGAAGTGGTGCTGAGGCTCAAGTGGTAGAGCTCTAGCCTTGAGAAAGTCCAAGGACAGTGCTCAGGCCCTGAGCTCAAGACCAGGACTGGCAAAAAAAAAATGTAACTATAATAAAATATAATGAAAGTACTGAGAGCTACTTAAGCTACATGCTTCAAACTATGTATATTTCCCTGAAACACAGAAATATTGAAAAATAATTACTCCTTCTCTAGAATATTTTTTATAATTCATGACACTGTTGGAGGCAAAGCAAGACAAAATAAACCTGAGAAAAAACTTTTGACTTTAACTGAATAAGTATATGCAAAGCATTTAGAGAAATGTGTCTCAATTTTCTTTTATTACCATACCTCCTATAGTACATTTCTTTTCTTTTCTTTTCTTTTCTTTTGGCCAGTCATGGGGCTGGAACTCAGGGCCTGAGCACTGTCCTTAGGCTTTCTCAAAGCTAGAGCTCTACCTCTTGAGCCACAGTGCCACTTCTGACTTTTTCTATATATGTGGACCAAGGAATCGAACCCTGATCTTCTTGCATAATAGGCAAGCACTCTACCACTAGGCCAAACTCCCAGCCCCGCTAAGGAACATTTTGACATATTTCTTTCCTGACATCCCCTGATAAAAGTATAATAGTATACATACACTAAATATCTGTTTATGTACATTGGCTCTTTGAAAAAGTCATAAACACTGTAATACTTTAGACTTGTTTTCCCCAAGAACCGATATTTGTCCTCTATACGATAACATCACCTTGTTATACATGTTACAGTACTAACACCTCTACCATTGCTATTCAAAGAGCAAACTGAGCATGTACATAATATTATCAATGCTATAATGTGTCCAAAGCCTTATGTTAATATTAAAAGTGCCCAATTGCTCTTAAACAACTGAACAAAACCAGAAATCCACTGTAACTGTCTGAAGGTTAACACTGTATAGATTCAAAACCTATATGTTTCACAGAATTTTGTTTACCGCAAATGTTTAGTATCATGTATAGAGAAGAGAACATTATTATTACTTAATGTAACCATAACAGAATCTATTTCTATATATGGTAAAAATATTATACACAGAATTTGTAAAAGGCTACGTGATTTTTCTTATTTATGTAAGTGCAAGCTGCTGCTCAGAGTGCAGACCTTGCACTAGTAACGTTAGCATCACTTAGAAGCTTCTTCAAAAGGCACAATCATCTGACCACAAATGGCTCTTTCCTCTAATCTAGCTACTTGGGATATTGAGATTTGAAGACAGTAGTTCAGAGCCAGCATGGACAGACAAATCCTGGAAACATTTATCTCCAATTAAATAGTTAAAAAAAAAATAAAGCTGGAACTGAAGGCATGAGTTGAGTGGTAGTGCACCAGTCTTGAGAGAAAAATCAGAATAAGGAAGAGGCCCTGAGTTCCAAAAAGGAAAAGGAAAAGACAGTCACTCATGCATCCAACCTCTTCCAACTCTACTGTAACAGAATCTGCAATACAGCAAGGCTCCTATGGGACAACTCTTACACATACCAGTTGAGAACCATGTCAGCTGGGTATGTTGGTACACTCCTGCAATTTTAACTGCCTTCTGACTGAGGTTTGGTTCAGGACCAACCTGAGCTACAATGCTGTCTCAAAACATCCAACAACAATACAATTTTTTAGTTCCCCAGAGTATTCTGTTTTTAACTATCCAAGTAGATTTCCTTACTTCTCTACTCAACTGCTTTTGCAGAGTTTATGAGAGATGCCAACTAGAAAGTGATTGCTGGAAATTCATTGGAGAGGCAATACATGAAAAATTCAATCTTAGAGCTTACTCCTGAAATGCAGGGAGTTCACTAATTCACTTGGCCACAGCAGAGGTGGTTCCCATTAAAATATGAAATGTTTCCAGCTAAAGATTCAACAGTTAACTATGAGCAGAGTGGAGGTGAAAGACTAGTAAGAGCTGGAGAAAGGAAGGGCTTCAGGAATTCAGAGCCCTATGAAGACGTTGTCTCTCCCTGCTCTACCTTCCCTGTCCTAACATCTTGATGGTCCAGTGACAAATCTCAGTCCTGCTACTTACTATCCTGAGAACTCTGAGCCACTTACTCAACTCTCCAGAACCTTAGTTTTCTCATTTCTGAAATAAGGCTAATTATACCTACCTCATGCTGTTGTGAGGGCTAAAAGAACTCTTGTGGTCAACTATTTAAACAAGTATTTACACACACCCTTTCCTAATCCACTAACTTCTCTAGGAACAGTAAAATCTTTTATCTGACAGTTCCCAATTAAAGGAACAGGAAATGCTTTAATAAAAAGCCACATATCCTAGCTTTAATGAGCCTCTTCAAAATGCTCCAAGATGTTCTTGGAGGCTGTTAAACATTGCATAACCCTGAAACCGTCAGTCATCAGAAAGCTGAATTTCCTTTCAATGTGTTCCTGTGTTCTTCCTGTGAAAAAGAACGGAGAGGCCGGGAGTTTGGCCTAGTGGTAGAATGCTTGCCTAGCATGCCCAAAGACCCTGGTTCGATTTCTCGTTACCATATACATAGAAAAAAAAGTCAGAAGTGGTACTGTGGCTCAAGTGGTAGAGCTCAAGCCCTGAGAAAGCCCAAGGACAGTGCTCAGGCCCTGAGTTCAAGGCCCAGGACTGGCAAAAATAGAAAAGAAAAAGAATGGAAACTCAACAAATTTGTTTTAAAAAATGATCAACCACCACCACAAAAAAAAACTAGTTTAGTTCACAAGAAACCACAGTAACATGATTACAAATAAAATTCCTAGTTATGCAGCAATTTCAAAAATGAGTTATACATGTATTACAGATATATAATTAATTTTGATGACTAGGCATATAATCCTGGCAACTCAGAACATGGCAATTGGTAAGATCATGATTCAAGATCAGACAAGACAAAAAGTTAATCTCAACAGACAAGCCAGATCTGGTGTTTCATTCCTATAATCCCAGCTACACAGGAGTTACAGATATGAAGATAATGGTTCCAGGGTAGCACAGGCAAAAAAATGAAATCTTACCTGAAAAATAACCTAAAAACAAAAAGGTTAGAGCTGTGATTCAAGTGGTAAGCTGCTTGTCTATCAAGGATAGATTAATATGTATCTATGACATACAAACCCTCAGCCTAATTTTGATTATGTTCTAAAATCTAAATGCCAGTGATTGTATGTAGAGATTCCCTTTTTGAATGCTCAACATGTCATTTGAAATATGACGTAAAAATCAATGTTAATAAAATTTTTAATAAAGAAAAAGACATGGCCCTGAGTTCAAACTCCAGTACCACCAAAGAGAATACAAGCTATGCCAAGCATTGGTGACTCATGCCTATAATCCTAGCTATTCACAAGACTGAGATCTGAGGATCAAAGTTCAAAGCTAATCTGGGCAAGAAAGGCTATGAAACTTTCATCTCCTGTTAACTACAGAAAACCAGAAGTGAGGGGTTGGGAATTTAGCCTAGTGGTAAAGTGCTTGCCTACCATGCACGAAAACCTGAGTTTCCTTGGTACCACATACATAGAAAAAAGCTGGAAGTGGTGTTGTGTCTCAAGTGGTAGAGCTCTAGAGTTGAGAAAGCCCAAGAGCCCAAGAACAGTGCCCAAACCCTGAGTTCAAGGCCCAGGACTGGCCAAAATAAATAAATAAATAAATAAGAAAGAAAGAAAAGAGAAAATATGTGGCAGCCAGAAAGCCATAAGAGGCTTTTTCTTTTTTTTTTTTTCCTTTTTTCTTTTTTTAATAAGAAAGACCAGAAGTGGAGCTACAACTCCAAGTGGTAGAGTGCTAGCCTTAAGAAAAATAAAGCGCAGGGCCAGCTCCAAAGCCCTAAGTTCAAGTCCTACAGCCAGCAAAGAGAGGAAGAAAAGGAGAGATGGAGGGAGGGAGAGAGGGAGAGGGAGAGAGAGAGAGAGAGCTGGAGGAGAGAGAGAGAGAGAAAGAGAGCTGGAGGGAGGGAGGGGAGGGGAGGGGAGGGGAGGGAAGAGGAGAGGAGAGGAGAGGAGAGGAGGGGAGGGGAGGGGAGGGGAGAGGAGAGGAGGAAAGAGTGAAAGGGGAGCGGGGAGAGGGAAGAGGGATAGAGAGAGACAGAATGAGATAGGAAAACACTTAGAAAACATCCCACTCCCCATTTTGAATGTACTAGCCAAGGCCCCAGTGCCACGTGGACCCTTGTTGGTTAGAAATGTCCGTCCACCCTCCTCACCCTCAGTACTTCAGCATCAGGTCACAGAAGTGAAAAGGTCAAGTTCTGCAGGGGCTCTGGGTCTTCCCAGCAACTGGAGGGGACAGGAGGTGGAGAGATCAGTGCCAGCTGTAAGTCAAAAACAAGACCAA
Source organism: Megascapheus bottae (assembly GCF_031878675.1). NCBI lineage: Eukaryota > Metazoa > Chordata > Mammalia > Rodentia > Geomyidae > Megascapheus > Megascapheus bottae. Next base: position 72,740,396 of record NC_143509.1, read on the forward strand.
AACTGGTGCTGTGTCTCCGAACAATTACAAAGTCTTGCCCTCTGTAATTCTCCTCAGTCTGTAGCTTCTGGGAAAGAACAAGACACATTTTAGAACAGATGTCCAAGGTGAGGTTTGTCTCCTTTTCCTCAGTGAAGCAAAGCCACTACCTGAACTAAATTATGCTGGCTGTGATCATCACCTCCACCCTGGAAAGAAAGCTGCCGAGCATTTACAAGGTGTGTGCACTTCAGGTGCATCCACTCCCCGCTTCCTCCACGCCCCCCACCTGCACCCTACACTTTCCCTTAATCTCAGCAAGCTGATGTGAGAGATGCCAGATGACTGACCGTGGGGAGAGGAGGGTAGACTATATGTTGTATTCTGAAGCTAAATAAAATGACATCATCTGAACGCTCCCTTCTTCAGTATCAGGTTTGAGAGCTGTGAATGAGTCTTGGACATTTTTTTCTCTTCTATTTTTGTTGAAACAACTCTTTTCCCCCCCAATTAAGAGAAGCAAAAATAATTCCCCTCAAGCAGATAATTTATGAGTTTCTAAATGACAGATTCAAATGGAGTGTACATATTATCCAGTGTTTAAAATTTACATAGTAAACGTCAACTTCTTTGGGACAGCCCTTTCAGCCACTAAGCTAAGCCCCTTGGAAAGAATCTTTCATTCATCCTTGTCTAGAAACATCCTATTTGGGTAACATGCTTTCAAAATACCTCACACAAACTTATCAACCTGAAGGTGTAGCCAAGTCATCAATATCTCCATTTCCTACATTTGTAAATCAGTAATTCATAATTTTTTTTTGCCAGTCTTGGGGTTTGAATTCAGAGTCTGGGCACTGTTCTTGGGCTTTCTCAAGGCTAAAGCTCTACCACATGAGCCACAGCACCACTTCCAGCCTTTTCTGTGTATGTGGTATCAAGGCATCACACACAGGGCTTCATACATGTTAGGCAAGCACTCTACCAGTAGGCCACACTCCCAGCCCCATCATATTTAATTTTATAGAGAAAACTGTAATTACTGAGGGTGTGATACTAAATATTTAAGTCTTCTCAGATACATTTTTCCATAAAGCTAGTTTTATGTCTCCCCTTGACGGAGAAAAAATATACTAAACTCATACAGCAAGCTTTCTGGGAGATAAATGTGGTGAGATAACACAATTCCACACTACTGACTAAAGAGAAATCCCAAGATGGCACCAGACGCTTACATTACTAGTTGCTCTGGTGGCAGAGGACTGAGAGTCGTAGTTTGAAATGTCCAAGAGACTCGTCTCCAAATAGCCAATCAGAAAACAGAAGTGGAGGTGTGGCTCAAGCGGCAGAGTGCCAGCCTTGAATGCACCCTGGCTCTCAGTTCAAGCCCTGGTCTGGCATACGCATAACAACAGTAATAATAATAATTGATGGTGCTGATGAAAAATTGTTACATTTATGTTTCCTTCGTCACTGATCCTGTCCACTCCTTTGGTCAGCGCTGTAGTCTTACTTGGGCTTTAAAGCAGGCACAATCGATGCTATTCTCAAAATATAAAACCGTGCTGAAAATTTTAGAAAAGGAAAGAAGGAAGGGAGGAAGGAGGGATATATATATATACACACACACAGAGAGAGAGAGAGAGAGAGAAAGAAAAAACAATATATAGAGAAAGATATTATATATATATATATATATTTATATATTTGGCCTCAAAGCAAAAGTCAGACTGCTCCGAGGTGAGGCAGACAGGCGGGACGAGGAAGGAGGGGCGGGCTCTTCCGTTCTCCTCCACGCAGGAAGCTGTACCTGTGTGTGCGGGGCGTCCAGCCTCGCCCCGACACCGGGGCCGGTCACTGGTCTCCGGGCGTGCTCAGCGGAGGGGCAGGCGGGCGCGCGCGGGCCCGGAGCCGCGTGTCCTCCACGGGCTGCATGGCCGGGCGCCGGGCTCTCCGCACGGGCCAGGGGACGTGGCGGCGGCGGCGGCGGGGGAGCGGAGCGCGCGGCCCGGCTCCGCTTTATAGCGCGCCGCCCGGCCGGCCCGGGGCTCCCCAACCCGGCGGAGGAGGAGGGGCGGGGCCGCGGAGCGCGGCCCGTCCGGGGCGGCCGTGTGCGGGCGGGCGTGGGCACGGAGGGGCCGCGGACGCGGGCTCGGAGGAGGTGGGTTTTTTTTTTTTTCTTCCGTACACTGGAAATTCCCAGGCTGAAAAAGTTCACCTCCACCAGCTCGGGACATTCCCGCCACGGCCGGCTCCAAGACCCGGCCTGGACCCGCGCCCCGGGGCTCGGAACGCGACTCCACCCAGGACGGGAACCCCCCCAAGGAGCCGTCCTCAGCAGACGTGCCTTTCGGGACTGAGGTTACTTAGTTTCTTTCTCTTTCGGGACGTTTGCTACTGTGATCTTGGCAATGCTTCCCTTTCCCTGGGTTTAAGAGTCATCTTAACCCTCCCAGCAGTGTTAAACGAGTGCTGTAACTGCCCCCGGGGGAATGGCTGGCACCTTCCCCTTGGAGAAAAGGAATGGGCTTCTCCAGCTGAAGGTTGGTCCTTCAAACTCAACAGCTAATTCCTCTCGCTTAACACAACTTATTAAAAAGGAAATTATACCCACGGTACGTTTAGCTTCATGTTTTATTAGCATCTATTGTACAAAATAATGAGTTTCATTATATTTTCAGGTACACAGTGATCACATTCACCTCCTCCTCCTATTACTGTCTCTTTTCCCTCCTCCCTGCTAAATTCACATTAGATTTTAAAAAAGAAATCAACTATACACTTTGTAGGTGGGAACAGGAAAGAAAAACTAGGAAGGACGGATAAGAGGTGACATTGTCAAGAAATGTACTCATTATCTATCTTACATAACTGTAACCCCTCTGTACATTACCTCTACAACAAATAAATATATATATATATATAGTAAAATGCTAAGTGCACTTTCAAAAGACAAATTATACTGAAGTTGATGATGTGTTTTTGTACCTTCTTAGTTTCTGTGTCCTAGCAACTTCTGCCCACCAACTTGCACTCACCCCGGGCCTCCCAGAAGCTCCCTGCATTCACAAGCTGTAGTCTCACAAAAACAGCAACCTAAGAAACAAAAGGCACATGGTATTCTTAATATATGGCTATTAAATCCAAAGAGTACAAGAGCGAGGACTCAATATTTGCATACCCAATACTATGGACATGGTAATGGAAATATAAACATAACTATATAGACATAAAAACCTATGACTCTATAGACATGTTTTATTTCATAAATTAATGTTTCTATGACATACAAATCCTTAGCCTAATTGTGATTAAGTTCTAAGTACTAAGTCCCAGTGATTGTAAATAGATTCCCTCCTTGAACACTTGTTTGTTAAACTTGTCATTTAAAATACGATGTAAAAATCAACATTAATAAATTATTTAATAAAAAATGAGCATAAAAAAACAGCAACGATACCTTAAACAAGGGTTTTGCCTGTTTTTTTTTTAATTTATTATATTCTATTTATTTACTTTTTGCCAGTCCTGGAGCCTAAATCCAGCCAGGGACTGGGCACTGTCCTTGAGTTTTCTCCAGGTGCTCTAACTTTGAGTCATAGAACCACTTTCTCTGTATGTGGTACTGAGAAAATGAACCCAGGGTTTTGTGCATGCTAGGCGAGCACTCTATCACTAGGCCACATGCCTAGCCCCTAACAATTTTTTTTGGCCAATCCTGGGGCCTGAACTCAAGAGCCTGAGAAATGTCCCTGAGCTTCTTTTGCTCAGTGCTAATACTCTACCCCTTGAGCCACAGTGCCACTTGTAGCTTTTTCTGTTTATGTAGTGCTGTTTATGTATATGCTAGGCAAGCACTCTACCACCTGGCCACATTCTCAGACCCAGAAAATGTTATTTGTTGACTGTCCACATTAGTGTCAGAAGTTTGTAGTGCCTTAAGACTGCACAGCAGCAACAAACAACAAAGACAAAAGAATATACTTGCAAAGGAATTTCTACATTAGCAGATTAGCTAGAGCTTGAATGCTGAATATAGCCAGAATCTACAAAAGTCATGGGAAAGCAACTTTCCAAGGGGCCGGATGTCTTGTTTCCCCTGGATGTTTATATCACTCTACCTTTCAGTGACTGACATTTCTTTTATTAGGGTCCAGAAACAGATGATCAACTTCTACCAGGTAACACATGAATATATAAAGGTTTACCATATTTTTTTTCTTCTGAAGTACTCCGACTTCTTATTCTGGAATAGTATCTAAAGCCATTACATATCAGTTAAGTAGTATTTAATAGAATTATGGTTAACAGTGGTAAACTGGATCACACTAGAACACCAAAAAGTATGGTATGCATTTGCTGGCTTCTTTGTTTTTCCCATAGGATAACTGCTACCAAATCCAGTAATCCTAGTTGCTCAGGAAGATGAGATCTGAAAATCACAGTTCAAAACTAGACAGGGCAGGAAGAGTCCATACAACTCTTATCTACAATTAACCAGCAAAAAGTGAGAAGTAATGATGTAAAAATCAATGTTAATAAATGCTTTAATTCTTTTTTTAAAAAGTAAGAAGTAAAGGTATGGCTCAAGTAGTAGAGTGCCAGCCTTGAGCATAAAAATAGAGAGCTGGAGGCCCTAATGTCAAAGTCCAGTTCCAGCACAAAGAAATAAAATTATACACATGGTTTGCATAAAAGGCACTTATTATGGGTTTTCCCTTTCATAGTACAATCATTTCAATTCTGTAATATGAGGTTTGTTTACTGATACCAGCACAGTCACTTACAGTACAGTAAAAAAATTATAACTGAATCCAGTTAAATAGTACATAAACTAGTTTTATTATTTAATATACACGGGGCACCAGTGCCTCATGCCTATAATCCTAGCTATTTAGGAGGCCTGGGGATTGTGGTTCAAAGCCAGCCGAGACAGAACAGTCCCAGTAAGATTCTTTGTTTGTTTGTTTGTTTGTTTGTTTGTTTGTTTGTTTCCCAGTCCTGGGGTTGAGCTCAGGGCCTGAGCACTGTCCTTGGACTTTCTCAAGGCTAGAACTCTACCACTTGAACCTTGTTACCATTTCCGGCTTTTTTCTATGAAGCGGTACCAAGGAATCAAACCTGGGTCTTCGTGCATGCTAGGCAAGCACTCTACCACTAGGCCACACTTCTGACCCTCAGTGAGATTCTTATTTCCAATTAACTACTCAAACTCTGGAAGTGGAGCTGTGGTTCAAGTGGAAGGGCACTAGCCTTGAACAAAAGAGCTCAGGCCCTGAGTTCAAGCCCCACAAATGGCCAAAAAACTGAACATAAACCTAAACATCTGGGCAGATATGATAGTACATGCCTCTAAACCTAGACACTAAGGAGGCCAAGACAGAGGAGGCGCAACAATCTGAGACATACCAGGCTAATTAATTAATTAATTAATTAATTTTGAGACTTTATCTAAAAATTATTAAAGGATTAGAAGTGTGGCTAAAATGGTAGAAGTCTCATCTGGCAAGCACCAGACTGAGGTAAAGCCTCAGCATAGCAGACAGACAGACAGACAGACACACACACACACACACACACACACACACACACACACAGCATCTCTGATTAACATCTAAAAGCGAGATGTGGAGCTATGACAAAAGTAGAAGAGTGCCAACCTTGAGCACAAAAATTATTATTAAGACTAACATGGAAAACTATTTCAGAATTTTAGTTCTGAGACTAGCAATTCTGTACAGATGCTCACTTCCTTATATGAAGTAATATAGTATTTGTTCATAACCTCTGTATATCCTCCCACATACTTTAAATTATCTATTCATTACTCAGAATACCTAATTCAGTGAGAATGTTATGTGTGTAAGTATTACACTGTACTATACAGGGAATAATGACAAGAAAAGTGTATAAATGTCCAGTATAGAAGGAAATTCCCCCCAAATCATTTTATATGAGCTTTGCCTGACCCACTAATACAGAAGTCACAGATACTGAGGGCCAACTGCATATGGTGAAAAACCTGCAAGAAAATATATCAAAATGTTAGTATTCATCATATTCAGATGATAGAATTATGGATTTTAACCCCTGAGTTTTCCATATTCTAAAGGGAATTACATGTTGAAAATAAAGTATATGCTGGCTGATATGCTAATAGTTACAATTATATCTTTGTAGCCTAATATTTCATAAGAATATAAATTATTGCTGAGCACTGTGGCTCACACCTATAATCCTAGCTACTCAGGAGGTTGAAATCTGAGGATCGAGGTTCAAAGCCAGCTTGGGCACTAAAGGACCTGAGACTCTTATCTCCAATTAATCACTAAAAAATGGGAAGTGGTGCTGTAGCTCAAGGGGTAGGGCGGTACGCTTGAGCTGAAGAGCTCAGGGACAACACCCATGCCCAGAGTTCAAGCCCCTCGACCAAAAACAAAAACAAAAAATGTAAATTATTAACCCCAAGAAATAGAAAGACCTACAATCTCGCCCCTAAAGTTTACAGTTTCCTTATTTTATTCAAACTGACAGTTCAATCCATATTTTCAGGTAATGATTAGATATAATTATAAAGGATGTATATTAAATCCAGAGATTGAAAAAAGAAAAAGAAATGCAAAGATTTTTTTTCATTGTTTTTGTTTTCTTATTGTCTTATTTATTCATTTATCTGTCTTTGGGATGGTAAAGGAGACACAGAAATGGAGGGACAAAAGGTAAACAAACGTAGCAGTGGTACTCACTAGATACTGTTGTAAATGAAGTATACAACTTGTGGGTGGGGACAGGAGGGGAAAACTAGAAGGGAAGAAGACATTGTCCAAAGAGAAACATGCTCCTTACCTGACTTATGTAACTGAAGCCCTTCTTTACATCACCTTTATGATAACAATTTTTAAAATTAAGAATAGAAATTATTGTACAGGTTAAATACCCTTTTATCTGAAATATTTGGGGCCAGAAGTGTTTCAGACTTTAGATTGGGAGTGTGTGTTTGTATAAAAATTAGTTAGCTTAATGCTGTGATCTAAGCCTAAATATGAAGATTGTTTCATAGATACTTTATATATAGCCTGAACTGTTTCTTATTTTGTTGCTTTGTTGAAAGTTTGAGGTGAGGACTTTGTACCTGTTGGCAAACACTTAACATTTGAACTACACCTCCATATCTTTCATAATTTTGGGTTATTTTTCTTTTCCCATAAAGCCTCACTTTTTACCTCAAAGAGTGAGTCTTCTATCTATGACCCTCCTACCATGGCCTCCTGTATAACTGAGATCACAGGCACAAGGCACCACACTTGGTTTATTCACTGAGTGGGGTCTTGCAACTTGCTACCCAAGCTGGCTTTGAACAATAATCTTCCCTATTTCCCTTTCCCTGCCTCCTAAGTTGCTGGAATCACTGACACCAGTCACCATTTCTGGCTCTGAAGGTAAGTGTATATCATTTTTTTTGTCTGGTTGTAGGGCTTGAACTCTGGGCCTGGGCGTTGTCTCTGAACTCTTCGGCTCAAGGCTACTGCCCTACCCATTGAATCCACAGCACCACTTCCAATTGTATATTTTTAATGCATCTACATTTTGGCTGTGACCGTCAACTGACATCAAGTGTAAATTTTTCCACTTGTGGCATCAAGTACTCTAAAAGCTTTGGATTTGGGAGCATTTTGGATTTTCAGTTTAGAGATGCTCCAGCTGTATCTACTGGTTCAGAGAATGGTTTGGGTAATATTTCAAACTTTACTAAAATTTCCACACAAAAGTGTAAATAGACAAAGGGTAAAAGTGATGGAGCACACTTAAAGAACCTCATCAAATCTTTAGGACCTGTGTAGCCAAATCAAAGGTGCAAACACTGCAAACCACTAGAAGAGCCTTGGAAAGTAACACCTCAATTTCCTTTGTCCAATCTTCCTTGAGAAGGGGTTCAAAAGAGCTGGGAGCTGGTGGCTCACGCCTAGAATCCTAGCTACTTAGAAGGCTGAGATCTGAGGATTTCAGTTCAAAGCCAGCCTGGACACAAAAGACCAGGAGATTCTTATCTCCAATTAACCACTAGAAAACCACAAGTGGCACTGTGGTAGCAACTTTGAGCTGAAGAGTTCAGGGACAACACCCAGGCCCAGAGTTCAAGCTCCACAACCGACAAAAAAAAATAGTTCAGAGACATCACCCAGGTCCAGAGTTCAAGGCCAGGACCAGCACACACACTTACTTGTCATAAGTTTCAGTACATAATTTTATTAATTTATTAGGCTTTAATTTTAATTTTCACATATAGTTCAAAATAACCAAAAAAATTGAAATTGAGAGGAAAAATTTCTGCAAATTTGTAATAATCAAAAGCATTCTTTACATCAAAGTCAATTCTTAAAACCCTCAAACTTTAGAACAAAAAAATAAACTTATTTATAGATTTTTCCCTTTTCAGTTCCAAAAATGGTTATTCTACAAGCATCATATAAAATTTAGCTGAGTAAGAAATAATCATCTGTCAAGATGCACTGTACTCATAGTCTGACTCACTGATTTGAAATCGCTTTGTACAATTACTTAAATTTTAAAAATAACAGAATCATCTGCAAGTGAAAGTGGGACTCGAGTGGTAGAACTCCAGCCTAGAACTGAAAAGGCTAAGCAAAAGCACAAGGCCCTGAGTTCAAGCCCCAGTACTGGCACACACGTAAAAAGAAGAAAGAAAGAAAGCCAGGCTCTAGTGGCTTACACCTGTAATCCTAACTACTCAGGAGGATGAGATCTAAGAATTGCAGTTCAAAGCCAGCCCAAGCAATAAAGTTCATGAGACTTTTATCTCCAATTAAAAAAGAAACTGGAGGCCGGGAATTTGGCCTAGTGGTAGAGTGCTTGCCTAGCATGCACAAAGACCCGGCTTCAATTTCTCGGTACCACATAGAAAGAAAAAAGCAGGAAATGGTGCTGAGGCTCAATTGGTACAGTTCTAGCCTTGAGAAAGCCCTAGGACAGTGCCCAGGACTGGCAAAAAGAAGAAAGGAAGGAAGGAAAGAAGGAAGGGAGGGAGGGAGGGAGGGAGGAAAAGAAACTGGAAGTGGGGCTCTGGCTCAAATGGTTGAGTGCTAGCCTTGAGCAAAAATATTCAGGGATAACATCTACTCCCTGAGTTCAAGCTCCAGGACTGGCACAAAAAAGGGAAGGAAGGGAAGAGTGGAGAAAGGGAAGAAGGGAGAAAGGAAGAAAGAGAAAGAGGGAGGAAGGGACGGAGGGAGGGAAAAAGGATCACAATCATCATCCAATGCGAAGATCAATTCACACATAGATTCTCTATATACTAATTCCATGTTTCCTTTTTGCTTCTTTCCTACACAAAGCAGGAAATATTAATATCCTCACTGTAAAATTCTAATCAAGCCCATTGGCTTTTTCAAGTAATTCAGAAAAAGGTAGATCAAGAGAAACTCTAGAGACATGGCAGTCTTTAGTGTTCACAGGACCCGGGACTATAAACCCTCTCTAGTTCACTCCCCAAGACAGACTACTTGACCTATTCATGAAGTTGTGTTCATTGCCTTTACCAGGGGAGCTACACACATCCACTGCTGAACAGAACATGCTTTAGCATGGTAATCTCTACTAACAGGAGAAGCTAGTTCAGCCCTAGCCAGTTCCATACACTCATTAGCATCTTTGGTTACAAGGGCAATTCATCAGTGTATAATGTCGTTAATAAAGAGTTCTACCATGGCTAAGTCAAGTTGGAGGGAAAAATCCTACAGCTCTAAATGTAGCCTGGATTTTCTGAGTTCTATACAAGTCATTAGATAAAGTATACTCTTTTTGAAATTTTATACATGTTTATAGAAGCCATCTCACAATAGGCCACCCCCAAAGTTTCTACAACATCTGTCTACTGGGAAGGTCACTGAAGGGATGGATTCTTTTAGTCTTCCTGAGAGCAGGCTAAGTCTCCAAAGGGCACACAAAAGATAAGAACATGTCCAGCTGGTTCTTCACAATAACTTCATCTGGATGCAGCTTATGGGGTAGATAATGGGCTAGAGTCATCTCCCAGGCATCAACAAGATACACTCCAACCCCTGAGAACATCCTCCGAAGTACAGTGTCCAGCTGGAAGTTGTACCAGTCACTGTTGAACAGGCTCACCTCAGGCCCTAGTTCTTGGGCATTGGCTGTTCGGATTACCACCACGGTCTTAGGGCTTCGATCCAGGAGCTGGACCACTGCTCGACGAATGTTTCTGAGTCTCCGAATGTATACTTCCAAGGGGAAGGTGCTAAAGTGAGACCACACAGATATGGCAACCACTGTGTTCTTCCCACCCACTAGCCCATTCAGTTCATTCGCCACATAACGGAGCTCATTGCTAAAGACAGTGGTAAAGCGGATAGGTGGGCCATGGCAGCGGTATTTGAGTAGGATGTTGTGCTTCTGGTCCACTGCAAGGAAAGGACCCACATTCTTCGGACTACCCAAGTTAAACTCCACTAAATCTGAAACAAGGAAAATTCAAATTCATAATCACATTCAAAGAACAATTTTATAAAAAGTAATACAAAAATACACACTACAAGTGTTAAAAGGATACTTCTTTCATTATTTCGTGCTCTATTTTGAATCGACTGATGCTTAGCTAGCATGTTTATTATTCAAATCACTCTATAAACATAGTATGATCAGTAATATTATCAGTAATGGTATGAATGTATATATATATATATTAGTATGGCGATGAATCAAGAATAAAAGAGCCTATTTACCTCTTTTATTTAAAAATTCTTGCTATTGAGAAAAGGACATCAAAGGGACCCACATAGGGAAAGAAGAAATTAAACTTTCCCTATTCACAGATGACATGATCCTCTACTTGAGTGAACCAACAAACTCCACTCCCAAACTCCTAGAATTAATAAACTACTTTAGCAAAGTGGCAGGATACAAAATTTACCTTCAGAAGTCAGTAGCCTTCTTGTACACCAACAATACACAAACAGAAGGCCAAATCAAGAAAATGATCCCATTCGCAATAGCCCACAAAAGAATAAAATACTTAGGAATTAACCAAAAATGTAAAGGAAGTATTCAATGAAAACTATAAAAGCCTAACGAAAGAAATTAAAGAGGACACTAGGAAATGGAAAGACATCCTATACTCATGCCTAGGAAGAACCAACTTAGTGAAAATGGCTATACTGCCAAAATTGATATACAAATTCAATGCAATCCCCATCAAAATCCCAAAGACATTCTTTACTGAAATAGAAGATATAATCCAAAGATTCATATAGAACAAGAAAAGACACAGAATAGCCAAAACAACTCTAGGGAAAAAGAGCAATGCTGGTGGTATTACAATATCAGACTTCAAACTCAACTATAGAGCCATAATAACAAAAACCGCTTGGTATTGGCACAAAAACAGACCAGAAGATCAGTGGAACAGAATAAAAGACCCAGAAATAGAACCACATACCTATAGGCAACTTGTATTTGACAAAGGAGCCAAAGATATACAGTGGAACAAACACAGTCTATTCAATTATTGGTGCTGGCAAAACTGGGCAGCCACATGCAGAAAACTAAAAATTGACCCTAGCCTTTCGCCATGCACAAGCATTAACTCAAAGTGGACCAAAGACCTCAATGTCAGACCAAAACCATGAAACTGCTACATGATAAAGTAGGAGAGACACTGGAACTCATAGGCACAGACAAAAGATTCCTGAACAGAATCCCAGGGTCACAACAGATTGGAGAGAGACTCGATAAATGGGACTACCTAAAAATAAAAAGTTTCTGTACAGATAAAAGCATAGTCGCAAAAGTAGAGAGATAGCCAACCAACTGGGAAAAGATATTTACCAGTTATACACCTGACAAATGCTTAATATCCAGTATCTATAGGGAACTCAAGAAACTAATCCCCCCCAAACCCAATAAACCATTCACTAAATGGGCAAGGGAACTAAAGAGAGACTTATCAGAAGAAGAGATTAAAATGGCAGAAAAGCATATGAGAAAATGTTCATCATCCATGGTCATAAAGGAAATGCAAATAAAAACAACCCTAAGATACCATCTTACCCCAACAAGAATGGCCAAGATTTTGAACTCAGACAATGATAGTTGCTGGCAGGGTTGTGAAGAAAAAGGAACCCTACTACACTGCTGGTGGGAATGTAGACTGGTTCAGCCATTCTGGAAAGCAGTGTGGAGGTTCCTTAAAGAACTGAAAATAGACCTTCCCTATGATCCCGCCATACTACTTCTGGGCATCTACCCTGAATATCATAACCCAGGATATGATAAGGACACCTGCTCAGCTATGTTCATCTCTGCACTAATCACAATAGCCAGGCAATGGAAACAATCCAGATGCCCCATTGCAGATGAATGGATACAGAAAATGTGGTATATATACACAATGGAATTCTACATAGACAACAGACAAGATAAAATAATGGCATTCGCAGGGAAGTTTTGATGAATCTAGAGCGAATCATGTTGAGTGAGACAAGTCAAGACCTAAGGAACAAAAGGCACATGGTATCCTTAATATGTGGCTATTAAATCTAAAGAGTACAAGAGTGAGGACTCAATATTTGCATACCCAATGTTATGGACATAGTAATGGAAATATAAACATAACTATATAGACATAAAAACCTGTGACTCTATAGACATAATGTTTTATTTCATAAATTAGTATGTTTCTATGACATACAAACCCTTACCCTAATTTTTATTAAGTTCTAAAAACAAAGTCCCAGTGATTGTATACAGAGATTCCCTCCTTGAACACTTGTTTGTTAAACTTGTCATCTGAAATATGATGCAAAAATCAATGTTAATAAATTCTTTAATAAAAAAGTAGCTACCTAAAGGCTTTCTGGAGCTATAATTTGGAAGACCACACCCTGAACTTGATCTTTCTCCTAAATCAATTTATTTAGTACAGTATTCAGCCAGCCAAGGTGGTTTATCTAACTTCTGCTTCAGAAAGCCTTCTAAAGTTGGACTTTTTGCTACTCATGGAAACAAGAGCTTAATTATGAGTGATAGTTGTTCTTAATGTACTGTGTTTTTTTCTCTTCTCTTTTTTGCCCTTTAGTTAATCTCATATTGTTACAGTATCTGACTTGGTTACCTGGTACATTATATGTATGTTGATTTGTTTATTTGAAATAGAAAAGGGAAAGGGAGAAAAAATGAGGGGAGGGAGTGGGGGGAGGGAAATGGGGACTAAAACATGAGAAGTAACGCACCTTCTATGTGGCAAATATAACTAACCCCATTATACATTAAAATAAAAGAAGATCTAAAACATAAAAAAAATTCTTGCTATTGGCACTGATTATTGAATATTTAAGAATCAAGCTGGGTAACATGTCTGTAATCCTAGCCACTCAGGAGGGTGAGATCTAAGGATCACAGTTCAAAGCTAATCCCAACAAGAAGACTATCTCCAATTAACCACCAGAATACCAGAAGTGAGGGCCGGGAGTTTGGCCTAGAATGCACGAAGACCCGGGTTTGATTCTTCGGTACCACACACATAGAAAAGCCAGAAGTCTTGTGGTGGCTCAAGTGGTAAAGCGCTACTAGCCTTGAGGAAAGTCCAAGGACAGTGTTCAGGCCCTGAGGTCTAGCCTCAGAACTGGCCCCCCAAAAAAGAAAGAAAACCAGAAGTGATATTGGGCTTAAAGTGACGCACTTTATCAGCGCTTGCCTTCAGGGAAAAAGCTAAAAGACAGTGCCCAGGAGTTCAAGCCCCATGACTGACAAAAAAATAAATAAATAAAAAGAAGAAGAAGAACATATTGTGGCTGGGTGCTGGTGGCTCACACCTCAGGGGGCAGACATCTGAGGACTGTGGCTCCAAGCAGGCCTAACAGGAAAGTCTGTGATATTCTTATTTCCAATTAACCATCACAAAGCCCAAAGTGGAGATGATATGGCTCAAGTGATGGAGGGCCAGCATAAAAGCTGACACAGGCCTGCGTTCAAACCCCATATATATGCCAAAAGCATATATTGTATATTTCACAGTTACACCAAGAGTGAATTTATTACAAATATGTAATATGATAGATGTTAATTAGTAAATTAATTATATGATACTAAGTTATTCATAAATTAATCCTTAATTAGCAACTAATTGGTGGATTAACTTACTGACTTACTAAAACTAGTAATTATCTAATGGAATATTTCACAATGTGTATCTAAATGAAAATATCTACATTGTACCCTGAACATATACAATTATTTGTTAATTAAAAACAAACTCTTAAGCAAGAGATAGTGGTAAGCTGGGCACGGTGGCTGACACCTGTAATCCTAGCTACTCAGGAAGCTGAGATCTAAGGATCATATTTCAAGCCAGCGCAGAGAAAAAAGTCCATGATATTCTTATCTCCAATTAATCATTAAAAAGCTGGAAGTAAAGCTGTGGCTCAAGTGGTAAAAGGCTAGCTTTGAGCATCCAGGCCCAAGTTCAAGACTCAAGAATGGCAAAACAAATCAATAAATAAACAAGATAAAATACATTCATAAATACATAAACAATGGAGCAGAATGATGAAAAACACGGCATTGATCAAGAAATACTGTAACCTGGTTTCTGGAATTGTAACCTAACAACCACTTAATAATAAAAGGAAAAAAGAAAAAGAAAGCAATCTAAATTATAATTCTGATCTTCCTTGTTTTTTTGTTTTGTTTTGGCTTGGTTTTTTGCCAGTCCTGGGGTTTGAACTCAGGACCACAGAACTGTCCCTGGGCTTCCCTCAAAGTTAGCACTCTACCACTTGAGCCACAGCAACACTTCCAGCTTTTCTATGTATGTGGTACCAAGGAATCAAATCTGGGTCTTTGTGCATGGTAGGCAAGCCCTCTACCACTAGGCTAAACTCCTGGCCCCTATAATTCTAAGTAAAGACTAAGTTCTTCTTTTTACAATAAGCAAAAAAAAAAAAAAAGCAATTCTTCAGTTCTTCTTTTTCTAACTTTCAGTTTACCCTATGGTTGGAAAATCACCGTTAGGTTCTGTAAGAGGACTTCTTTAACAGAGGTAGTAGAGCAATCTACAATGCCCTTCTCAGGCTGGGCACAGTAGCTCATGCCTATAATCCTAGCTACTCAGGAGGCTGAGTTCTGAGGATTACAGTTCAAAGCTAGCTCCAGCACTAGCTCCGGCAGTGAAAAATTTTATCTCCAATTAACCTCTAGAAAATCAGAAGTGGTGCTGTCGCTCCAGGGATAGGGAGGTAGACTTGAGCTGAAAAGTTCAGGGATAATGCCCAGGCCCAGAGATCAATCTCCAAGACTGACAAAAAAAATTTTAATATAAATAAATTTTTAAAAAACAGAATGCCGGGGCCGGGAGTTTGGCCTAGTGGTAGAGTGCTAGCCTAGCATGCATGAAGACCCGGGTTCGATTCCTCAGTACCACATATAGAAAAAAGCTGGAAGTGGTGCTGAGGCTCAAGTGGTAGAGCTCTAGCCTTGAGAAAGTCCAAGGACAGTGCTCAGGCCCTGAGCTCAAGCCCAGGACTGGCAAAAAAAAAAAAAAAAGAAAAACAAAACAGAATGCCCTTCTCTCCCTCTCCCTTGAAGCCATGTTTCCATTTTGAACTCCTCTGAACTATTCCAAAGATTATCTCCAAACAATGGGACATTTTAACTTCTAAAAACTGTGCACAGATATATATATATATATATACATATATATATATATATTGAAAATGTCATGACAAAGCCCACTATTTTCTATAATTCATACATGCTAGCATGTTCTTGGGGGTCCATCATAGGGCTTGAACTCTGGGCCTGGGTGCTATTCCTGAGCTCTTCAGCTCAAGGGTTAGTTAGCACTCTACCACTTTGAGCCACAGCACCACTTCGGTTTTCTGGTGGTCAATTGGAGATTAAGAGTCTCATGGACTTTTGTGCTCAGGCTGGCTTTGAACCATGATTCTCGGATCTCAGCCTCCTGAGTAGCTAGGATTACAGGTGTGCACCCAGCTGCTAACACAATTTTTTAAACTAAAATATTTTCCCAGTGGGAATTTTTTTTAACCTGTACAAATGCGCCCATATAGAAAGACAATCTGTCTCATATCTCTCACTATTCCCATTAGTGCCTAACAAAGAGTAAATAAATGTTGGCAATGAACTTCCATGAACACTTCCTAAGTGACTGTTCAATCCATACGACAGTCAGAAGTGAGGAGTGGAGGGCACAGCCTTAGCACTTGGGGTGTTTACAGTCATTGCTGAAGAGATAGAGTCAGACTGTAATTGTCTATATTCCTATACTTTCCTTCACTACTACTCAGCATCCAGCCCTATTGACATGAAATAAAACCTCAAGCTACCATTTTCTTTCTTTTCTCTTTTCGGTAGTGGGCACTGAGACTCTACCATTTGAGCCAAACCTCTAGCCTCCTTTATACTGGAAATTTTCAAGGTATTTAGGCCTGGACCAGTCTGGGCTGAGATGCTCTCTGTGTGGCTGCAGATGCCACCACTGTTTGCTCTGTAGCTGGAGGCGCAATATGCATGACTGCTCGCAGTCACGGGCTCACATGGAGTCTCTCAACTTTCCTTTTTGCCTGGATTAGTCTTAAACCAGAACCCTCCAGTTCTATCTCTCAAGTAGCTAAAATTACGGACTTGGTCACTGTGCCCGGCTTATTATTTGATTAAGCTCAAACACCCACCCAAAGCTTTACTTCTATCTGAGTCAGGGGAATGGTAGACCCACTAGATGATTTTGGTACAATGAAACATATTACATTGGCTTCCTTCCAGTTAAATCCTCTCTGACCTTGAACTTAGACCAAACAGAACCATAAGAAAAACAACTGGATATGTCCTCCTCAGTTTTACAATCCTGGTTTTTAGAAGTAGATAACATGGCTCAGCTTTCTCATCTAGCATGTGGAGAAATTAAGAACTAAAAAGGAAATGTTGACCTGGCTGCCAGTGGCACAAATCTATAATCCTATGTACTCAGGAAGCTAGATCTCAGGGTTATGGTTCAAAGCCAATTTGGGGGGGGGATTGGGGATCTTCCAAGACTCTACTGCCAACTAGCTATCAAAAAAGCTTGACTGGAGGCGTAGCTCAAGTGGTGGAGCACTAAGTGTTAAAAAGTCAAATCAGACAATGACAAGCCCAGTATCTGTACATATGCTCTCTTTCACTCACACACCCACACACACACGAAATGACTTGTCCAAAGTCAGGCAGTAAATCAGTAAGATGAATCTGGATAAGAACCTAATCCTTAGCCAGATACCAAATATTCAGGAGTCTAAGATCTGAGGATCTCCTCCAAGCCAGGGTGCAGCTATGATTCAAGTGGTAGTACTTGTCTTGAGCAAAAAAGCTAAGGAACAGTTTGCAGAACCTGAATTCAAGCCCCAGTACCAAAAATGGATGAAAAGATTTTCCCACAAATACAACTCTGTCCAATTATTTACTAGCTGACCAGCATTTGACAAACAGGTATCAAGTGAATCTGCTTATTTCAAATCTGATTTCATTCATGCAGGAAGTTATCTGACCAAACAAAAGCAAAGTACCAACCTGGAACAAATGTCGTGAGGTATTCAAACCATTGTCTGATTGTCGAGTCACCAAATAAATATACCATTTTTCTTTGTAAGCATTCTGTGATGTTGTCAGGGTCGTTGAATTGACGCATCCTAAAGTTTCTGGGTCTCCACTGATCTTTGAAATAATACCCAGAAGGAAAGGGTCCTGAACCTTGAGTGATTTCTAAGTTGTTAATTTCTAAAAAGAAAAAGGGGGGGAAGATATATTGCTGAAATTCTCCTCCAAAAATAGATGAAAAATTTTCCAACAAATAAAAATTATGCTCAAATATTTATTAGCCTCTAAGCACATGGCCGTGTTTCCTGCTGTCACATCTTAAAGAAATCCCAGAGTTTCCCCCAATACATGTAGGTTCTCCTTGGTGCACAAATAGGAAGATGTGAAATGGTGAAAGGGTGGTGGAGGACACAGGAAGAGAAACCAGCACCCTCACTAATGAGGCATTGTTTAAAAAAAAAGGCAGAAAACAAGGAAATATGTGATCGTGTGTGTGTTTGTCTAGTATTGTTTCAGATAGAAGAAACATTTTCATCCCCAAATCTGTAAGACAGGTAACAACTTAGTTTCATATTTTACCTATGTGCTATAGTTGTAATATAATGCTTTTCAGTGTTAAAAGTTTTGATCTATCTGTTCCAAATTTAAATTTTATTTCCAAAAATCACTACTGAATATAGAAAATAAACCAATGATATATAAAGAACTATTCTCTGAAATACAAAGGGCTCAGAAAATGTCCGTGCATTGCCTCGTGGTAGAGTGCTTGCCTAGCATGCACGAAGACCCAGGTTCGATTCCTTAGTACTACATGCTTAGAAAAAGCCAGAAGTGGTGCTGAGGCTCAAGTGGTAGAGTTCTAGCCTTGAGAAAAATCCAAGGACAGTGCTCAGGCCCTGAGTTCAAGCCCAGGACTGGCAAATAAAAAAAAAAGTCTGTGCATAATGCGCAATATCAGAAACTATCAGCATTATATACTCACTGCTGTAGCCTAGAGACACACAGTAACATTAGCCCCAGGACACCTTTCAGAGGGAAAGTCAATACCTTTCATGGAACATGCCACTACAGAAAAAACCCATTATTCATGCTTCAAAACACAGTGATGGCTAATATTTCTTGCAAGTTTACTCTTTATCACATATTGTTCTAAACATAGTACTACACATGAAGCCTACTGCTAGTCCTGCCTTTCAGAACAACTTCACCAAGGTCCCAGAGCTGATTTAGGGATAAAGACACAACTTATTTAGCCACAAGCAGGAGAGCATAGAAGCCCCGCTTTTTAACTGCTATGCTAGATCACATCTTGTTAGATATTAATAAATGTCAGCCATTCTTTTTTTCTTTCTTTCTTTTTTTTGTGGGTCATGGGGCTTGAACTCTGGACCTGGGTGCTGACTCAGCTCTTCAGCTCAAGGCTACTGCCCTACCCCTTCAATCACAGCCCCACGTCCTGTTTTGTTTTGTTTTTTCTAGTGGTTAATTGGGGAATAAGAGTTTCACTGTCTTTTGTGCCTAGGCTGGCTTTCAACCTCGATCCTCAGATCTCAGCCTCCTGAGTAGCTAGAATTACAGGCATGCAGCCATGAATGCAGGGAGATCTATTTGTAACAACAATGAATGGAGTGTGTAGTTCTACCATTTAAATCTACAATCCTGAAGAAACCACCATTATATGTCATCTCTGTGTACCTCAAAGCTCACCCATGACCATAATCCAATCATTTTTCCATCTATTAAATCACAACTTGAAGTACAAATACCCAAAAATTTAAACTTGAGTAAATCCTCTACTGGTAGATATGTAGATATGTAGATATGGCCATATAAGATGAAGATGAGCAAAATGAACTCCAGGATACGGAATCGTGAGTTTTATGTTTGTGTTTGTTGTTCTCAAGCTACTGTGTGAAGTTATTTCTCTCCCTCCCCCCATCTCTTGCTCTTCTCTTCCCCCCCTACTTATGCTTTCCCATGTTGTTACTGTATCTGAGTTTGGTACCTGGTATATTGTTTTTTTCATATATTTTTTATTGTAATTAATAGAAGGGTTATATGATATTTGCCAGATAGATGGTGAATTAATTCCCATACATTGATATCCTTTCACATGTCTTGGTCCCCATTTCCCTCCCTCCCACCCCCACCCCTCATCTTGTTTTCCCCCGTTCCCTATCCAATTTCAAATAACCAAATACAAATATATCCGATATATCAAGGTACCTGGTATATTGTACACGCATTTATTTGTTTATTTGAAATAGGAAAGGGAAGGTGAAAAATCAAGATAATTGGGAGGGGGTAGAAGGAGGGAAAGTGGAACAAAAATATGAGAAGCAGTATCAATATTCAAGAAGTAATGTACCTACTACCTGACGAATGTAACTGTAACCCCTACATGACCCCAACAATAAAATACAATTGAGAGGGTGTGATTCAAGTAGTACAACTCCTCTCTAGTAAATATGAGGCCCTCTCAGAAAAGAAAGAAAGAAAGAAAGAAAGAAAGAAAGAAAGAAAGAAAGAAAGAAAGAAAGAAAGAGAGGAAGGAAGGAAGGAAGGAAGGAAGGAAGGAAGGAAGGAAGGAAGGAAGAAAGGAAAAAAGGGCCAAGAGTTTTGCTTAGTAGTAGAGTGCTTTCCTAGCATGCCTGAAACTGGGTTCGATTCCTTAGTACCACATACTTAGAAAAAGCCTGAAGTGGTGTTGTGGCTTAAGTGATAGAGCTCTAGCCTTGAGAAAGCCCAAGGAAGTGCAGGGCTCAAGCCCTGAGTTCAAGCCCTAGGACTGGCAAAAAAGAAAAAAAAAAAGAAAGGAAGGAAGAAAGGGAGGGAGGGAGGGAGAGAGGGAGGGGGGAGGGAGAGAGGGAAAAGAAAAGGAAGAAAAGACAAAAAGAAAAAGAAAGCATGTTACCATTAAGTATGGCTCCATATCATAGGGATAGTTCACTTTGCCCAATCTGCCTCATTATTTTAGTTTACCAAATTTGCCTAGATCTACCGCTCAGCAGAAGACACCTGGAGCCTTCTGATCTTGGCTTCCAGTAGCTGGGATTACAGGCATAAACCAGGTGCTCATCTTTAAGCATGGATTGTGCTACATCCTAATATTTTTTGTTGCCTTGAGAATTCAGGGCCTGAGCACTGTCCTTGGATTTTCTCAAAGCTAGTGCTCTACCACTTGAGCCACAGCACCCCTTCTGGCTTTTTCTGTGTGTGGTACCAAGGAATCGAACATAGGTCTTCATGCATGCTAGGCAAGCACTCTACCACTAGGCCAAACTCCCAGCTAGTTCTTTCTTTCTTTCTTTCTTTCTTTCCTTCTTTCTTTCTTTTTTTCTTTCTTTCTTTCTTTTAAGTGAAATACATATACTGACCCCTTATGGTCAACTGGGACAAAAATATTTCTTAACTAATTTAATATGATTCCAAGCAATCTAACATTGCTTAAAAAGTTAGTGGAAGGAAGAGGACAATTCCTCCTTACAAAAGAATTTCAACTAATAAATGCTGAAAGAACGAAAGACACATTAGTACACCATTAGAACACTGTGGAAATCACTGCTACAGATGAAATCTAATGAACACTTAAAATTTTGTTAGTAGAAACAGAATGTTAGGAGGTATTTGAGTGCCCTCTCCTGGTCACTATTGTGAACTTCAGCAAAGTTCTACTATGCTGGCTGGTTACGCACCAGTTGCAAAATTATTTTCTCATCCAAAGCCAACCCATTCTAATCCTACTCATTCAATACTTTGTTCCAATAAAAATCTGTCAATTTATTTTCTAGTTATTGCCTGTCTCCCTCTAACCAGAATAATACATCACAAACTATCAGTTCTTAAATGATCTCTAAGGCCTGCAAATAAAGGTAAACTACCTTCTCCACATGACACCAGGAACACCTCAACGTGAGCAAGGCAGACACAGCTGGAGTAACACAAAGCAGATGCAGGGTCTGGAGGGGGTCAGACACTAGAGGTGTTTGAAGTACTGTACTACTGATGTTCAGACATCTTGGCTATAAACTGAAATAAACTCAGACAACTAAAAGATATTTGTTTCCACTAATATTTCTTTCACATATGTATCCTCTAAAGGTAATAGTGTATCTGATTCAAGATTGGCAACCAAGGGTAACTAGCCAAGTTAGCATGATACCCTATCTGAAAACAAAACTAAACTAAAAGTAAAACTGTCAGGTGCCAGGGGCTCATTCCTGTCATCTAGCTACTCAGGAGGCAGATATGTGAGGAACAGAGTTTGAAGCCAGCCCAGACAAAAATGTTTGAGAGGATTCATTTCAAATTAACCAGCAAAAAAGCTGGACTGCAGTGTAGCTCAAGTAATAGAGCACCAGCCATGTGCAAGCAGCCAACCTAGAGCACAAGGCCCAAAGTCAAGCTCCAGAAACAGGGAGAAAACAAAAGTTAAAAACTTGATACCCATGTTTTAGAATCTGAAACTATCATATTTAAAAAATTAGGATTTCCAGCTGGGTACCAGTGGCTCACTGGTAGCACACTGTACTCTTGGCTATTCAGTAGACTCAGATCTGAGGATTGTGGTTCAAAGCCAGCCTGGACAGGAAAGTCCATGAGAATCTATCTCCACTTAACTACCAAAAGAGCCGTTAGTGAAACTGTGGCTCTAGTGGTAGAGCAGTAGCCTTGATCGAAAAAGTTCATGGATAGTGCCCAGGTCTGAGTTTAAGCCCCAGTACACACACACACGTGCGCGCACACACACACACACACACACACACACACACACACACACACACGCACGGAGATTTCTAAGTTCTTATTTAAAAAAGAATTATAAATCTGTTCGCACTGAGTTTGTAACAAAGAAGCAGGAGCTGACCTGGGGGAATCTGCCCATGGGGAGAGACCACCTCCTTGAGTCAGTCTTCACTTATTCTAATTCACTCAAGGCATGTATATGGCTAATATCCACGTAACACCCTGTTTGGATCAGGTATGTTATAAAACTAAAGGACAAGTGATTTGTACCTCCTGGTTTTGCCTGCCAAAGTATCTAACATTGCTCCCCTTTTCTTTCTAAAAAATCACTATAGCTTTCTGGGCACCTGTGGATCTTACCTGTAATCCTAGCTACTCAGGAGGTTTGAGATCTAAGGCCTGTGGTTCAATGCCAACCAGAGCTGAAAAGTTTCTGAGACTTTTACTGTTAATAATCTATATCAATGGATCAGAATCACGCAAAAAGTTTATTAAAATACAGACTACTTAAAGTAGTGCTGTGGCTCAAGTGGTAGAACGCTAGCCTTGATCTGAAGAGCTCGGGGACAGCGCCCAAGCCCAGAGTGCAAGCCCCACACTGACCAAAAAAAAACAACTATTATACCCCACCAGTCAGTTTGACTCAGTAGTCCAGGGAAAAGCCTGAGAGTTTCTAGGCCTAGCAGATACTGTGGTAATGCCGATGCTTGTGCACACTGAAAACATTGGCAGCTGGTGTTCATCAATGCAGTTACGTGCGTGGATGGGGGTGTGTGCATGTGTAAGTACACACACACATGCATGCTGAGAATTCAAACCCAGGGCCTCCAGCATCCTAAAGCACATTACCATCAAGCCATATTACCTATCCCTCACACATTCCTAGTCAATATTTAGTACATTTTCTTTCTTTCTTTTTTTTTTTTTTGGTCAGTCATGGGGTTTGAACTCTGGGCCAAGGCCCTGTCCCTGAGCTCTTCAGGTCAAGATTATTGCTCTTCCACTTTGAACCACAGTGCCCCTTCTGGTTTTCCGGTGGTTAATTGTAGATAAGATTCTCACAGACCTTTGTGCCCAGGCTGGCTCTGAACAGAAACCCTCAAATCTCAACCTCCTGGGTAGTATAATTATAGACATTAGCCACCAGCAATCGTTTTTTGTTAGTTTTCCCTTGACAATCCTTAGGTTTGAACTCAGTATTTAAGCACTGTCCTTGGGCTTTCTCAAGGCTAATGATATACCAGTTGAGCCATAGCACCATGTCGAGCTTTTTCTGTGTATGTGGTACCAGGGAATTGAACCCAAGGCTTTATGCATGCTAGGCAAGCATTCTACCACTAGGCCAAACTCCTGGCCCGTGGTTTTTTGTTGGTTTGCAGTACTAGGGATTCAACTCACACAAGAGCTCTATCACTAAGGAATATCCCAGTTCTCCTCCAGTTCTTTTGTTTTCGGTTTGGTTTTCAAACTGTGGAAATGCAGGCATGTTCCCGCCACTTAGAGCTTGTTTTTGAAACAGGGTCTCGCTGACATTTGCCTGGGCAGGCCTGAACTAATTCCTCTGTGTCTGCCTCTCAATTGAGTGGGATTATGGGTGGATGTCATCATGTTTAGTCCTCAATGTTTCTTATTTTAAATTTTTTCATGATAATTGTATATACATTCCTTGAGTATCTTTCGAAAGGCAATGTCCAACAGAACTTTTGGCAACCATTGATACATTCTCTGTAAAATACTCTCCAACATAAGGGCATCAAATATGTGATCAAACAACTGAACGTTTTACTAAATTAAATTAATTTTAATAGCTACATGAAGTTCATAGCTACCACATTGAAAACATAGTTCTTGAGGAGAAAAATAGAGGGGAGACAGAAAAAGAAAAACCTACGTAAACATAAAGAGCAAACTAGAGACTTAAGAGCATGAGGTCTAGCTGATTTTCTAATCAATTTTAGTATTTTCAGCTGTGTCATGAAGGAGTCATGGCATACTAAAGGGAGAAAAGATTTTATAACATTATAACTTTAACAACAACAACAACAACCAAAAAAACAACAACAAACAGCAGAGCTCATTCCTTTGTTACCTTTTATTTTCCTGGGAATCACAGTTACCCAATCAGGTCCACTGGAGTTGATTGGCATTTTGATATTGACACCACTTTAGGAGAAATTAAAAAAAAAACTTAGATTCATGGACATCTGTTTTCAGTTATGTATCATTATCTGCAAGTAAAGAATAGATTATTCTAGAGTCTCAATATGATTAAATATAAATGTAAATAATAATAATCAGCAAACTATATCTCCTACAGGAAGCAGGTTACATAGGGAGGTAAGATGAATCAAAGAGGTTTGGGGAAGGGTTCAAATATATATGTGTGTATGTGTGTGTGTGTGTATGTAGTACTTAGCAAACCCTTAGAACGCACAATACAAAATGACCAGCTCTGGTTTGAATGAATCCCATTTGACTGTGGAATGGCTCATGCTGCTGACAAAGTCCTGTCACCACCTAGTCTTTGAGTTCGAGTTCATGCAGCAGAAGTCACACGTAGGTTTCTGAGATGTCCCTATGCGAGATGAGTCCTCCTGGGACACAGAGCTCAGACCTGTGCTCACCCAGCAAGTAGCTCGTCATGATGGTGAGCCTTTAGTGTCTGTCCCCGTGCCAAAACAGATGATCCTCAAAAACATGGCCAGTGCTCCCTTCTCCTCTGTATCTTTACACTAAGCACAAACCTGGAACTATAGTACATACTCAGTAAAATATTTGGCACCAAAAAAAAATGGAAAGACAGTAAAAGCTAGTAGAAGAATAAAAATCTAGTGCAAACTGGACACTGGTATTTCACACCCACAATTCTAGCTATTTCAACAGCTGAGATCAGGAAGACTGCAGTTCAATGCAAGCCTAGGCTGAAAAGTCTGTGACACCCTATCTCTGATGTAACCAGCAGAAAGCTAAACATGACACTAAGGTGAGTCAAACCTGTCATCCTAGCTGCTCAGGAGGCTAAAACCTGAGGCTCGTGGATCAAAGCCAACAGCAACAGGAAGGTCTATCTGTGAGACTCTTATCTCTAATCAACTACCAAAAATGCTGGAAGTAGAGTTGTGGCTCAGATGGTACAGGGCTAGCCTTGAGCAACAAAGCTCAGGGACAATACGCAGGCCCTGAATTCAAGCCCTAAGACCAACACCAAAAAACACAAACAAAATGCTAAGAATGGTGGCTTAAATGATGAAGTGCCAGCCAAACAAGCAAAAAGTTCATCCAATTAATAACCCAGAAATGCAGAAGTAGAGCTGTGGCTCAAGTGGTACAGTGAGTTCAAATCCCAGTATCAGTGTAAAAAAGAAAAAAGAGAAAAAGAAAAAAAGGGGGGGGGCTGGGAGTTTGGCCTAGTGGTTTCTCAGTACCACATACACAGAAAAAAAGCAGGAAGTGGTACTGAGGCTCAAGTGTAGAGCTCTAGCCTTGAAAAAGTCCAAGGACAGGGATCGGGCCCTGAGCTCAAGCCCAGGACTGGCAAAACAAAACAAAACAAAAAAATGGGGCAACTATTCCCAAAACTCAGTCACAATAATTAGGCCTCTTATGCTTCAGTTAAAAAAATTATTTTATCTCATATGTGAAAGTATGTGTAAAATACAAATAGGTATGATAACATATACAGGGCTCTCTGCATTTACACATTAACTATAGGATAGTATCACTGGGGAAGAATCCAAAGGTATAACTCCTCTGAACTAATGTATTAAATATCAAAATGAATACCAGGAAATAAAAACATGTTTGGAAGCAAGGGAAAGGGAGAGAACTCAAATAGAGGGAGACAGAATGAGCAAATGCAGTCATTTTATTCAATTTACATATGTAAAAAATTATATATGGAATTGAGTGAAAAACAATGGAGGAAATTATATGACTCCTTTGAATAACTACTCAATAATAATAATAATAAGGCGCCGGGAGTTTGGCCTAGTGGTAGAATGCTTGCCTAGTATGCACAAAGACCCGTGTTCGATTCCTCGGCACCACATACATAGAAAAAAGCCAGAAGTGGTGCTGAGGCTCAAGTAGTAGAGCACTAGCCTTGAGGAAACCCAAGGACAGTGCTCAGGCCCTGAGCCCAAGCCCAGGACTGGCAATAACAACAACAACAACAACAATAATAATAAAAGCTAATGCCAGTGGCTCACATCTGTAAACCTAGCTACTCAGGAGGTTGAAATAGAAAGACTATGGTTTGAAGCCAGCCCAAGTAGGAAAGTCTGTAAGACTCCAGGGCCTGAGAACTATCCTTGAGTTTTCTCAAGGCTAGCACCCCACCACTTGAGTCACAGCACCACTTCCGGTCTTTTCTGTGTAGGTGGTACCAAGGAATCGAACACAGGGCTTCATGCATGCTACGCAGGAGCTATCACTAGGCCACATTCCTGTCCCCCCCTCCCTGAGATTCTTTTGCTCAAGGCTAGCATTCTACCACTTGAGCCACAGCATTACTTCTAATTTTACTTTGGTTTTTTGAATAGTTTATTCAAAATAAGAGGCTCACAAAGCTTCTTCCCTGAGCTGACTTCAAACTGGGGTCCTCAGATCTCAGCCTCCTGAATAGCTAGGCACAGACATGAGCCATCAGCACTGGGCAATTTCTTTTTTTTTTTTTTTCTGCCAGTCCTGGGTCTTGAAGCCCGGGCACTATCTTTGAGCCTCTTTGTACTCAAGGCCAGTGCTCTGTTGGGGACCGACTGTGGGGTCAGTGACCATGACTGTGGGGTCAGTGACCTTGGACCCACACAATTGTGTATGCAAGGAAGTAGCTCTTATGATTTTGGGCTGTGTCAATAGCTTCTCATTTAACCTATTTGGGACTTGATAGCTTCTTATTTAACCTGTTTGGGACTTGATAGCTTCTCATTTAACCTATTTGGGACTTGATCGCTTCTCATTTAAGCTATTTGAGACTTGACACTGTTTGTACGAATGTAACTCCTGGCAGTTCCCGAGTTTAAAGAAGTGTATTTAAGGTCAGAACTTGAAATAAACTGGGCTACAGTCTTCTTAAGCTGTGGCTGCTGATATGGGCTATAGCCCTCCCGAACCCCATCTGTTTGTCTCTCTCCTATTTTTTCCTAGTCCCTGTCCCCTATTTCAGGAATCCCAATTTGCTGCCGGCTGGCTCCCGCAGTGCTCTACCACTTGAGCCACGGTGCCACTTTTTCATGAGACTCTTCTATTAAATTAATTACCATGAAAGCCACAAATGGCACTGTAGCCCCAGGGACAGCACCCTAACCCTGAGTTCTAGTCTCAGGACTGGCACAAAGATAACAAATAAAAAAGTAAATAAATATGTAACCAAACATTTAACATAGGAAATGTACAACCATGAATTTTATTAATTTCATCATTTTAGAAAAAAATATGTTCATTCAGCAAACAAGTCTTAGGCTTCTACTGTGTGCCAGATACTGTCTGGGTCGGGGCTGTCAGGGTAACAAAGCACACAGAAATCTCTTCGTTTATGGAACTGCTATTCTAATGAGGTAATTCAGTACATGTGGGGGGCTGACTTCATTAAAGAATATGATTTCCATCTCTGCTAAAGGACTTCTGAGAGAACATGGCTGACCCCTCATGAGAGGACAACGTCTCGTGAATGGCCACATCACAAAAGGAAAGGTGAAGTCAATACCATGCTCAAACTCCAGACTAACTACTATACTCCTAGCAACCTTGGACATGAGTGAGGTTTTTTGTTTATTTTTGTTGGTCATAGAATTGAACTCTGGGCCTGGGCTCTGTCCCTAAGCTCTTCAGTTCAAGGCTAGCACTCTACCCCTTGAGCCACAGCAGTTTTCTGGTGGTTAACTAGAGCTAAGAGTCTCATGGACTTTTGTGCTTAGGCTGGCTTTGAACCACGCTCCTCAGAGCTCAGCCGCCTGAGCAGCTAGCATTACAGGCGTGAGCCACCGGCACCCCTTAAAGTTTGTTTTAATATTCCATATAGCTGCAAATACAAAGTGCAGTTCTGAAGTAAACAAAGCTATCTGGGTAAGAATAAAAATTCAAGGGTAGCCCGACACAGTGGGGCACACCCGTAATCCTAGCTACTCAGGAGGCTGAGATCTGAGGACCGCAGTTCAAAGCCAGCCTGGGCACTAAAGTCCATGAGACTCTTATCTCCAATTAACCACCAGAAAACCATAAGTAGTGCTGTGGCTCAAGGGGTAGGGCAGTAGCCTTGAACTGAAGAGCTCAGGGACAGTGCCTAGGCCCAGAGTTCAAGCCCCAGGAGTGGCAGAAAAGAAAAGAAAAAGAAAAAAAGCTAATCATAGGTATAAAGTATTGTTTATATTCTTAGTTCCAGTTTCCCTAAACTGGGTCAACCTGAGACCAAACAGGAGTCTCCTAATTGGAACAAGGCCAGTGGAAACCCCTAGACTGAGGAGCACCCACCTCTGGAAGAAAGCGCTCTGGGAGGCAGTTAGGAGGCTCTTCAGGTATCCACCTTTGTAATGGTTAATTCTGCTGCTGCAAGGGAGCTTCTTTGGTTTGAAGCAGAACCAGGGCTCTCCCGTGTAGAGGTCTGTGAAGTTGCACAGGGGCAGGCTTCCAGGAAGACATACGTTACACTCAGTGGTTTCAGAAATTCTTCCTGAACGGAAGAGACTCTTGAAATAGACCCTATCTGGTTTCTCTTCCTGTAGGTACTGAAGAACCCGGATTCCTTCACTGGGGTGAACCAGAGAGATGGATACTTTAACTTTGCCCGGCCAGAGCAAAGTGAAAAAAACCTTATAAAACCCATTCTGGTAGTCAACCACTCTGCCCACAGCTCCTGCCTGCAGCTTGGGGGAATGGATTCTGGCCTGCAGGTAGTCTCCACCGTACTTCTTGGGCTTCCTTTGAAAATCATGCATGTGAACCAGCACTTCCAGCTGGCTTCCCACCTTGAAGAAGCCTGCAGCGTTCAAGATGACGAAGTAGCTTGAAGAAGGATCCGTGCTCTTCACAAATGGGACGAGCCCCACATCAGGCACCTGCAACTGCAAGGCGGCCAGCAAGGAGTCTTCCTCCATGCGCTCCCGCCTGGACAGGGTCTGGTGCTCATAACCGCAGTAGGGGCTTCGGCTAATGCCCGTGGCCTGGGAGAGGACAAACTGGCCACTGCTGTCCACGGCAGAGACAGTCTCACGGTCCAAGTACTAAAGAGAAAGATACAAACGACTGACACCGCCGCTGAACCTTCAGGCAAACAGATGTCGCTTCTGTTTAGATGAGTGTAAGATCAACTGGGCTGACTTTATTTCAAAAGACATAGTTCCCAAGTTTTATAGTACTATCTTACTGTAACATAAGAGAGTCCATAGGAGGAACTATAGGGTTGCCTTACAGTGAAGAAGGAAAAGCTTTCTCAAGAAACCCTTTCGGCTGACATCTAACTAATGGCTGAAGGAATCTTCAGGGGAAGGAGCTGAGGAGTCTGTTCTGGGGACAACTGTGTGCCCCACAAAAAAAAGCTGGTGTCTTCAGTAGGACCAGGTCTTGCTGAACCCCACTCAAGTGACTAGCGCTAAAAAAGGTAAACTTGGTACTATTTTTCCCTCCTCCACCTCCTCCTGTGAACACAGAGAGTCCCAAAATATACACACTAGTTTCTGGGGGGAAAAAAAAAGGTATTCCATTATTGTGTTGATTTATGGCGTTTCTTAAATTACAAGTCTTATTTAATTATGGTATTTCCTTCGTTTCTTCCTTCCTTCTTTCCTTCCTTCTTTCCTTCCTTCCTTCCTTCCTTCTTTCCTTCCCCTTTCATTCTCTCTCTCTCTCTCTCTTGTGTTCTCTCTCTCTCTCTTGTGTTCTCTCTCGTGTTCTCTCTCGTGTTCTCTCTTGTGTTCTCTCTCTCTCCCCCCCCCCTCTCTCTGTCTCTCTCTTTCTCTTTCTCTGTCGGTCCTGGGGCTCAAGGCCTGGGTATTGTTCCTGAGTTTCTATTGCTCAAGGATAGCACTCTGCCTTTTGAGCCACAGCGTCACTTCTGGCTTTTTCTGTATATGTGGTATGGAGGAATTGAACCCAGGGCTTCATGCATGCTAGGCATGAACTCTAACACTAAACCACATTTCTAGCTCCTAATCATGGTATTTCTTTGCTCATTTTTTAAATTTTATTAGTTTGCAGTAGCTTTACAAAGGGAGGGGAGTTACTGTGACATTCCATATAGGTACACAAGGTATCCCAATCAATCTCACACCTCCTCCATCACTGTCCTTATTCTCTATCTTGCCCTTCTTAAAATAATGTTAATATACAGGATTTCAGGCATCTACATACAGTGAAACCAAAGGAGAAAGACACAAACATGCCTCTAATCATACAAAATAATCAACCAGGAAATGGAAACAAAAATGCATAATTTCAACAGTCAGGAGGCTGAGATCTGAGGATCGTATTTGAAGTTAGCATGGGCAAGAAAACCCGGGAGACCCTTATCTCCAGTTAACCACCAAAAAGCCAAAGTAGAGTGGTGGCTCAAGTGGCAGAGTGCTATCCTTAAGCAAAAAAGCTCAGGGACAGTGCTCTGAACCAGCACAAGCCCCAGGACTAGAACAACAAAAACAACAACATCATAATAATAATAATTTCAACAGGTTTCACTGTTTTATATTCGTACATGCAAACAAACTACTTTGTCCAAGTTCATCCACATTTTTCTTGTTAAGCCTAATCTACTCCCATGGTACCCTTGCCCACATCAGAGCCTATTGTTTTCCTGTCACTTTTTTTAAGGGTATATTAATTGCACCAAGGGGTTTCACTGTGGTGTTTTAAACATGCACACAGTATATTCTGCTCAGAATAAATCTGTTGTCTTGTCCCCCACAACTGTAGTCAAGAGCTATCCTTGAGGTTCCCAGAGCTGTCATTAGACACAGTTGCAATATATTTCAAAGTAATCTGCCCTCCTTCTTTTCCCTCTCCACTTCCCCTCACTCTTCTAAAGCTCATTAGGTTTTAAACACTAGATGTTCTACAAGATAGCCAGAGGACTTTTTATTTCTCTTACTCACATTGTGCTTTTTAGCAGAATACCTAATCTTATGATGAAATGGTCACATAGAGTTCAACAGATTTTTTTTTTGTCTGTGAGCCATTAGTAACATTCGTTAGATACTCTGAAGAATGTGAAGTGGTTCCGCTAAATATTTTCTATCAGAAATGGTCTTAAGGTATAAAAACCAGGTATTTATTTCTTTTCTTGGCTTGAGCTGTTAATGTTTTACTACAGATATGATAAAGATAGTGCTGATTTCATACTGATAGTGCCACCTGCCTGGAAGCTGTCCACAACCTAACTCGATATTGTAAAACTTTCACTCTTTCTGTGTCTCTGTCTATCTGTCTCTTTCCCTATAAAATACACATAGTATTTACATAAAATTTACCATTTTCACTGGTTTAAGTGCGAAGTTCATTATAATTAAGTATATTCACCTTGAAAGCAACTACTACTACCAGCTATCTCCAGAACATTTTTACCTTCCCAGACTAAAACTGAACCTATAATAAATAATAATTACTTATTCCTTCCCTTAGTTGCTGACATCCACTGTTCTGTTTTTGGTCTCTATGGATTTGATTATTGTAAATACGGCATAGAAGTGGAGCTGAATGGTGTTTCCCTTTCTGTAACTGGCTTACTCCTGATAACAGAATGTCCTCATCATTCTTCCATGTTCTGACATAGGTCAGAATTTCCTTTGAAAGGAGAAGACATGTGGAGACACACAAACAAGTAGGGTCAGGAGTGTGGCCTAATGGTAAAATGTTTACCTAGCATTCGAGAAACCCTGGGTTTGATTCCTTGGAATTATATAGAACAGAAAAATCCCAAAGTAAAGAGCTGTGACTCAACTGGTAGAGTGCTAGCCTTGAGCAAAAAACTCTGGGACAGTGCTCAGGCCCCGAGTTCAAGCTCCAGGACTGGCACAACCAACCAACCAACCAACTTGGGTGTAGAATAAGCTTCCTGATTTCCACCACGTGCTTAGGCTGGGCAGCACCGCTTGGTTGTCAGGAGGCATGCCGGGGACTCACCGCCACCTGAGTGACTGGGTTGTCAGGGAGCATGCCGGGTACTCACCTCCACCTGAGTGACGTTGATGACCAGCACCACCACCATCAGCAGAGCAAGCAGACAGCAGAAAAGCCGGAGTCTGAAGACACTGGTCCACATTGTCCGGCTGTGTCCTCATCACCCATGGCCGCCACTGTGGTCCCCTCACCTCTCAAAACTCCATGTCTTTTCCTCTGAGCTGCAGAGGAGCGTCTATGCTGCTCGTAGTCTGAAGAGTTATGGACAGGAGAGACGGCAGTCGACTCGAAAAGCCTTTTTTTCTTTTCGACAAGCTCCTTGCAAAGAGGAAAGAGTATCATCAATGACAAAAGTCTAGGGGAGAACAAGAAGAAAAACTTCTTTCCTTTTCCAAAATCTTACATAAGGCTTGATTACAAGGAGAAAGTAATATGTTCAGATGTCTTCCCTGCTTTCTTTCCCAGCCTCAGGTTTCTATGTAGATATGCGTCCTATTACCAACTTTTATGAAGGAAATAGCCTCAAAACTTAGAAGTTGCAAAGAATGAATAACTTTTAGAGAGCTCTAAGTAAATAAAAACTGCCTTCTTTTCCTTACAAAGCTACATGACTTAACTATGCAATTGTATGATTATATTTTTAAAAAATTAAGATGAAGCCTTGTGTTTTTTCTGAGGAACTCTGGGAGTATGCTAACTATCCCAGCACACTGGAAAACATGGAGTGCCACCCATCTTTGTGGCACTAAACACAAAACATAACTATATAGACATAAAAAACCTATGATTCTGTAGACATAATGTTTTATTTCATAAATTAATATGTTTCTATGACATACAAACCCTTAGCCTAATTTTGATTAAGTTCTAAAAACTAAGTCCTAGTGATTATATATAGAGATTCCCTTCTTGAACACTTGTTTGTTAAACTTGTCATTTGAAATATGATGTAAAAAATCAATGTTAATAAATTCTTTAATAAAAAAACACACCCTTTGAGTGTTGAACTTCCTCACCACATTCTCTCTCAGCTAACAAGCTGAAGGAGGAAAGGTATCTGCCCTGAAGCTGTGGGGAGGAAAAATGAAGCTTGAGAACGTAATATAAGTTCTTAATCCTTCATTATACCTGTGAGGGGCAGAGGACTTCAGCCACTATAGACTAGATCATCCAGTCACATATGAATTCAAAATGCATGCTCCGGATGCTATTTTCATTCAGGCAAACAAGAGACAGTGTCTTGCTCCTGAAGAGGACTTTTCCATGAGTGCAAGTGTAGAGGTACAGATGGAAAGAGTGTGTAATTATGGTACAGAGAACCTCAGACTAGCCTGACTGCATTAACATTCCCCTCAGCTTTGTGTCACACTTAGCAAGTGGCCAATTTTCTCCTACCTTTACTGTACCTGACTGAATCATTTCCATTCCATAAGAACCACACCAGGGGCTGGAAATGTGGTACAGTGGTAAAGTGCTTGCCTAGCATGCATGAGGCCCTGGGTTCAGTTCCTTGTTACCACATTTAAAAAACAAGCCAGGCATATTGGCTCATGCCTGTAATCCTAGCTACTCAGGAGGCTGAGATCTGAGGGTCCCTGTTCAAAGCCAGCCCGGGCACTAAAGTCTGTGAGACTCTTATCTCCATTTAATCACTAGAAAATGGAAAATGGGCCTGTGGCTCATGGGGCAGGGTGATACCCTTGAGCTGAAGAGCTCAGGGACAGTGACCAGTCCTAGAGTTCAAGCCCCATGACCAACCAAAAAAAAAAAAAAAAGAGTTCTATTTTTAAAAAAGAAATAAGAGCTGGGTATGGTGGCTCACACCTGTAACCCTAACTACTCAGGAGGCTAAGATCTGAGGATCAAGGTTCAAAGCCAGCCTGAGACTCTTATCTCCAATTAGAAAATAAGAAGTGGGGCTTGGCTCTAGGGTAGGGCAGTAGCCTTGAGCTGAAGAGCTCAGGGCCAGCCCATAGGCCCCTTGACCCACAAAAAAAAAAAAGAAAGAAAGAAAGAGGGGAAAAAGGAAGAAAGAACAAAGCAGGTACCAGTGGCTCAAGCCTATGATCCTAGTTACTCTCTGAAAAAGTAATATTTAGGAAATATAATTGTGCTAGGAGCAAGTCCTCTTACAAGACATTGGGTTACAATGGTTCTTTGAGTTTCAAAAGACTGAATTTGGCTCCAATATTCAAATTCATATTTGACTGAGTCATTATATAATGAAATCTAAAAATTGTTTCTTTGCATTATGTGACCTTGCTCAGACTTCTGTGAACAATGGAAGAAAGCCATCTATGCATTTAACATAAATTCTTTTTTTTTTTTTTCATTCATGGCTTGACTCAGGGCCTTGTACTATTCTTTGAACTTCTGTTCTCAAGGCTTTACCACTTTGAGCCACAGTTGCTTCCACTTTCAGGTTTTTGGTGGCTGATTGGAGATAAGAGTCTCATGGACTTTCCTGCCCAGGCTGGCATTGAGTCACAATGCTCAGATTTCAGCCTCCTGAATAGCTAGGATTACATGTATGAGACACCAGTTCCTGGCTTCCTCTCTTTCTTATATCTAAACTTACCTCTACCTCTACCTCACCTCTCTTGAGCGGAGAGAAAAACAAAAAAAAACGGTATCAAACAGAATGAGAACGGTATGAAGAGCTGGGAATTTTGATAGGATGTAAATTGTCTAGGCTTTGAATGGCTCACTTTAGACTACAGTCTATCCTGTCATCTGGGAAGTGGCATACTTCCTACCTCCTATGGTGGTTGTGAGGAGCACGGCATCATGTATCTAAAAAATGGTATGACAAGTATATTTGAAGAAATTCTTATTAACTTTAGTTGGTTTTATCCAACAAAATGTTTCAGTTCTTCCTACTCAGTGAATTTAATTTGCACTGTCACATGTATCAAGACACAACTTCCTGTCAAGGAAGGAAAAATGACCACAAAAGCTAGCTCTCCTTAGGCTAGCTGTTATTGTCATTGTCTATAATTTGGAGAATATTTAAGTGTTATACATGTGCTTTTTATTCAAAAATTTTAAATAAAAATCCACTTTTTCAAGCCACTTTAGACAACTTGGGCAAAGCAAGAACAGAAGCTCTGAATATAGCTGTTGGTATTTTAATACTCTGCTTTCTAATTAACTTGGCATGTACTTCGCCTCTGTCAGGAACAGTGTTCATATGCACTTGGAATTTCTTACTGTTAAACTGCTGATTCCCTCACTGCAAAAAATAAAAAATAAAAATGCAAAAATGATATAAAGAAAACCACATCAGAAATTAAGAGTATAATTTCATAGGCAAGAGGTATCCATATATTTAGTTTGCTGTAGTAGTAGAATTATAGAAGCATTAATTTATTTTATTTTATTTTTTTTTTTGCCAGTCCTGGGCTTGAGTTCAGGGCCTGAGCACTGTCCTTGGACTTTCCTCAAGGCTAGTGTTCTACCCTGAGCCACCACACCCTTGTGGCTTTTTCTGTGTATGTGGTACCAAGGAATCGAACCTGGCTCTTCATGCATGCTAGGCAGGCACTCTACCACTAGGCCAAACTCCCAGCCCAGCATTAATTTTTTTTACTAATACAGCACAGTATTTGAGCTGAGCACAGTGCCGCAAGACTATACTACTAACCACTTGAGAGGCTGAGTCAAAAGAACCTGGAGTTTGAAGCCAGGCTATGAAGTACAACAAGATTCCACCTCAAAGTACTCTACATATCTATTCAATTATTGGTGCTGGCAAAACTGGGAAGCCACATGCAGAAAACTAAAAATTGATCCTAGCCTTTTGCCATGCACAAGCATTAACTCAAAATGGATCAAATACCTCAATATCAGACCAGAAACTTTGAAACTACTACATGATAGAGTTGGAGAGACACTAGAACTCAGAGGCACAGGCAAGAGATTCCTGAACAGAACCCCAGGGTCACAACAGATTGGAGAGAGACTTGATAAATTGGACTACCTAAAAATGAAAAGTTTCCACACAGATAAAAGCATAGCCACAAAAGGAGAAAGACAGCCGACCAACTGGGAAAAGATATTTACCAATAATACATCAGACAAATGCTTAATATCCAGTATCTACAGGGAACTCAAGAAACTAATCCTTCCCAAACCCAAAAAGCCAATCACTAAATGGGCAAGGAGACTAAAGAGAGACTTATCAAAATAATAGGTTAATAGAGACTTATCAAATAGGATGAATAGGTTAATAGAGACGTATCCAACGAATACGTTAAACAGAATGATGAGAAAATGCTCATCATCCATGATCATAAAGGAAATGCAAATAAAAACAACCCTAAGATACCACCTTATCCCAATTAGAATGGCCAAGATTCTGAACTCAGACAGTGACAGATGCTGGCAGGGTTGTGGAGAAAAAGGAACCCTATTGCACTGCTGGTGGGATTGTAAACAAGTTCAACCATTCTGGAAAGCAGTGTGGAGGTTTCTTAAAGAACTGTAAATAGACCTTCCCTACGATCCCGCCATACCACTTCTGGGCATCTATCCTGAACATCATGACCCAAGATATTATAAGGACACTTGCTCAGCTATTTTCATCTTTGCACTATTCACAATAGCCAGGCAATGGAAACAATCCAGATGCCCTACTGCAGATAAATGGATACAGAAAATGTGGTATATGTACACAATGGAATTCTACATAGACAACAGACAAGTTAAAATAATGGCA
The DNA here is from genome assembly GCF_031878675.1 of Megascapheus bottae. Lineage (NCBI taxonomy): Eukaryota > Metazoa > Chordata > Mammalia > Rodentia > Geomyidae > Megascapheus > Megascapheus bottae. Next base: position 72,777,564 of record NC_143509.1, read on the forward strand.
TTCGCAGGGAAGTGGATGAATCTAGAGCGAATCATGTTGAGTGAGACAAGTCAAGACCTAAGGAACAAAAGGCGCATGGTATCCTTAATATGTGGCTATTAAATCCAAAGACTACAAGAGCAAGGCCTCAATAACTGCATACCCAATGCTATGGACATGGTAATGGAAATATAAACATAGCTATATAGATATAAAAATCTATGACTCTATAGACATAATGTTTTATTTCATAGATTAATATGTATTTATGATATACAAACCCTTAGCCTAATTTTTATTAAGTTCTAAATACTAAGTCCCAGTGATTGTAAATAGAGATTCCCTTCTTGAACACTTGTTTGTTAAATTTGTCATTTAAAATATGATGTAAAAATTAATGTTTTATTACATAGATTAATATGTATTTATGATATACAAACCCTTAGCCTAATTTTGATTATGTTCTAAAAACTAAGTGCCAGTGATTGTATATATAGATTCCCTTCTTGAATACTTGTTTGTGAAACACGTCATTTGAAATATGATGTAAAAATCTGTGTTAAAATATTTCACCTTGTTATCTGATATATTTTATATGTGCTTTATTGGTTATTTGAAATTGGATAGGGAAGGGGAGAAATCAAGATAAGCAGGGGGAGGGTGGGAGAGAAATGGGGACCATGTCATGAGAAAGGGCATCTATGTTTGTGAAGTTATGCACCTTCTATCTGGTGGAATATAATGTAACCCTTCTATTCATCACAATAAAAAATTATTTAATAAAAAAAGAATAAACACTAAAATAGCTAGGACTATAAAATATGGTCATATTTCTGTGTCAATGTATAAGAATCCTGTTCTGTCCTCAAATGTTTCATGCTCTTAGTTACTTCCTCACATGGGCAGGTGCTGTCTTGAGTCATATGTGTGGCTAGGGTTGAAGGATGATGTAAAATATTTTTTCATTTGTGGATCCCTGTCATTCTCGAAACTTGAGAAGTTTTGAGTTTCCCAGAGTTGTGGATATTTCATTTCTAGATTAAGGATATTTAACCTCTCTGTACTACTGAGATTATTCTGGAAAAATCTAAGATGAATGAACACAGAGTCACGAAAATGCTCTCCAAGTCACTGGACAGGAAAAAAATCTCCAAGGAATCAGAAATGGTCTGTTTGAGGTACTTTGAAGTGATTTTCAGCAGTATAAAATGGAAACAAGAGCTATATAATGTGTGATTATTGTTCTTAATGTACTATGTTATTTCTCATCGCTTTTGTTGTCCCTTGGTTATTCTCATATTGTTACAGTATCTTACCTTGTTATCTGGTATATTGTATATACAATTATTTGTTTATTTGAAATAGGAAAGGGAAGGGGGCAAAACAAGATGAGGGGAGGGAGTGGGGGAAGGGAAATAGGGACAAAAGCATGAGAAGGGGTATCATTATATGTGAAGTAATGCACCTTCTACCTGGTAAATATAACTGTAATCCTATTAATTACAAAAAAGTTCTTAAAAATAAAACATAAAATTAGAATGATATGCAAAAAAATCAATGTTAATAAATTCTTTAATAAAAAAGTACTCTACATATATTAATTTCAACCTGAAAAATTACTCTTCGATTTTAGGTGGTCAAAACCTTAAATAACAGATTTTTTTTTTTTTTTTGCCAGTTCTGGAGTACGAACTGAGGGCCTGAGCACTGTCGTTGGGGCTTTCTCAAGACTAGAGCTCTACTACTTGAGCCACAGCACCACTTCCAGCTTTTTCCGTATATGTGGTACCAAGGAATCGAACCCCTCTTCTTGCATGCTACGCAAGCACTCTTCCACTAGGCCAAACTCCTAGCCACAATAACAGAAAAAATTTTAAAGCCAAAGATAAAAGTTCCAAATACTGTTTTCTCATAAAAAGACAAAAACAAAAACAAAAACTACACAACCATGTAATTGTGTGGTCCATCCTCCTACAGTTTTAAAAAAGAAAGAAAAAAAGAAAAGAAAAAAGTAACTCTATAAATTCAGATAAAATAATTCAAGGAATTGAAACCTGCATAATCTTGTTTTCAAATCTTTGTAAAATGTCAGAACACCACTTACGCTTTTTTTTTCCTTTTTCTTTTTTTTTTTTTTTTTTGGCATGGATAGGAGAAGGAAAAAGGCACCAACTCTCTTACAGAGATAACCCAGTATTGTATTCAGATTGTTTTGCCTGATTTTGATTAAGAATACTTCCAATCCTAGACACATACTGGTCAGTCTAATTTCTTTATGGCTGGTAGCAACAACACAAGACTGCAATTAGGTATCTACAGTTAGGTACTTTGTACTCCCATTTCCCAAGAGAATCACAAAGTAGTTCCTCCACTATAACTGTATTAACACAAATGAAATACCTGAGCTAAGGAAATTTAACAGCAACCCCACTCACTGGGGAGCGCATGTATTCTGGCAATCATTCATTTCACAAAAGGAATATATTCTAGGACATTTATGCATCTACCTCAGTTTTCGGATAGTCCCTATTCTTTTTTTATTTATTTATTTTTTTTGTGGGTCATGGTGCTCTCCCTGAGCTTGTCAGCTCAAGACTACTGCACTACCCTTGAGCCAAGCCCCATTTCCCATTTCCTAGAGGTTAGATGGAGATAAGAGTCTCATGGACTTGAGTGCCCAGGCAGGCTTTGAACTGCGATCCTCAGATCTCAGCCTCCTGAGTAGCTAGGATTACAGGAGAGAGCCACCACACCCAGCTCAGATAGTCCCTATTCTAAATATTCTAACTTGGTATTCACATAAATATAATTGTACAAGGGTCTGGAATTATAATTCAGAATATATGCACCCCACATATAAAATGCAAATGCATTATTTTTTTGGAATGTATCCAAACCTATATGGCTCTATTTCAACTTTCCAAAGAATAGCTGCATTTCATAAGGGACTAAGTAGGAACTGGAGATTTAATAAAGCTGGATCTACACAAATGATGGGTAGACCAAATGAAATTCATCTTGACACAAAGACGATCCAAGAACAATAATGAGCAGACCCGGTTTCCACACATTTCACTTCTCTTTCAGTTACCCACATCTCACACCCCAAAGTGCTGACTCATTCAGAATTACCCTTACACTTCTTCCAAAGCAGGACTCAATGTACTTACAAGATTACACAGCCAGGAGAGAGGATTGAATCCAGTTAAGTAAGTTACACAATACTTGTAAGTGCTATGAGAAAAAAAAAATAGGGAATATTGAAAGATCTGTTTGCATCATCAACCACCACTGGGTTACTGCCGAATGCACTATCCACAGACCACACATTATGGGGTACAGCTAACTCCTGTGTATTATCATCTTTGGTCTTCTCCCACTCTTGGAGAAAACATTATGTAGCAGAATAGCTGGGATCCTGATTATGAAATTATCCTCTGTCCTAAAACGCTGCTTCTCAGACTTTACAGATACTTCAGGGTGGGCAATGCCTTGATACTGAAGGTCATTGTTCCCGGTAGCCTCTAGTCTTCCTTCTTTTCTTTCTCTACCCTTCCTTCCTTCCTTCCTTCCTTCCTTCCTTCCTTCCTTCCTTCCTTCCTTGTGGAACTTGAACTCTGTGCCTGGGTGCTGTCCCTCAGCTCTTTAGCTGAAGGCTAATGCTCTACCACTTTGAGCCACTATACCACTTCTGGTTTTCTGGTAGTTAATAGGAGATTGAAAAAAATAATAATAAATCTCATGGCCTTTTGTGCCTGGGCTGGTCCTCAGATCTCAGCCTCCTGAGTAACACACACAAAAAAATTATCAAAAAATAAAGGGGGGAGGGGGAGCACGGGAGTTTGGCCTAGTGGTAAAGTGCTTGCCTATCATGCACGAAGACCAAAAAAAAAAAAAAAAAAAATTGAGGAAACTTTTAAAACACCAGTGCCTCAGCCCTACCCAAACAATTAAACAGGAATCTAAGGAGTAGATTTAAGAGACAACTGCACTGTTTAATACACACTATGTAAAAAATTATCTATGCAATTTGTGGGGAAGTATGGGAGAAGGATATAGGAAAATCGAAAGCACAGGTGACACTGTCCAAAAAGAACTGTACTCTTCACCTAATGTATGGAATTGTAGTAACCCCTCTGAACTACTTAATAATAACAAGAAAAAAAAATGTTAAGTGTCTCAGCGCCACCCAACTAATTAAACAAGAATCTTCACGAGTGGGATTAAGAGACAATGGTTTAATTTTTTTTAATCTTCCCCAGAGATTTTAGTGTGCAGTGAAACAGAAGACCTCCTAGCCCAGTGGGCCCGAAGGTGCGGTTTTTATCAGTGGTAAGGGATGGACTTTCATACGAGGTTTCCATTGCAACTTAGGTTGGCCAAAAGGGCCACCCGAGTCTGGAGCGATGGGTCAGCCAAGTCCACTTCGGTGACCTGTCCCTTGTGTTCCCTTTCACAGTAATGATCTATCAACTTCATGGTTATGATGACAAACGAGGGGGGGGGAACCTGTAAAACACAGGCAAAGGGAAGTCCGGGAGCCCAGGCACTGTGGAGGGCTAGCTCCGCTAACCACCGGATGAACGGTTAGGGTCAGGGAGTCCCGCCAGCTGCAGCTTCAAGCACACCTGATGTTCCCAAAGATAACCCGGGGGGGGGGGGGTGACGAAAGGGAGGGGGAGGGGGGAGGCACTCACCAGGCCCGGCGATGCTTTCTACTCCTGGTCAGGACATACAAAGTCCTCCCGATTGTTCATCATCCGAGAACAACCCAGAACACCGTCACCACGCGCCGCTCGGGCTGACCCACCGGCGAGGGTCAGCACCTCGCCAAGTCATACTCTGAACCCCGAATCGTCCCTCCACCCCCAAAACTGCAGCTCAGGAAGAGACTGCACAGAGAGCCGGGGAGCCGCGGGAAAGAGGGCGGCCAGGCCCCACGCTCTGCGCTCTGCGCTCCGCGCCGGGAGAGCAGCGGGGATCCCGTCGTCAGCCACCCGACCAGGCTAGCGGCGCAGCACTGCAGCAAGCCCGGGGAGCGGAGGCAGGAGATGCTCGGAACCCGCCCCGCCCGCCGCGGCCTCGGCTCCCGCCCTCCCGCGCGCCCCTCCGCCCCACCCCGCGGGCGCAGCTCCGCCCGGGGTCCGGGTCCGGGTCCGGGTCCGGGTCCGGGTCCGGGTCCGGGTCCGCACCGCCCGGCCCCTAGGGCCGCGCCTCCCCGAGCCCGCGGGCCTGGGGACGATCCCGGAGTCAGCGAGCGCGGAGGGGAGGGCTCACAGCCCGGGGGCGTGCAGGAGGGCACCTCGCACGGGCGGTTCCGGAGACGGGGGCCGGGCTCGCGCACGCACGGGAGTCCCAGCGCTTACTCACCCTCACCCACGGCCGCCGCCAGCACTTTGCTCCCCGATGCGGGCTGGGGCCGCTGCGTCAGGCCCTTCCTCCCCCTAATTCCTGACCCCGCTTCGTCTCCCCACCCCCCCCAAGCCCGGCTATGATTGGCCAATCTCCGAGAGAGGCGGACCGAGGATGTTGATTGACAGCAGTGCCCAGGGAGGCTGAGTTGACGCCCCTCCCCTCTGGGGCCGGTACGGTGATCCTGAGGCTCTGGTCCTGGGGCCTGAGATCTGAGCCCTAATTCTGCTCCATCGCTCCTGACCTACTGTCGTGAGCAGGAGAAGTAATTCGCCAATAGGCAGGTAATATGATGCAACACAGTTTATTGATTTAACATAGGTGAGCAGAGTTAACACTATATTCTAGTCCTAATTCTATCCTGCCTATCCTGCACACCTGCTGGACTCACCTCTCCCACCTGTCTTAGACCCCAAATCTAGCAGGGCCTACCCATCAGATGTTAGACCCAGCTCCCAGTCCTGCCTTGGTGTGAGCCCTTGGGATTCACGACAAGTCTCAGTCCTCATCAGTCCTCTGGGGCAAGGAGCAGCTTCTGCAGGCCAGAGATCCTGGAACCACAGTCTCGGTTAAAGCCAGCAGAAGTGCTGTCCCTCATTCTGGGTCTTTTGTTTATTGGTATTTGGCTGTTCCTCTCTGGCCCAAACTCCTTCTTGCTTGATTCGGATTGGTTACACCCTTGGTCGGTGGTGCCCAAAGATGTGCTGGTGTTTTACTCTAGCTGTTGCTCTATCTCCTATGTCCAGGTATCTGGGCTCTTAGGTATTTTACGATTTACTCTATCTTGTAAGCCATGCTCCTGAACGTTCCTATGGTTATGATGTCCCTGCATCGATTTTATCTCCCATGTCCACATGCCTTTAGATACAAGTTTGTATTGGCCATATATTTAAGTATTTTAGCTGTATTTCATCCATTGTTTTTCATTCTAATCATATTCATTGTTAGTATTTTTCAATCATATTCATGTAGAATTTTCATACCATATTCTAGATTTTCACACCATATTCATTGTTATTTTCGCATCATATTCACTGTGTTAGTATTTTCACATCATTATCCCCTGTTCTACCATCACATCTTTAAGCTCATAACTCCTACCGACATCAGCATTCCCCTGGAGCCCATATGCTCTTGCAAAAAGAGGCATCCTGAGAAGTGAGCACAACTGGGCCATCTTTCTAGTTTGGTTGGTGGCATATCTGGTTCCGTCTTCTGTGGAAATACGACTTGCTGATCACAGTCCAAGAGATGGCTGATCCTAGAATCTTCTGCTTCGAAGTTCCTATGATTGAACTTGCACTTGCAATAGCCTCCTTCCTTCTACTCTGTGTATATATGCATATGGAAAAGATGCCAGCCAGAATACTTTTCCACTCTGCTTTGGGTTGGTGTATTTTAGACATTTAACTAGTGAGTAGCAGCTTCATCAAACTGAGGGACTGACCTAATAATGATAGCATACTAGCTTACACACAATAATGTGTCCTTTTAATATCTCAGTATTGAGATCTGAACTTGGACTTTGAAGATCAGACACTGTTCCTAGATTCAGTACTGGTTCTGCCAACTGAAACTGATTTTTGCTTTATCCAATGCATCATCCTGTGTTTGTTTACCTTCTTTCATGGTCATTACTACTGTCTATGAGAAAAAAAAGGGGGGTTCCTATTCTGTAGGAAACAGACAAGAAAGAGAGAATAAAGATATCTAATGAAAACAAAACAAAACAAAACAAGTGACGGACTGAGAGGAGCTCTCAGATTGCCATTCCCTGGATGAGGTTTCTCTAGGGTTTGGAGTGCTATTTTATCTGAGAAAAACCCAGATCCAATAAGAAACCTGCCCCACCCCACCCCCCAGCAAATAATACTCCCAAGGTTGGAGAAGTAGTAATCAAAATTGCAACTGACACTGGTTTTTATAGTTATCAGCCATGGGGGGCTCTGTGTGCTCACGCAGCCCCATAATCATGAGTCACCAGACACACCAATGGGATAACAGAAAGCTCTGCCACACAGCAGTCTCTCCCCAGCAACCATTTCATTCTCTTCTCTGGGAAATAAATCCTTTCAGAGACTTTGGTACTCAAGCCTCTATGCTTAACAAAGAGATAACTGTTTAGTTTTATCTCCCTCCTGCCTTCACAATTTTGATGGGGGTGGAATTATCCTTTTAAAAAAGGGGGGTTTCAGGGCCTGGAGTGTGACCTATTGATGAGTGCTCATGTAGCATGCATGAAGCCCTGAGTTCAATTCCTTGGTATCACATACACAGAAAAAGCCAGAACTGGTGCTGTGGCTCAAGTGGTAGAGTGTGCTAGCCTTGAGGAAAGCCCAAGAACAGTGCCCAGGCCCTGAGGGCTTACTGGCAAAATAAAGGGGGGTGGGGGGAGTTGTTTTAATTCAGCATGTCAGTTTATGAGTGAAATAGATCTTAATGTCATCCCTTACATCATACTCCATCTCTTCCAACTCTACCCTTCCCTTTTCACTCTGTTCACTGAATATTATAACTATTCTCACACCCTCCTCTATGCATCTACTCCCCTTCCAACAACACAACTGTGATAGCTTAATGAACAGATGTATCAACATTTATCAAATTCCCCATTTTATGTGTAGTCTAATATGTCAGTTTTATCTCAATAAAGATATTTAGACCTCATGATTGCCTGCTCTAACTTTGATTCACCAACCAACCAAAGGCCCTACTTTTGTCAAATGAGAGAGCTTCTACTCTACTTACTCACTCCTAAGACTTTCAACACCCACTGTCTTCCCAAACCTTGAGGTGTCATATTTACTCTGCAGGGAGTATACCTGTATTTTCTTTCCTTTTCCGTCCTTCTTTTTTTTTTTTTGGTAAGTTTTGGGACTTGAACTCAGGGCCTGGGTGCTTTCCCTGAACCTTTGTGCTCAAGGCTAGTGCTCTACCACTTGAGCCACAGTGCCACTTCGTGTTTGAGAGGTTAATTGGGGATAAGAGTCTCTCAGGACTTTTCTTCTGGGGCTGGCTTTGAACCATGATCCTCAGCGCTCAGCTTCTTGAGTAGCTAGGATAGAGGTGTAAGCCACTGGCACCTAGCTATACCTATGCTTTCTACTCAGAGAACTCCAGTGAGCATTTTGGAAAACGAATAAAACCTACACCGAATAAAACTAAACTGGCACGCCTTGTAATTCAAATCCATTTTCACAAGACTAGCACTGTTTTGCTGTAAATTCACTTATATAATGACAAGACTCACTAAAGTGGATTCTATTTGCCATCTGTTCCAAAGGTTATTTACGCATTAAAACAACCAAAATGAGTAACAACCATTTCTATTGATCATTGAAATTAAAATAAGCACATGAAGCATTCAAGTATATAAAACCTTTTATTTAAAATTAGAGACCCATATATAAATTAAAGTATAATAGAAAATGTTAAGCTTTAATAAAACAGACCATTACCTCTTTAAATCATCTACACTTCTACAATAAAATTAAAGAGAAGTCTAAAAATAGTACAAAATCATTGTTTGTTTTTTCATTCTTATTGCCAACATTCAGAATATTACAGAAAGTGGGGCCTGGGGATGCAGATCAGTAGTGGAGTGCCTTGCCTAGCATGTGCAAGGCACTGGGTTAGATCCCCAGTACCACCAAAATAATAATAATAATAATAATAATAATAATACAAAACATCCAAAAATTAGAAAAGTAAACAGCACATAAATCTACAAAATAATTCCTCCTATCCACTACAACCAAATAAGGAATTAAAATTTAGGGTGATTTCTATTCAGATTAAAAAGCACATCATTTGAAAAAGACAAGTATTTATCACCATGCCTGAGGAGTGCTTTCATTACTGGACTTAATTTTATTAACTAACAAGAGAGTTAAAAAAAAAAAGAAACAATAGGCTTGATTAAAGAAAGTAATATTATTAAACATGTTTATCTAGATGCCTGTGGTTTCAGCTACTTTACGGGTAATGCAAGACCATTTGTAGTTAAAGCCTAAACAACATAGTAAGACCGTGTCTCCAAAAGTTTATACGTGGGGCCAGGAGTTTGGCCTAGTGATAGAGTGCTTGCCTAGCATTCACAAAGACAGATTCAATGCCTAGGTACCACATATGTGGAAAAAAGCTAGAAGTGGTCCTGTGGCTCAAGTGGTAGAGCTCTAGCTTTGAGAAAAACCCAAGCACTGTGCTCAGGCCCTGAGCCCAAGCTCAGGACTGTCAAAAAAAAAGAAAAAAAAATTTAGACGGGGCCAGAGTTTGGCCCAGTGGTAGAGTGCTTGCCTAGCATGCACAAAGACTGGGTTTGATTCCTAGGTACCACATACATAGACAAACGCTAGAAGGGGTGCTGTGACTCAAGTGATGGAGTGCCTTGAGAAAACCCAAGGACAGTACTCAGGCCATGAATCCAAGCCCTAGGACTGGCAAAAAAAAAAAAAAAAGTTTAGAAGCCAGGTGCTGGTGCTTGATGCCTATAGTCCTATTTACTCAGGAGGCTGAGATCTGTATCATAGTTCAAAGCTATCCAAAGCAGGAATCCAAGAGACGCTTGCCTCTAATGAGTCACCAGAAAACCGGAAATATCACTGTGGCTCCAAGTGGTAGAGTACTAGCCTTGAGCAAACAAGAGCTTAGGGACAGGGCCCAGCACCAAGTTCAAGCCTCATGACTGACATTAAAAAAAAAAAAAAAAGTGTGTCTGGAGCTGGCTATATAGTCCCTCTGTGTATGTGACAATCCCATTGGCCATCTGTGTGTGGCCAGGTTTGACCACATGGGTTTTGCCCTTAAAAACCCAGTGTGAGAACCACTGAGGATCACAGTGTCAGCTCCCAAGTCTGCACTGTGTCCCTGGCCGGTCAGTTCACCATCTACTTCCGCAATAAATTCACCTTTTTATAAAACAAAAAAAAAGTTTAGGAGTTTAGGATGTCCTACATACCCTTTCTGCTTCACTCCATGAACAATGGTATCATATACATATACAAAAGTATAATATACATTTTCATAAATACCTTTAAGGGATATGGCACAATGAAGATATGAACTAAACAATGAAGAGTTTATGAATACGAAATTAATCAGACTCAGTCTATATTTTCTCTTCTTACTATCCCACTTGTTCTCCAAGTTTCATATTTTATACAATTAATGTTATAAATCCAACTGAAGGCTGTCCCAACAAATACCACAGCAGATTATGCTTATAAATCCTGAAAGCAGTTGTGAAGAGTAGTACTATACTTAAGTAGATAACAGGAAAACATACTATTTTGGCATTTGCATTTAAAATAATCCAAAAAATAGAGATTCCCTTCTTGAACACTTGTTTGTTAAACATGTCATTTGAAATATGATGTAAAAATCAATGTTAACAAATTCTTTAATAAAAAAACACAGAAAAAAATAATCCAAAAGAAATAAAAACAAAAAATACACATTCAGGAATGGTACCCAAATTATTTGAAAAATTACTTATACATGCAATTATGTGGCTAAAAAACATTTTTCTGAGACATGCATATTTTGATACCTTTTGTAACTAAACTTATAAAACCAAACTATCTGAATATTTACCAACTGATTCGTTTTCTGTCCACCAGCAACATTAAAACTTCAATATGGGGCTGGAAGTTTGGCCTAATGGTAGAGTGCTTGCCTAACATACATGAAGACCCTGGGTTCTATTCCTCAGAACTACATACATTGAAAAAGCCGGATGTGGAGCTGTGGGTCAAAAGGTAGAGCTCTAGCCTTGAGGAAGCTCAAGGACAGTGCTCAGACGCTGAGTTCAGTCCTCAGAATTGGCAAAAAACAACAAAAAAAGAAAACCTCTAATGTCTACTGTTCTACAAAACTGCAGATAAAATATAATCAAACTGAATTTCAAGTGTAAGATTTATATTGCCTGTCATCAAATAAATGATTTACATGCTGCTGTAATTCTACGAATCCTTTTCATATATATTTATCTATTTATTTAATGGTAATGGAGTTTCAGCTCAGGGACTCTTTTGCTTTAAGTTATATTTTCAGATAGGGTCTCATTTTTTGCCTAGGTCTATTCTCAGTCTGCTATACACCTACCTATCACTTGCCCAATGTATTTGTTGATAAGGGAAAATGGAGGTTTCAATCACGATACTTATATCTACACCTCCTAAGAGGTGGGGTGACAAGCATGAGCCACTGTGTCCTGGCTCCTATTATTGCTCTTTAAACTCATTTAAATAAAGTCCAGTTTCTTGGAGATCCTTCATTCAGAGTTCTGAATGACTCAGTTATTTTCTACAAGCTATTCTACCATTAGTGATAGTATTATAGCTCTCTTGGAAGTTTTGCTCTTCTTTCAAAGAGAATGGCTACTATGTAAAGACTTTCTTACTCATTAAATGAAAAAAAAATACTAACAGTACAAAGATTGAGAATAAATGAATTTTTGGAACACAGCATCATGCTTCACAGTTTATTTATTATAATCTAGTCTAAAACAAGTCATATAATTTCTCTGTGCTTTTGTTTTAACTTCAAAACAATGAAGGGAACAGTTTACACATTACCCCCTTGTGCTATGGCATTAGTTCTCCTTTGGAAGGTTTAAGACAAATTAGAAAAGATAATCTCAAAGATTTCTTCCAATTTTCAAACAGTATAGTCTGTTTCTACAATAACTTTTTCTTTTTTTTTTAATTTTTTGTGGGTCACAGGGCATGAACTCGACCTAGGTGCTGTCTCTGAGTTCTCCAGCTCAAGGCTTACTGCCCTATTCTTGACCCAAGCCCCTCTTCCCATTTCCTAGAGGTTAATTGGAGATAAGAGTGGCAGGTCCATTTATGCCGAGGCTGGCTTTGAACCTTGATCCTCAGATCTCAGGCTCCTGAGTAGCTAGGATTACAGGCATAAGCCACCACACCTGGCCTTTTTCTTTTTATTATCAGGCATAGTGCTTGAACTCAGGGCCTGGGCACTGTTCCTGAGTTCTTTTGCTCAAGGGTAGAACTCTATCACGATGAGCCACAGTTCCACTTATGGTTTTTCTAGTACTAAATTGGAAATAAAGAGTGTCATGGACTTCCCTGCCTTGGCTACTGGTTCTCAGATCTCGGCCTCCTGAGTAGGTAGAATTACAGACATGAGCCACCAGCACCTGGCTTTACAATAATTTCTAATAAATAGTTGGCATCTTCCACAAGTCAACAACAAAAAAAGTCCCATTAGAAAAAAATCCCAAAGAGCTGGGCACTGTTGCTCAAGGGATAGTGCAATAGCCTTGAGCTCAAGGACCATGCCAGCCCGAGTTCAAGCCCCACAACTGACAAAAAAAAAAAAAAGAAAACAGAAAAAGTCCCAAAGGTCATGTTCAAAGTTCAAGTCTCCATTTCAAGACCCATTTTCTTCTTCAGCCAAACTAATAACCTACAAAGTCAAATATCTTAGTTACATAAATAACTTTATATTACATTATAAACCTATCAAAATATATTGTCTATGACTTAGTTTACCTACATTTTAATTTATATAATTTTCATGCTGCCTACCTGCATTCAAGATAGGCTACAGTTAAGAGAGGGGAATCAGTTAATATAGTCCTATAATTCTAAACTTATTATAAAATAAGATACAGAGAAAATAATATTTAATAGTCATGTCCTATCAAATTTCTTACAAAAGTATACTGCATACTATTTACATGCTAGAAAGACAAGACTAAGAAAAGCATATAGTTACAATTCTGCAGTGCCTGTGGCTCATACCAGTAATCCTAAACTACTCAGGAAGCTGAGATCTAAGACTATGGTTTGAAGCCAGCCCAGGCAGGAAAGCCTGTGAAACTTTTTCTCCAATTAACCACCAAAAAGCCTGAATCTGAGCTGTAGCTTAAGTGGTAGAGGTCCAGCCTTCAAAGAAAAAAAAAAAGAACAACTATGTTGACATGGTGATGCTTAATGCATTTGGTTGTGTTTCCTATTACTTAGGAGAGAGAGAGAAAGAGAGAGAAGAAAAAGATGTCAGAAGCACTCTATTTTGGTAATACTGAACCATGACAAGTCTCTGGCTTCACTGAGGAGTTAATGCACCATGAAGCAGTATTTTGGTACTAGTGCAATGCAAATTGGTTTTTCTTTGTCTAACTGTGGGCAACAAATGAGGCACTTAACTGCAAAGTAAAAAAATAAGGTATATTTAGGAAGAAATTCAAAATCATTCATAAAAGATACTTAGCATTATTCAAAAAGTTAAAAATCCTATTTTTAACATGCATTCAATGTTGAACAGGCCTCACTAGAGAAAATTTTTTTAAGGTTAGGACTGTTGTTTTGTTTTTAAGAAACAGAAGTCATCTATTTCAAGGGACTCTAGATTTCTGAAAATGAAATCTAAGCCTTCTTAACCTGAGAGCTTCATAGTTGAAAAATGAGAAAGATACAACTGACCACAGTGGAGAAATATTTCTAAGTATCAACAAAGGACACCAGGTTATCCTTAACTTAGCTCGAGAACTTTTATATAATTTTAAAGAAGAGGATCAAGCTGGCACCACTGGCTCACAATTGTAATCCTAGCTACTTAGGAGGCTGTGATCTGAGGATTGCAGTTTGAGACTCTTATTTCCAGTAACGACCAAAACCAAGATGTAGAGCTCAAGTGGTAGAATGCCAGCTTTAGAGAAAAAGCTCAGGGATAACATCCAGGCCCTGAGTTTAAGCCCCAGGGCCTTCACAAAAATAAAAGTAAAAAGAAAAAAGAAGAGAATCTATAAAATGTAAAAGAACAATAAATAGTCATTTAGCACCCAAATTTAAAAAACACTTGTATATTGGATATTTAAAATGTGCTATTTAGGGATATTAGAACATTCTAAATGATTAAAATACCAAACTTCAAAATATTATCCTGATTTACAAATGTATCTACCTAAACATTCAAACATGTAGCTTTGTCAACAGGTCGGGGAGAAGGGGGTGTATTTTTTTTTTCTTAACCACCATTCAGTCAGCTTTCAAATGTGGCACTTGTCAGAGATAAGGTAGTAAAAATTTAAAAAATTACTCCTACTCTACCACTAGTATTTATTGGAACTTTTCTTCACTCTGGGTCAGAGTTAGAAGTAAGGGCTGACAAGGTAGCTCAGTGGTAGAATACTTGCCAGGTATGCACAAGGCCCCAAGTTGAATTCCCAAGGCTGGAAAGAAAATAAATCAACAACAACAGTGAATGGCCTTTGATATTAGGCAAATACACATATGGAAATATAGCTAAGAACAGAGGGGATAGACATCCATTAACATCTGGCCATATGCTGGCACATATTTGTCTGTAGAATAAAAAAGCACTTAATGAAAAGATATAATGTTTGGTCCTGGCATTATTGAGTGAATGGAGCCTAGCATCTCCTCTCTTCATATCAAAGAGAGAGATACTTACACATTGCCTAAGTATGCTTGATTTTAATCCTGGATGGAATACTTCATGCTTTAAAACTTATCTATAACATTTACTACGTTTTCTATGAAACAAGGTGACCATCCTAAGAATGATGAATCATGAAGAATCTGATCATCTGCAGGCAGAGGGGAGAGCTCAATGAGAGAACACATGTTAGCATGCTCAAAGTGTCAGCACATCAAATACACTAAAAAAAAGATTCTATGATCTCAATTTGTCTTCTTCAACTTACTTATATAAGAGTTTCCCCCGACTCAGAGAGGAGGAAAAACATTTTAAAATATGTGTTCATTTCAAGAAACTCTGGCAAATTTCCATAGTTCACAATTGTCATTTATA
The DNA here is from genome assembly GCF_031878675.1 of Megascapheus bottae. Lineage (NCBI taxonomy): Eukaryota > Metazoa > Chordata > Mammalia > Rodentia > Geomyidae > Megascapheus > Megascapheus bottae. The sequence goes on from NC_143509.1 coordinate 72,792,756, forward strand.
TTCATTTTAAGAAACTGCTATTTTTTACTATATAATTTTCTCAGAAAAATCAAAATCATCCTAGTTTGTATTATTATTTCTACTTTTTTAAGAAACTGTTTTTGAAAGGAAAGAAGTACTAAAAAACATTGTTGATGCAAATATTAAGAAATAAAGTGCATATAGCTTTCAATATAAATATTTTAATATATTATAGCCAAAAAACTAGCAAAATCAAAATGACAACAATTCAATATCTAGAACCTGAAAAATATGAGACAAGAATATCAATTTTATGTAAATAATAACAAAATAGGAAAGTAGTATTCGCCTTTAAAAAGAAGAAAGGCAACTGAAAATGTTCTCAGGAAAATTTAAGTCCATTTCTGTTTCATCAGACATTCTATACAATAACACCAACATGCAAAATCTGAAATGTAGAATCACATTCTGCCTGCTGCTCCTGAACTTCTGCATTTAACTTGCAATGCTCTGGTGTCTGGCTGATTTCATCCTGTGAAGTGGGAAATATGTTTTGGGTCTCCTCTATAGAAACACTGTCAGACAAAGCATCTAATTTGTCTGGGGAACCCGCTATGTGAAGCTTACTATCTCCTGAACCTTCATCGAAATTTGTCCGCTCCTCAGCATCTTCCAGCTGTTGAACTGAAGTTAAATATTGCTCAAGAAGATTATTATCCTGCTCAGTGTTGGAGCTTTCCCTACTCCAGTCACCATGTTCTTCACTAACATCCCCTAAATCTGGCTCTTTGCCATATTTCACTGTGTCAATGGAATTCCCCAATATGGAACTTTCACTGTCTTCTGTGGAACTTTTTTCAAAATCCAAAGAATCTTGCATACAGTGAACTTGTTCTGTTAGGGAAGAATGAAAACCAGAATCTGGAAATTCAGGTAAGGATTTTTCTTGAGGAACCTGGTCCTGAGCAATGAACCAATCAGAATTTTGATCAAAAGAGAGCTCCTGACTCGGAGGTTCAGATGGCACCAGAGTACTTGATATAGGAGGAACATCCTTATTCCAGGAAATTAGTCGCTGGTTTACTGTCTCCTGCCAAGCTTGTAAAGATCTTACCTATAAACCAAAGTGCACAGTTTTACTATAAAAATCACACCGTTTAAAATTAGACTTTGAAAATAGAGATTCAATCCTTGACCACTTGTTTGTTAAACTTGTCATTTAAAATATGATGTAAAAATCAACATTAATAAATTCTCTAATAAAAAATTTAAAAAATCAACATTAATAAATTCTTTTAAAAAAATTAAGACTTTGAGTCTTTTTGCTTTCTAGAAGTCATGAAAATGGAATTAAAAACTGCCTTCATTCTTTATTCACCATTGTACATTTCATTGTATGCCCAGCCTAAACCAAGCAGGCAAAGTTGCACACGTCCTTAGGAACAACAGACACTCATCATGACACTGAGAATAGGCCAAGGTAATTCTTTTGCTTCTACTAGGAAAACACAGAAGTATAGTACATGGGCAAGGGGTCAATAATGTTCAAACTCTACACCAATCTCTATTCAATAAAACCAGTAAGACTGATTACAGCCTATGTTAGTATCAGTGCAAAAGTCTCTTTGTACCGCCTGTACTAAGTTAGAATTCAGGGCCTGAGTGCTTTCCTAGCTTTTGTTATCCCTGTCTCAAGGCTAATATTCTACAACTTGAGCCACAGCTCTACTTCCAGCTTTTTAATCTCATAGACTTTCTTGCCTAGCTAGCTTCAAACCATAATCCTCAGTTCTCAGTCTCCTGAGTAGCTAGAATTACAGGCATGAGCCACCAGTGGCTTGCTGATTTTTTTTTTTTTTTTTTTGCCAGTCTTAGGGCTTGAACTCAGGGCCTACGCACTGTCCTTGGGCTTTCTCAAGACTAATGCTCTACCACTTGTGCCACAGCACTATTTCCGACCTTTTTCTATGTTTGTGGTACCAAGGAATCGAATTGGGGTCTTTGTGCATGCTAGGCAAGCACTCTGCCACCAGGCCAAACTCCCAGTCCTATTTTTAATTTTATAGGTCAATTTTTATTGTAACAAATTTTTTTTGTACTTTTTTCTAATTGTTGAGTGATGTCCAGAGGGTTCGCAGTTACATTTATCAGGTAGTGGGTATATTACTTCTTGAACACTGTTACCCTTCCCATGCTGTTTTCCTACTTCCCCCCATCCTACCCTGTAACAAATTATTTTGTAAAAGTATTTCCAAGAGGCCTGGAGTTTGGCCTAGTGGTAGAGTGCTTGCCTAGCATGCACGAAGACCCGGGTTCGATTCCTTGGTACCACACACTTAGAAAAAGCCAGAAGTGGTGCTGAGGCTCAAGTGGTAGAGTTTTAGCCTTGAGAAAAATCCAAGGACAGTCCTCAAGCCCTGAGCTTAAGCCCAGGACTGGCAAAAAAAAAAAAAATATTTTCAAGAAATGTATTATTGGGAAGCATTTGAGCCAGGCATTCAAATAGTAGTGCACTAGCCATATGCATAAGAAGCTCAGGCCTGAGTTCAAGCCCCAAAACTGGCACAAAAGAAGAAGTATTTTTATTTATTTATTTATTTATTTATTTTGCCAGTACTGGGCTTGACCTCAGGGCCTGAGCACTATCCTTGAACTTTCTAAAGACTAGAGCTCTACCACTTGGGCTTCAGCACCACTTCCGGCTTTTTTCTATGTATGTGGTACCAAGGAATCAAACCTGAGTCTTCCTGCATGCTAGGCAAGCACTCTACCACTAGGCCAAACTCCCAGCCCCAATAAGTATTTGATGTAACACAAAATTAATTAAAAAACCAATTGTCTAAACTACATCTAAAGTATGCTATCGCATGATTTAAACCTTATATCTCAAGTATTCACATACGTTCATGTGTACTTTTTAGGACATGCAAATACAGTACCTTTAGTCAGCTTTCATTCAAATATTTCAGATAGATAGCTATGCAAAACTTTGGTTAGAAAGTTTAGCTTTGTGAAACTTTTTTCTATCAGTTGGAAAGTCATCATGAAATTCTTTTTTTTTCCCTGTCGGTCGTTGGACTTGAATTCTGGGCCTGGGCATTGTCCCTGAGCTCTTCAGCTCAAGGTTATTGCCCTATCCTTTGACCTCAGCACCACTTCCAGTTTTCTGGTGGCTAATTGGAGATAAGTCTCCTCAGGGACTTTAGTGCCCTGGCTGGCTTTGAACCTTGATCCTTAGATCTCAGCCTCCTGAGTAGCTAGGATTACAGGCATGAGTCACATGAGGTTTACCTGGTTCCAAAGGAATCTCACAGCCTCTTCTTGTACAAACTTTTTAACACGTTCTTCATCTCTTTCTTTTCTTAACCTGAAATGATACAAGAAGGGTTGTCTTGATGTAAATTTCCTGTTATAACTGGTAAACAGGTACATTATAGTTAAATAATCTATTAACAAGCTGGGCTTCAGTGGCTCACCCCTGTGATCCTAAGTACTAAGGAGGCTGAGATTTGAAGATCTTGGTTCAAAGCCAGCTCTGGTAGGAAAGTCTATGAGACTTCTCTCCAAGCAAAAAAAAAAAAAGCCAGGCCAGGCAGTTAGCCTAGTGTAGAGTGCTTGTCTAGCATGCACAGAGATTTGAATTTGCTATCTGGGTACTGCATACACAGAAAAAAGCTGGAAGTGGTAATGTGGCTTAAGTGGTAGAGCGCCTTGAGAAAGCCCACGGAATGCTCAAGCTCTGAGTTTAAGCCCTGGGAGTGGCAAAAAAAAAAATGCCAGAATTGTGGCTGTGGTAGAGCACCAACCCTGAGTAACAAAGCTCACTCAGAGACTGCCTAGACCCTGAGTTCAGGACCCAAGACCACCAAAAAAATAAAAATAAATAAAAAAAAAAAATGTTGCCGGGTACAGTGGCTCTTGCCTGTAATCCTAGCTACTCAGGAGACTGAGATCTGAGGACTGAGGTTCAAAGCCAACCTGGGCCCTAAAAAAGTCTGTGAAACTCATATCTCCAATTAATCACCAGAAAACCAGGAGTGGTGCTATTGGTCAAGGGGCAGGGCAGTAGCCTTGAGCTGAAGAGCTCAGGGACAGCATCCAGACCCAGAGTTCAAGTCCCACAACTAACCAAAAAGAAAAAAAAAAAAAAACTAGGGGCTGGGAATGTGGGCTTAGTGGTAGAGTGCTTGCCTAGCTGCATGAAGCCTGGGTTTCATTTCTCAGTAGGACATACACACTGAAAGTGTGGTAGAGTGCTAGCCTTCAGCAAAAGAACCTCAGGGATAATGCCTAGGCCTTGAGTTCAAGCCCCAGGATGGGTTTGTTTTGTTTTGGGATTTTTCTTTTTGCTGGTACTAAGGTGTAAACTCAGGACCTTCTGCTGGCCAAACAGATACTCTACCACTTAAGTCATGACTCTTAGATCTCCAGAACCTACTTTTTAAACTATGATTCAAAGAAGCAGACAAATGAGATATGACTGAAATTCAGATGCTCATTCTACAAAGTACTGTCAATGATAAAAAAAAAAAAGTAAATATTAACTGCCTCTTTACACGTCTTCCAACTTCCTAGCCAAACACACAGAAAGCACAGAAGGTACAGGCCATCTTAATAAATCAGGTCACACAGGTAACTTAAAGCCTATATGACTGATCTGTAATAAAAACCCTGAATATGGACACATTGCCAAAGTTCATACAGTCACACACTACAGCTGTGAGAAATTAAACTACACACACACACACACACACACACACACACACACACACACAGTGGTAGCACTCAGGGACAGTGTCCAGGCCCACAATTCAAGCACCATGACCACCCCCCCCAAAAAAAAAGTTATTTTGAGAATATCTTAGGAGAAAAACAAGTAAACCAATAGGGCTCACATGGTGTGAACTGATCTGACTGATTTGACACAGCAACATTGTGAGACAATGTAACAATCTGGCATTGTCAATCGAACAAGGCAGCACAGCTTTGCTCACCTCTGTACTTCATCAGTTAAGCAGATGATATGCTCCTGCATTCTGCGCAGCCGGATTTCATAGCGCACCTCTTTGGCTCGAGAGTTGTAGTTCCTGGCATAAAACCCTCGCCAGCAGGCCTGAAGCTTAGTAGCTGCTTCATTCAATTTCTGAAGGACAATGTCATCTTGTCCCAAAGCAATAGATGTCTTGGTTAAAATTCTGCAGGGAAGTTCCTCTAAAGTCCTTTGAGACATAGTTTCATCACTGCTTGGTTCTGTATGGGAAACACTATGGCTGGCAGGTTCAGGAAGAGATGTAAGACCACAGTTAGCACTCTTCAAGACTGAATTGACTGTCACTGCCTTTTGACAAGGTATTAGCTCAGCTTTCTCATTGACTTCTATACAGACCTTATTTTTCAACATTTGAACAGAACCCTCATTTGTACCCCATAAAGCCTTTAACTCTTCTTTCTTCCTGTCCTCATTTTCCAGCCCTTTCATGGATTCATCTGCAACACCATCAGCTTCCAAGCTCAAGTTAATGCCTTGTAGCCTCAGTTCCACTGTGGGTGATACTGGAGACAGTCCTGATGCAACTGGCATGAAAGTAGACTCTGAAGAAAGAAGACTACAGTTTAACTTGTCCTCATCTGTCTGTATATCTTCTAGGTGCAAGTCACTTCGAGAATATCTTGGAGTATGCGTAGAGACTGGAAAGTTATTCATAACAGCGTATATCTGATCTTCATTATTGCTTAATCCAATCCAAGAATTGACTTGGATGACAGGTTCTAGAAGAATCAACAGAATATTATTTGAATTAGCTATGTGTTTTTAGCTATATCCTTTTAAACTAATCCCTGAAGTATAGTGAAATACACACATAAATAAATTTAGTGATTTCAATATGCCTAAAACATCAAACCAACCATTTTTTAAATTCAGTGTATATTAACTATACAGTGAGGGTGATATTTCCAGATATTCACACAATGTATTTTGATCATTAAATCATCCTCCCTACTTTTTTTTTTTTTTTTTTTTTGCCAGTCCTGGGCTTGAGCTCAGGGCCTGAACACTGTCCTTGGACCTTTCTCAAGGCTAGAACTCTACCACTTGGGCCTCAGCACCACTTCCAGCTTTTTTCTATGTATGTGGTACCAAAGACTTGAACCCGGGTCTTCATGCATGCTAGACAAGCATTTTATCACTAGGTCAAACCCCCGGCCCCCACTTTTCCTTTTTTTTTTTTTTTTTTTGGCAGTCCTGGACTTGGACTCAGGGCCTGAGCACTGTCCTTGGGTTTTCTCAAGGTAAGAGCTCTACCACTTGAGCCTCAGTACCCCGCTGGCTTTTTTCTATGTATGTGGAACTGAAGAATTGAAGCCAGGTCTTCATGCATGCTAGGCAAGCACTCTACCACTAGGCCAAACTTCCTGACCCCCCCTAACTGCTTTTTCCTCTTTCCCCCTAATAAATTTTTATATAGGTTTCATAATGACCTTATCATATATGTATACAATGTATCATATATGTATACAATGTATCTTATATGTATACAATGATTTCAAACATATTCTCCCTCCATCCTATACTTCACATCCTCCTTCCTACTAGTTACCCTCCTCCAAACAATCATACTTTTATGTTCAAATCAAACATTTGTTAGAAAATGTGTTCTCAGCTGAGTACTGGTAACTCACAACTATAATCCCAGATACTCAGGAGGCTAAGATCTGAGGATCATGGTTCGAAGTCAGCCTAGGCAGGAAAGTCTATGAGATTTCTATCTCCAATCAACTACTAAAAAAGCCAAAATAGAGCTATGGCTCAAGTGGTAAACAGTCTTAAGGGGAAAAAAAGAACGAAAAAAAAAAAAAACCCTCAGGGACAGAGCTAGCTGCTAAGCTCAAGCCCCAGAACTTGCACCAAAAAAAAAAAAAGAAAGAAAGAAGGAAGGAGGACAGGGTGTTTGGCCTAGTGGTTAAAGTGCTTGCCTAGCATGCATGAAGACCCGGGTTCGATTCCTTGGTACCACATATAGAAAAAAGCTGGAAGTGGTGCTGAGGCTCAAGTGGTAGAGCTCTAGCCTTGAGAAAGTCCAAAGACAGTGCTCAGGCCCTGAGCTCAAGCCCAGGACTGGCAAAAAAAAAAAAAAAAAAAAAAAAAAGAAGGAAGGAAAGAAGGAAAGAAGGAAGGGAGGGAAGGAGGGAGGGAGAGGGGAAAAGGGGTTAAGAGATAGCAATACATAATGTTAATTTGACTGGGCCAGGAGTGTGGCCTAGTGGCAAAGTGCTTGCTTAGAATGCATGAAAACCCGGGTTTGATTCCTCAGTACCACATGCATAGAAAAAGCTGGAAATGGTGCTGTGGCTCAAGTGGTAGAATGCTAGTCTGGAGAAGCCCCAAGGAGAGTGCTCAGGCTCCTGAGTGCAAGCCCCAAGACTGGCAAAAAAAAGTTAATCTGACTAAAGTTTAACATAATCACATATAAATTACCATAGTAAAAACCACTGTACAATTAATACCCACAGAAAGAAAAGAGAAACAGAGAAAGAAAGAGAGGGAGACAAAGAGAAAGAAGGGTAAGGAGAAAACAGAGAAACAAAATAAGAGAAAAGTTGGACTGAGAGTTTGGCCTAGTAGTACAGTGCTTCCCTAGCACGCATGAAGACCCCAATTCAATTCCTCGGCATCAAATATATAGAAAACTCAGAGGGATGCAGTGGCTCAAGTGGTAGAGCACTAGCCTTGAGGAAAGCCCAAGGACTGTGCTCAGGCCTTGAGTTCAGTCCCCAGGACAGGCAAGAGAGAGAGAGATGGGGGGGAGGGAGAGGGAAAGAAGGAAGGAAAAAAGGGACGGAGAGAGGAAGAGAGGGAAGGAAAGAAGGAAGGACGGAAGGAAGGAAAAAGTAGGAGTGGATGTTGGTGGCTCACACCTTGCAATCCTAGCTACTCAAGAGGCTGAGATCAGAATACTGGTTCAAAGCCAGCCTATGAAGGAAAACCCATGAGATTCTTATCTCCAATTAGCCATAAGAAAACCAGGCACCAGTGGCTCATGCCTGTAATCCTAGCTACTTAGGAGGCTGAGATCTAAGGATCAAGGTTCAAAGCCAGCATGGCACTAAAGACAGTGAGACTCTTATCTCCAATTAAAAATCAGAAGTGGGGCTGTGGCTCCAGAGGTATGGCAGTAGCCTTGAGCTGAAGAGCTCAGGGATAATGCCAGGCCCAGGGGTAGGATGGAAGCCTTGAGTTGAAGAGCTCAAGGACAGCGCCCATACCCAGAGTTCAAGCCTTATGACCGCCCCCCCCCACACACACACACACAAAAAAAGCTTCTTCGCAGCTAAGGATATAGTTACTAAACTATAAAGATAGTCAAATAATTGGGAAAAGATCTTTACCAGCAATGTATTAGACAAAGGCCTAATATCCGATATAAACAAGGAGCGCAAGAAACTAACTCTGCAAACCAACACTATATGAGCAAGGAAGTGAAGGAAAGAGACTTCTCAAGAGAAGTAAGAATGACAAAGAAACACATGAGGCAATGTTCTCATCCCTGGCCATAAAGGAAATGCAAATCCAAACAACTCTGAGATTCCATCTCACCCTAGTAAGATTTGCTAATACTGTAAATTCAAACAACAACAAATGCTGGGAATGTGGGAAACAAAGGAACCCTACTGCACTATTAGTGGGAAGGTAAACTAGTACAAACACCACTCTGGACAGCAGTCTGGAGGTTCCTCAAAAAACTAAACATACGACTTCCCAAGATTGAGAATGTGGCTCATGAAGTGGTACGCATGAAGCACTGAGTTTGATTCTTCAATGCCACAAAAAAGTGGTTCAAGTGGTAGCTTTGAGCAAAAGAAGCTCAAGGACAGTGCCCAGGCCCTGAGTTCAAGCCCTAGGACTGGCAAAAAAAAAAAAAAAGACTTTCTAGGCAACTATTTTAACATCAGGAGCCAGGATATGATAAAAACACCTGTACATCCATGACCATGGAACTTTACACAGCCATCAGAAAGAATAAAATAATGTCATTTGCAGGGAAATGGATGGAAATGGAAGAAATTGTGTTACGTGAGACAAGACAAGCTCAGAGAGACAAAGGGAGCATGTTCTCTCTCTCATATGTAGAAGTTAGATCTAAAACACACCGGGATGGGGCTGGGAGTTTGGCCTAGTGGTAAGAGTGCTTGCCTAGCATGCATGAAGACTCCAGTTCGATTCCTCAGCACCCCACATACATATAAAAAAAAAGCCAGAAGTGGTGCTGTGGCTCAAGTGGTAGAGTGCTTGCCTTGAGAAAGTCCAAGGACAATGCTCAGGCCCTGAGCTCAAGCCACAGGACTGGCAAAACAAACAAACAAACAAAAAAAAAAAAAAAACACACCCGGATATGACAAATTATACAGAATTCTAGATATATACAGTGACATCAAAAGAGGATAGTCTTCAGAGAGAACTACAAAGGCTCAATGCCTAAGTGCCTCTGCATATTTATAAAATACTGAAATGAACTCCAAGATATGAAAACAGAAGTCTAAGTTTTAGGGATTTTTGTTTTTGTTTTGTTTTTGTCAGTTGTAGGGCTTGAACCCAGGGCCTGGGTGCTGTCCCTGAGCCTCTTTGTGTTCAAGGCTAGTACTCTACCACTTAAGCCACAGTTGACTTCCAGTTTTTAAGTGGTTAGTTAGAGATAAGGGTTTCACAGGTACTAGCTACTCAGGAGGCTAAGATCTGAGGATCAAGGTTCAAAGTCAGCCCAGGCACAAAAAGACCTGAGACTCTTATCTCCAATTAAACTCTAGTAAATGGGAAGTGGGGCTTGGCTCAAGGGTAGGGCGGTAGTCTTGAGCTGAAGAGCTCAAGGAAAATCCCCAGGCCCAAGGGTAGGGTGGTAGCCTTGAGCTGAAGAGCTCAGGAGCAGTGGGGTGGCAGAGTTCCAGCCCCAGGACCCACAAAAAAAGTTTCACAGGTACTTTTTTGATCAGGCTGGCTTTTGAACTGTGATTATCAGATCACCTAAGTAGTTAGGATTACAGGTGTTAGCTACCAGCACCTGGCTCAATTTTTAGTTTTTGATGATTCTGTCTTCTTTACCATATGTATTGTGTGTATATATGTATACACACACACACACACACACACACACACACATCTTCATGATGGTGGGGGGAGGGCACAGAACTTGAAGGAAAAAGGTAATAACTTGCAGCAGAAGCCGGGAGCATAGCCTAATGGTAGAGTGCTGCCTAGCATGCACGAAGCCCTGGGTTTGATTCTTCAGTACCACATTACAGAAAAAGCCAGAAGTGGCACTGTGGCTCAAGTGGCAGAGCATTAGGTTTGAACAAAATGTGTCCAAGGACAGTGCCCAGGTCCTGAGTTCAAGCCCCAGGACTGGCAAAAAAAAAAAATTGCAGTAGTGGACATTGATAAAAGTGAACTATACAACTCATGGGTTGAGACAGGAGGAAAGGACTGGGAGAGAATGAGATGAAGGAAGGGAAGACACTGTATGAAAGGAAATGTATTCACTGTCTGACTCATGTAGTTATAATCCCTCTGTATATCATCTCTATAATAATAAACTTAAAAAATACGTGTGTGTGTGTGTGTGTGTGTGTGTGTGCTACGATAGCTAGTAAATCAAATGGCTTAAGAAAAATGATCAGAGGCTGGAAACAGTGGCTCATGACTGTAATCCTAGCCACTCAGGAGGCTGAGATCTGAAGATCACTGTTCAAAGCCAGTCTTGGCACTAAAGAATGTGAGACTTTTATCTCCAATTAATCACTAGAAAACTGGAAGAGGGGCTGTGGCTCAAGGGGTAGGGTGGTAGCCTTGAGCTGAAGAGCTCAAGGACAGTGCCCAGGCCCAGAGTTCAAACCCAATGGCCCACAAAAAAAGAAAAGAAAAGAAAAGTGATCAGAGATAAATTAATGCCTTACCTTTTTCCTGGATGATCTGAGAATCTTGAACAGGGCTTGAATGCTCAGGTGAAGGAGGTGTCCTTATTTCAATAGGAGCAAACTCTTCATTTTGGCTTTGGTTCATCAACTGTCTCTGGTGAAACCTAAAATTCCATAAACTCTGACATTTACAAGTTCATTAAGTAGGTAACTCTAGTCAATGGCAAATTATATAGTCTCATTTGAAAGCACTGGGTAAAAAGAGGTTAAAACATTTTTAAATTACATGGATAGACACCATGACATGCACACATTTGTGTGTGTGTGTGTGTGTGTGTGTATGCAAACATTTAAAGGCAGGATTGGTAGCTGACTACTAGAGATGGAGATGTGACTCATAGTAGAGTATCAGCTAAAAGCAAGGCTCTGAGTTCAAACTGTGTTCCTGGCCAAATAAAAAGCACTATTAAAAGTTTCTAGTTATGTTTCTTAATTTAGTATTTGAAAGTCCATATGCTGCACCTACATTAAAAAGCCATATGTTTCTTTTTCTTTTGAGACACTGAGAATCAAACTAAAGCCTTACACATGCTATGAAAGTGGTCTCCAGTTGAGCTATAACCTGAGTCGCTGACAAAACCATTTCATAAAAAATCCCATTGCTTGGCCGAGCACCAGTGGCTCTTGTCAGTAATCCTAGTTACTCAGGAGGCTGAGATCTGAGGATCACGGTTGAAAGGCAGTCTGGGCAGGAAAGTCTATGAGACTCTTTTCTGTATAATTAACCACCAGAAAATGGAAGTGGTACTGTAGCTCAAAATGGTAGAGTGCAAGCCCTAAGCAAAAGAACTCAGGGACAGAACCCAGGCTGAGATCAAGCCCCTGGACCCAAGAGGAAAAAAGTCCTGTTGTTAAATAAAATACTCAACTTCTGGGTGAGGATGGAGAAAATTGGGAGAAAGTGACGGAAAGGTTGACATGTGCTCTTTCCTGACTTACATAACTGTATCCCCTCTGTACATCACCTTTATAATAACAAGTAAAAAACTAAAAATAAAAAGTAAAAAAGAAATCTGTCCCAATAAAATAATGAAGGATAGGAATATAAAACAAGTCATTTGGAGGTAGGAGTCAGGCAGTGGAGAAGAACCGAGGCTAGAGAGTTGTGTGAATAAGGCAGAAAATAGAACAGTGAAATCTGTTGATTGTACACAAAGTGACAGGGTGATGGAGGGGATAGTTTTGATTTGGCTACACTTTATGCAAATATGGAAACACTCCAGTGAAATCTCTATGTACAACTAATATCTGATAATAAAAATGGAAAGACAAAAAAAAATTCCAAAGTTTTATAAACAATCATGGAACCAACAAAAAAAAAAAAATTGATTGTTTATAAGTTGGGCCCTGGTGGTTCATGCTTGTAATCCTGCTACTCAGAAGGCTGAGATCTGAGAACTGTGGTTCATAGCCAGCCCAGGCAAGAAAATCTATGATCTCCAAAAACTTCCAAGCCATTAGTGGAGCTGTGGCTCAAGGTACATTACTAGCCTTGAACAAAAAGAGGCTCAGGTCTTGAGTTCAAGCCTTTCAACTGGTACAACAACAATAACAACAAAGCCCATTGTTGAATAAGAATATATCCTCTAGGGGGCCTGGATTTGGCCTACTGGTAAAGTGCTTGCCTAGCATGCATGAAGAACCGGGTTCGATTCCTCAGTACCCCACATACATATCAAAAAAAGCCAGAAGTGGTGCTGAGGCTCAAGTGGTAGAGTGTTAGCCTTGAGAAAGTCCAAGGACATTGCTCAGACCCTGAGCTCAAGTCCAGGACTGGCAAAAGAAAAAAAAAAAAAAGAATATATCCTCTAGAGGGGAAAACTATTTTTAAAAGCTCCATTGCGGAAATATAAACATAACTATTTAGACATAAAAACATATGACTCTATAGACATGTTTTATTTCATAAATTAATATGTCTCTATGACATACAAACCTTTAGCCTAATTTTGATTAAGTTCTAAATACTAAGTCCCAGTGATTGTAAATAGAGATTCCCTCCTTGAACACTTGTTTGTTAAACTTGTCATTTAAAATATGATATAAAAATCAACATTAATAAATTCTTTAAAAAAAAAAAAAAGATCCATTGCTAGTTGGGCACTAGTGGTTCATGCCTATAATCCTAACTATTCAGTTAGGATTATTCAGTGCTGAGATCTGAAAATCATGGTTTGAAGTCAGTTCAGATATGAGTCTCTTATTACCAATTAAGCAGCAAAAAGTCAGGAGTGGAGCTGTAGCTCAAGTGGAAAAGCTAAGAAACGGTACCCAAGCCTTGAGTTCAAGCCCCATCAGCAGCACATGCAGACACAGACATGGACACACACACAGACATCCCATTGCCCCAAGCCACACTGCTTGTTTCCTCCTACTCAAAGAGTGATTTGCAGCCAGGAGTCTGGCCTAGTGGCACAGTGCTTGCTTAGCATGCACAAAGATTGGGGTTCAATTCACATACATAGAAAAATCCAGAAGTGGTTCTGTGGTTCAAGTGGGAGAGCTCTAACCTCGAGAAAGTCCAAAGACAGTGCTCAGGCCCTGAGTTCAAGCCCCAGGACTGGCCAAAAAAAAAAAAAAGTGATTAGCAATATAGCTGCTGTGGGCACTGTGAAGTATGGCACCCCTGCAGAGCTGTTGCAGTGACAGGCCTAACTACCTAGAAACATGGACCAATCACCAAATCACTGGCCTCCATCCTACAACCATATGAACTACTGAAGGATATTTTTACTTGTGAATTCATCACCTGCTATAAGTAGATGGGCTCACCTCTGTTTACTCAGAATCTTCTCTAGTTTGGCATCTTCTGCAGTTTGAAGACCCAGTGTAGAAGTGAGAGGACAGACTGTAGCCAAATATTGCACAAGCTGAACGTGCTGGCCAGGCCGATAAGCCCTCCCTTTGCCTTGACTGTAGAGCCACTCAGCTTTCAAACTGGAATTGAGGAAATAAAGAAGGGATGATGGCACTGGGAAGGTCCAAACACATTGTTATGCAACAATGATTTTCCTTTCTTATCTACCTTTATAAAAATGAATGGATGTGCCTGGTGGCTCATGCCTGTAATCCTAGCTACTCAGGAGGCTGAGACCTGAGGATCAAGACCTCAGGGACATGCCCAGGCTCAGGGGTAGGGTGGTAGCCCTGAGCTGAAGAGCTCAGGGACAATGCCCAGGCTGAGTTCAGGCCCCATGACTCACAAAAATAAATAAATAAATAAATAGATAAATAAATAAATAAAAATTATTATATGCTTTTGTAAATGAAGACATAATGATTTGCACATTTTCCCCAACATTTAGGTATATCTTGCACTACAGGCTCTATATCTTTTACAATTATTTTAAAAGCAACAATAAGTGTTCCCCCATTCACTTTGTCAAACTGAAACATCTAAATACATTGCCTGCATTTTAAAGGCACTACATCATAATGGCATCAGGAAAAAAAAAATACACCAGGCCTAGTAGCTCACACCTGTAATCCTAGCTACTCAGTAGGCAGAGATTGGGAGGATGAGGTTCAAAACCAGGCAAAAAGTTAGCAAGCCCATCACAATCAACAAAATGCTTGGCAGGTAAGAAGCATTCTAGAAGAATCATAGTCCAAGATGACCTGAGCATAAACTTGAGAATTTATTTTAAAAAACAAATCAAGGCGGGGCACTGATGGCCCACACTTATCACCCTAGCTACTCAGGGGGGTAAAATCTAAGGATCTGGTTCAAAGCCTGCTTGGGCAGGAAAGTCCCCAACATTCTTATCTCTAGTTAACCAGCAAAAAACTAGAAGTGGTGCTATGGCTCAAAGTGGTAGAGAACTGGGGCTGGGAACATCGCCTAGTGTTAGAGGGCATGCCTAGAATGCATGGTAGACTGTTAGGGCCTTGAGCACAAAAGCTAAGGGACAGAGCCCAGAGCATGAGTTCAAGCCCAGGACTGGTACCAAAAAAAAAAAAGTATGCATTATAAGCTTTTATGAGATTAATCGAAGATTTTATACAACAGTGTTCTAAATTCCTAACAGTTAACAAAAGACTTTAGAAAGTAAATTGTTACTTAAGTTAGATCCATTAGCTCCAGACTCTAGGGCTGATATTTATATCTTTTCCTTTCTTTAGATAGGGGAAACCATCCCATAGTAGCAATCACATAATAGCCTAGGTGCTACTATATGATTATCTATATGCTAGCATGTGCATTATCTTAATTTCTATTTTAATTTTACTTTTTTGCCAATCCTGCTGCTTGAACTCAGGGCCTGAGCACTGTCCTTGGGCTTTCTCAAAGCTAGAGCTCTACCGCTTGAGCCACAGTACCACTTCTGGCTTTTTTCTATGTATGTGGTACAGAGAAATTGAACGCAGGTATGTGTGCATGTTAGGCAGGCACTCTGCCACTAGGCCAAACTCCTGGCCCCATTATCTTAATTTCTAACCATATATTTTAAGAAATATTTATTAATCTGTATTAACTTGTAATTAAGCTAGAAATGGTCTTTTTGCTAACTTCCATAATTAATATGATATTCAAGAGGTGTTTACCTTTCCTTCTGAGAAATCACATATCCATCAAGGACTCTGAGATTTAAGCACCAGCTGACGATATATGGTCGGTAATCAAAGCCTGGAATGGAAGGTGTTGCCATCACACAAGGATTGTTCATGATTGACAACTGCTCCAATTCAGAAAGGGATGCCAAATAAGAGATCTGGAACAAAGAATATCTTCGATGAACAAAATGGACTATTCACTGTGAAACACAGTGCTTCAACTGATTACATAGCCTTTGGCATCATTTGAGAATGTAACAATTTCCCTCTTATTCTGAAAAGCAGTAAGTACCATTGTTCTATTAGCCACTGACTTCTAAAATTCCAACAATATGGTCATTTTTCATTGCTGTACAAAGACTCCTTAGAAAGTACTGGCATAATTTCCCAGCAAAGAGAATACTACTTTGAAAACAAAGAGCAGCCAGGGAAAGGTGGAAAGTGTATCTTATTAACCTCTGTAATATAGATATCCCTTTAACAACAATCTCTTCCAAGGGATGATAATTATAGCACTACAAACAAAACTAGCTTAATGAGTGAATGCCATTAAGAAAAGTAGGAGCCAGGCACTAGTGGCTCAGTAATCCTAGCTACTAGTCTAGGAGCTAAGATCTAAGGATTGTGGTTCAAAGCTAGCCCAGGCAGGAAAGTGTACGAGACTCTTATCTCTACTTAACCATTAAAAAAAAAAAAAGTGAAGCTGTGGCTCAAGTAGAGTGCACAAAATCTAAAGGACAGCACCTAGACCCTGAGTTCAAGCACCAATACTGGCACATACTAAAAAAGAAAAGTAAGAAGAAAATCAGTGAACATTCTAGGGTCAAGTGGTTTTATCAAAATGGTATTTTCTGCCAAGATGCTCAAGTGCAAAATGAGCACACAAACCAGTCCTCTGCCTCTCTTAGACTCTTCCTCTTCCTGGATCCTATAAAATATCTTCAAATTTTACCTCATTTAAGTCCCGAATTTCATTTTCTGCCAAGGAAAGTATAGCAAGACTTCTGGGTAGATAAGCAGGTGCCATTCTAAGAGAAGTGATAATGTTTCCATGTAAAAGCAGTGTCTTGAAAATAAAAACAGGATGGATTCATTACAAATAAATAGATCACAAATGGTTCAGTTCTAACAATATCAACCTATAATAATAGCTAATTAGGGGCCGGGAGTTTGGCCTAGTGGTTAAAGTGCTTGCCTAGCATGCATGAAGACCCGGGTTCAATTCCTCGGTACCACATATGTAGAAAAAAGCTGGAAGTAGTGCTGAGGCTCAAGTGGTAGAGCTCTAGCCTTGAGAAAGTCCAAGGACAGTGCTCAGGCCCTGAGCTCAAGCCCAGGACTGGCAAAAAAAAAAAAAAAAAAAATAGCTAATTAGGAGGCTAGGACCTGGAGAATTGCAGTTTGAGCCTAGCTCAGAAAAAATCTTCAAACTTGTCTTCAAATAATCTGCAAAACATTGTACAAGAGAGGCATGGCTCCATTAGTGGAATGCCAGCCAAGGACAAGCAGATGAAACAAACGAATTAAGCCCTAGGGGACGGGAGCATAGCCTAGTGGTAGAGTGCTCACTGAGCATGTACAAAGACACAGGCTAGATTCCTTGGTACCATATGTACAGAAAAAGCTGGCGCTGTAGCTCAAGTGGCAGAGCACTAGCCTTGAGCAAAAACTATCCAAGGACAGTGCCCAGGACCTGAATCAAGCCCCAGGACTGGCCAGGGGAGGGTGGAGGGGAAGGCTGGGAGTTTGGCCTAGTGGTAGAGTGCTTGCCTACCATGCACGAAGACCCGGATTTGATTCCTTGGTACCATATATGTGGAAAAAAGCTGGAAGTGGTGCTGAGTCTCAAGTGGTACAGCTCTATCCTTGAGAAAGTCCAAGGACAGTGCTCAGGCCCTGAGCTCAAGCACAGAACTAGCCAAAAAAAGCCTCAAATGGGAGCTCAGTCTTTGGGGCTGAGAGTTTGGCCTAGTGGTAGAGTGCTTGCCTAGCATGCACAAAGACTGGGATTCAATTCCTCAGTACCAGCTCCAGGACTGGCAAATCAGAAATTTAAAAAAAAAAAAATTTAAATGCTTCATGGGGCTGGGAATGTGACTTAGTGGTAAAAGGCTTGCTTAGCATGCATGAAGCCTGGATTTGATTCATCCTTAATTTCTAGTACTCTAGTAGAATTCTTATAATAAAGCAGTTTGTTCTTCACATCGGGTAAGTTGGTTTTAGGCTAATCAGATCACGTCTCTTGATATTTTGAAATACCATGATAAAAATGCTTACCTTCAGGGATATCAGTTTAGATAAGTCACCTAACTGGGGTATGTTATTGTCTGATAAATCAAGGTGCTGAAGAGCTGTGCAGCTATTCATTTGTTCCATGGCCTACAACAAGAAAATGCACTCCAAATCACAAACTGAAATTCTTTCTTACTTCTTTGCAGCTGAGTCTCAGCTGAAAGAAGTAGAGCAGCAGAGCAGAGCAAGGGAAGAAGGGAAAGGAAAAGGGATAACAAAATTTACTAAATTGTCATGTTACAACTATGTTTATCGAAGGACTATTCACAACAATCAAGCTATAGACCCACCCTAGGAATATAACAACCAATAAATAAACAACATGAATCCCTGGTTTCAATTTCAATTCCTCAGTACCACATGTACAGAAAAAAGCTAGAAATGGTGCTGTGGCTCAAGTGGTAGAGCTCTAGCCTTGAGAAAGCCCAAGGACAGTGCTTAGGCCCTGAGTTCAACCCCAAGACTGGCAAAAAAAAAAAAGTACTGATTTTGCAAGCTTTCATCTGGGCTATCTCTTTAAAAGTAGGAGATTATTAAGTAGTTCATGTATTTCCAGATATCTACAGCTAAAAGTAATCTTAGTGACTTATGACAGTTGGCACACAACAGAATTTGTCAATTCAGAGAGAAGCCAAACAGACCGAATTTAAAATCTGGATCTTTAATTTCCTGGATTGTGATTTTGGACATAGAAACGAATGGCTTCATTATTATTTTTTTTTAATTCTACTTACTTCTATACTGTTTGTTGTTTCCATAGAGAACAGATTGGCAAGTATAAAAAAAAAATTAGTGAAAACTTACCTTAAGGTTATTTCCTGCCAAATTCAGCCATTCCAAATGTACTAGCTCCTTTAGCCCTTCTACATTGCCAATGCTGTTGTGAGGTAAATTTAATACTCGGAGTTGAGTCAGTTTGGCCACTCCCATCATCCGAACCAGCCGATTATTAGCCACTGACAACTATGAAAAGGAAACATATCATTATTCCTACATTTGTACACAAACGTAAATAGGCCTATACGCACTCATATATGCATATATCTATTATGGTGGAAAAATAATGGTTGTTTAGATGGCCAAACATTCTCAAATACACAAACTCAATTTTTACTTTTCACATATATTACCTAAAACTATTATCTACATTATAAGCTTTTGTTGTTATTCCTAACAGAAAATATGAATAAAATTGATTTCCTTCAATTACTAGATATTTTTTGTTTGCTGGTTTTTGTTTCCCCAGCCATAAAGTCTGAATTCAAGGCCTCAAGGTTGTTTGCAAATGCTACAGCATTTGTGGCACATCCTAGCTGCTTAAAGAAAATTTTAACACAGCAACAACTTGTGAATGTAAGCTCAACAATCAAAACCTAGAACAAAGCCAAGCAACCAAGCACCAGCAGCTCACGCCTGTAATCTTAGCTTCTCAGGAGGCTAAGATCTGAGGATCACAGTTTGAAGCCAGCCCAGGAAGTACAGCCCATGTGACTCTCCAATTAAGTACCCAAAAAGCCAGAAGTAGAGCTGTGGCTCTACCTTGAGCACAAAAGCTAAAGACCAAGCTGGATGCTGGTGGCTCATGCCTACAATCATATCTACTCAAGAGGCTGAGATCTAAGGATCACCGTTCAAAGCCAGCCCAGGCAGGAAAGTCTGTGAAACTCTTATCTCCAATTAATCACCAGAAAACTGGGAAGTGGTGCTGTGGTTCAAGTGGTAGTTCACTAGTCTTAAGGTGAAGAGCTCAAGTACAGCCACCAGGCCCAGAGCTCAAGCCTCACTACTGACAAAAAAAAAAGCTAAAGAGCAGCAATCAGTCCCTGAGGTTAAGCCCAAGGACTGGCACACAGACACACAGCCTATGAGACTCTTATCTCCAATTAACAAAAAGCTGGAAGTGAACTGTGGCACAAGTGGTAGAGTACTAGCACTGAGCAAAAAAAAAACCTCAAAGGCCTAGAGTTCAAGTCTTAGGATAGACAAAAAAAAGTTATGGGGCCGGGAATTTGGCCTAGTAGTACAGTGATTGCCTAGCATGCACGAAGACCAGGGTTCATACATAGAAAAAAAAGCCAGAAGTGGTGCTGTGGCTCAAGTAATAGAGCTTTAGCCTTGAGATAAAGCCCAAGGACAGTGCTCAGGAACTGAGTTCAAGCCCCACAACTAGCCGTGGGGGGGGGGGGCGGGGAAGACCTGTGGCTTGAACTCATGGCCTAGGCACTGTCCTTGGACACTTGGACACATCTGTGTTCATTTTCAAGATAGCTGTCATGTAAAAATTAAAGAAAACATGTAATGATTTTTAGTCCTGAGTGTTTCTTGCTTTATTTTATGCAATTACAAATTAGTCCTATGTAACTCTTTCCCAGGCAACAATACCCACCTGAATTAATTGTTTGCATTTCTCTAGGTTTTCCAATTTTATAATCTGATTTTTATCCAAAATCAGAGTGTGAACATCAGCTTCACAGGGTAAGTTTGGGCCTAATTTCTGTAGTCCTTGCCCTGACCAATTGACCACTGATCCTTCAAAGAGAGAGACATTTGTTAGAAAACACAAAATAAGTTCAGCAGCTGAACACAGGGACAGAATAAAATCTCTACACAAATTAGAAAACAGAACATCAAGATTTTAAGACTGAAGCAATCTAGAGTTCTAAATAACCACAGGTTGATATAGATACATTCTTTAGAGATAGCAAATAACTAAATTTGTGAAACTATGTTTCTATGGTATATGCTTCTATAATATTTTCATATTGTTCATATTTATATGTAAATTAGTACTCCTATACTTTGTATGTAATACAGCATTTTCAAACTTGAAGTGAAGCCAGGTGCTGGTGGTTCATGCCTATAATCCACACTACTCAGGGGGCTATGGGAGGATTGTGATTCAAAGGCAGCCAGAGCAAGAAAATCAATGAAACTTTGATAACTAACCATCAGCTTCCACAAGAAGTGGAACTTGAGACACAAGTTGTAGGACACTAACCTTGAACAAAAAAGCTCAGGGACAGTCCTCAGGCCATGAGTTCAAGCCCCAGGACTGGAAGGAAGGGAGGCTGATTAACAAAAAATGATCAACCTGTTTACTACATAAATATGATTAGATCCTGAAAGGTCCAAAATATTTTGGAAATCCAAGTACAGTTCATTCATCTGTAAAATAATACATCTATTTCACAGGTTGATGTGAGAATTAAAGGAGAAATTATATACACACAGCACTCAACAAAGCACTTTAGATCAGATCGCAGCACCCGTTAACCAATGTAGCATTCTAAGCAAGTTAAGTGACTTTTTTTCTTACTTTTTTCTTTTTCTTTCTGTTTTTGCCGGTACCAGGGCTTGAATTCAGGGCCTAGGCCCTGTCCGTGGGGCTTCCTCAAGGCTAGCGCTCTACTACTTGAGCCACAGCACCACTTCGAACCCGGGTCTACATGCAAGCTAGGCAAGCACTCTCCCACTAGGCCACACTCGTGGAGCTGGGGCTGACTTTTCTACTAATACCTGCCTTATAAATGTTTCATGCAGGGAACTAGAAACAGAAGAGATAACAGAAGCACAGCATTGGGAATACTCTGTGGTCTGGAAACGTGGCCGGATAAATACGAAGTGCTACTCCAGTGGGCTCGGTTGCCGTGGTGGGCCAGCGTGGAAGAACTGGGGCTACCAGAAGGGGCGGGGCCAAGGTAACGGCCGGCGTCCAACGTCCAGTTGGGGGGTGACAAGGTGAATTAATGGGGTGGGATTCCGCTTCTGGAAGGGTTTCCAGGGCCCTGTCACGGCGCAAAGGCTCCCGGCATTCGGGGGGTGGGGGAGACACGAGCCCCCCATCACCACCACCACCCCCCGTGCCACGGGGCGCGCTGACCGCTTCCAGCCGCCGGCCCACTCCTCCTCCGACAGCCCCGGGCTCGGCAGTGTGGAGGCCAGCCCGGAGCCCGGCGAGCCGCGGACCCGCCCGGGAGGCTGCAGCCACCAACCCGTAGCCACAACAAAAGGACCTCGGGTCGGTGGCGTCCCACGTCCGGCTCCCGGCCGACCGCCCCGCACCGGATGCCCGCGCTCGGCGCAGCGGAATGCAACCTCGAACCCGGGGCCCACAGGGTCTGCAAACGAGGGAGCGCGAGACCACCGTCCCTGGGGTGCCCACCCTCCACTTCCAAGGAACAGTCCAGGCAGTCGACCGAACTGTAACTGATATGATGCTTCCGGAACGTTCTAGAAATGGAGGGGAAAGGGCGACGGCTGAAGCAAAAGAGAGATCCGGCTAATTTCCCTCGGGTACACTCGGAACTCAAAAGTAATCGTCCCAGAAAGGTCAATGCAGTCCGAAACCCACCACCCAGCCAGGCTTGGGGAGCGCGGGACTGGGGCGCCCTGGATCGCGAAGCCTCCTGGGGGTTGAAGTCCCCCCCTACTCGGCGCTCGCCGCAATGCTGCGGAGCTGTCCAGCGCCCTGGGACTACAACTCCCAGAAGACCGCGCGCCTCCGCGACGCCTACAGCCCCCATCCGAAGAACTGGTTCAGAACTGCTCCTCTAAACCGAGGCTTCTCTTCTCCATCGGGCGACTGAGTTATCCAACTCCGCGAAATAAACCTGGAAGTCAGGGGTGTGGAATCTCCCTACCTTCTCCTGGAGGCGAAGTCCCGTCGGCGCGCGCCGCCGCCATACTCGCGGCTCGCTGGTGACTCCAGGCAACCGTCCTCCAGCCGCTCAGTGGAGCTAGTAGTCCTCAGGAGGGAGTCGGAAACTACAACTCCCAGAATGCTCGGCATCCACACGGCCCAATTGGCTGCCTAGTGATGCTTGTAGCTGGGTAAGGGTGAGCTCAAGGACCCGGGTCGACATCCTTGCTGGATGGTGAGCTGACTGCTTAATCATTTCACTAGCTGTCGAGGTGCTGCGCAATTTGACACATTTCCCTTCGGGAATATTATGGTAGACGGGATGTGACAGTTCATTCCTGTTTTTATGGAGGCCACCTCTTCTTTTTACGATTCTGAATAAATTTCACCTGTGCTCTTGGGCTGTCTCAGCGATTTTGTTGAGGCAGTCAAAATGGGTGTATTTGAAGTAGTAATCAAATAGATTCCAAGCCCACTGAAACTAATTTTACAAAGTACTTTTAAGTGGATGTTTTGAAAACGTACAAACCCAGAATTTTTTACTAAGGTCCTCAAATGAATTTTATAACAGTCTACAAACCAAAGTAACATGCTGCATGGTTATAAAGGGAGAGTAAGCCCACACTGAGGCAAGATAAAGTGTCAACGCATAAAGGAAATTATATTTGAATGTAAAAAAGGGGACAGACTCAGAAGTTGAAACCAGAAGGAAAGTCGAAGAGGGTAGTTCAGCTCCTCTTGCACCCCACCTACTTCTGGATGTTAAATTCCAAAAATGAGTGACGGGAAAAAGTTTAAAATATGCCTGTCTCAAGATGATAAGTCTTCCTGAATGGGTAGAGACTGAAGGAAGGACTAACAAGTCTAACAAAAGGCAATTCTGAAGGCTACCAAAAGTTTGAATAGGCCTTACTCATTGTACCCTCCCTAAACTCTAAGATTTACTACAAGACTTAACCACAGAGTGTAAAAGCACAGCTCAATAAAACTACATAACAGAATTGCCCTTTTGAGTCTTTAACTCCCGTCTGCTGTGTGGGAGTAAGAAATGTGCCCTCCATTTCTCCCTAATACCACTTGCTAAAATTTTCACCTTGTAAGAGTCTGCATTTTGTTAGACACCCTGAAATGCTTCAATGCTTCTCATGTTCGGATCTCAAGACCCAGTGGGGTGTGTGTGTGTGTGTGTGTGTGTGTGTGTGTGTGTGTGTGTGTGTGTAAACCAGAAAGCTGAGGGACTCCTCTCACCTACCATTTGGTCCCAGGTCTGTTACCAAAAACATGACTATAATGAGTTGTATGTATTTCTATGCTGCATATCCCCCAGCAGTTATTCTCTTGAAGATAGAGGCTTGTTTTCCTGACTCACTTAGTAGCATATCAAATAAACATATGTCCTTTTTGCAAACACATTCTTTCAGTGACTGGTATACTTTCTGGTGTCCTAGAGTGGCCTAGTTCAAAAATGGTGAGACAAGGGGCCGGGAGTTTGGCCTAGTGGTTAAAGTGCTTGCCTAGCATGCACGAAGACCCGGGTTCGATTCCTCGGTACCACATACATAGAAAAAAGCCAGAAGTGGTGCTGAGGCTCAAGTGGTAGAGCTCTAACCTTGAGAAAGTCCAAGGGCAGTGCTCAGGCCCTGAGCTGAAGCCCAGGACTGGCAAAAAAAAACAAAAAAAAAATGGTGAGACAAGGACATAGAGATTCCCTTCTTGAACACTTGTTAAACGTGTTATTTGAAATATCATATAAAAATCAATGTTAATAAATTATTTAATAAAAAAAGAAAAATGTTGAGACAAGGGAAAGTTTGTTTTTTTATCAGTTGTACTAGGAATCAAACACAGAGATGCCCCAGATCTAGAGAAGATTGTTAAATGCAAACAATGAGGATGATTACAGCAGAAACTTGAAACAATCCTTAGTCATAATAATTAATAACTGCCGCATCCAGTGCTACAGAGTGGTCAGGTACCTAAAGGGGAATGGTGCAGTTTGAGAAAGAAAGACACAATCTCAGGAATCAAAGAGAAGGAGGTAAGGGACATTCATCTTGCAGGACAAAGACCCCTAGTTCATCTCCCAGGCAGTTTTTATTATCCAGCATGTCATAGTAAGAATGACAGGAATTTGTACATAACTAGTGAAGTGTAGCAAATTTTTCATTTTATCACATAACATATATTGTTCTGTTAGAATGCTTTACAGAATGCTCTTAAGATAACATTTTTGTTGTCAGTCCTGGGGCTTGAACTCAGGGCCTAAGCACAGTACTTAGGCTTTCTCAAGACTAGAGCTTGACCACTTGAACCACAGCACCACTCGGTATATGGTACCGAGGAATCAAACCCAGATCTTTGTGCATGCTAGGCAAGCTCTCCACCAGGCCAAACTCTGGGCCCAACAACATTCTTGAGTAATCTATTTTCATATGTTTGATTATGGTTGTAGATTAGGTATAAAAGATAGGACCAGTGTTTTCCTGCAATGCCTCAGCACCTTGCCTAAATGACCCTTGTCATGTAGGCATCCTGACATTGTGCTTTGCACTGTCAAATGTGTCTTCAGCCTTGTCTCCAACAAATAACAAAATATTAACAGCCAAGTGCTGGCGGCTCATGCCTGTAATCCTAGCTATTCCGGGCGCTGAAATTTAGGGGTCACAGTTCAAAGCCAGGCTGGGCACAGAAGTCTATAACTCTTTACCAAAAAAATGGAGTGGAGCTGTGGCTCAACGTGGTAGGGCCAAACCCTTGAACAAAAGAACTCAGAGCCTCCAGGCCCCGAGTTTAAACCCACATGGCTAACCAAAAAAAAAAAAAAAAAAAAAAATCTTATACTTATAAATGAACTTTATCATGTGGCTTCACTGGGTTTTGCGAAAACTTATGATTCTGAATCTTTGTGATAGGTATTACAAGAAATTTTTGTTTTTTTGGTGGTGTCCCTGAGCTCTTATATTCAAGGCAAGTGTTCTACCACTTTTAGACACAGCATTACATCTGAATTTCTGGTTATTTAGAGATAAGAGTCTCATGAACTTTCTGGTGGCATCATAGAATTCCATTGTATATATATGAAACATAGGCTCCATGGTTTCTCTCATTTGTAATGATGAGTATATGTCTAGGATTTTCTAGCAGAGGATCACAACAGCTCATTAGCTATGTACATATGATCATATAAGATGATGCTAAGCAAAATGAAACCAAGGATATGGAAACAAGAGGTTTTTCTTTGTGGTTGTTGTTTTTAATGTACTATGTGAAGTTATTTCTTTTTTTCTTTTTTTTTAGTTCCCCCTTTATGGTTTATCCCCTGTTGTCACTGTATCTGATTTGTGGTACCTAGTATATTGTATATACCTTTATTTGAATTAAAGAAGGGAAGAGAAACAACATAATGAGATAAAGGACAAAGGGTGAATCAATGTAACAATGATAATCACAAGACAATATGTTGGAAATGAACTTTACAGTTTGGGGGTGGTGAAGGGAGGAAAACAGGGACAAAAACATGAGAGGGAGTATCAGTGTATGAGAAGTAATGCACCTACTACCTGATGAATGTAACTGTAACCCCTCTATACATTACCCTGACAATTAAAAAAAAAAGAGTAACCTCCTTTGATATCACTGTGAGTGAATGCCTAGAGTCCTATACTAAATCGCTTTATGGTATCTATGTGTAACCCTGTAAGTTCTGACCAAGTTGGTGTATTCTAATTAAAATTCTAAGCCACTCAGCAAAAAAAGAGAAAAGGTAATGTTTCTTTGGCAGGTCCAAACTCTACAAAAAAAAATCTTTCATTTCTAACAACACAGTATACATGATTCTCAGTAGTTGATCACCTTGATTCATCTCTACCATCTCTTATTTACCTGTCCATTCTTACTGGCATGAATGGAATACAGACAATGTTCTTTATTTCATGAGTTTCCACCTCAAAAACTTCCCACTTGCAATTCAAAGTACTAACATCAGTTGGCTTCACACTACTTGCTATCATTCATTGTACCCATTTTCATTTCATGGTTTTGAATAAGACTGACACACATGAAACTTGTGTTTTAGAAGAGTTAAGCTGCTCATATAAATATAACAAGGATGTATTGAAAAATGGAACAGGAGCAGGAAGGAAACTTGTAATAATGGAGGGTAACTTTCAACAGAGCTCCAGACAGTATTTATAGACAGGCTTAGATAACACCAAGTTAAGAGGGAGACAATAAATATGAGTAACATTTGTGGACAGAAAAATTTACCTTAAAATGAAGACAGGTTAGGTCAAGAACATGGCCTAGTGGTAGAGTGACTAGCATGCATGAAGCCCTGGGTTCCATTCCTTGGTACCACATTCATAGAAAAAGTTGGAAATGGTGCTGTGGCTCAAGTGATAGGGCTCTAACCTTGAAAAATCCCAAAGACAGTGCTTAGGCCATGAGTTCAAGCCCCAGGACTGGTAAAAAAAAATATGAACACAGTTTATTCTTACTAAAATTATAACAATTGAAAGCTTTGATGTTTCCAAGTTTTGAAACTAAGTAAAAAAAAAAAATTAAGTCACTGAGCCAGCACTGGTGGCTTACACCTGTAATCCTATCTACTCAGGAGGCTGAGAGCTGAGGATAAAGGTTCAAAGCCAGCCTCAGCACAAAAGGACCTGAGGCTCTTATCTCCAATTAACCTCTAGAAAACAGGAAGTAGGGCTTGGCTCAAGGGTAGGGCAGAATCCTATAGCTGAAGAGCTCATGGACACTGCCCAGGCCCACGGGTAGGGCTCTAGCTTTGAGCTGAAGAGCTCAGGAACACTGCCCAGGCCAGTTCAAGCCCCATGACCTACAAAAACCAAGTCACCCAGGAAGTGGTGCTGTGGTTCAAGGGGTAGGGTAGTAGCCTTGAGCTGAAGAGCTCAGGGACAGCACCCAGGCCCAGAGTTCTAGTCCTATGACTGACAAAAATAAATAGATAAATAAAAATAACTAAGTCACTGAGAAATGGTTAGACAAAGGGTGAGCTAATTCAACAGTGATACTAGACACTATGTTGAAGATGAACTCTGCAACTTGTGGGAGGAAGGAAGGGGTCAGGAGGGGAAAAATTAGGAGAAAAGGAAATGTACTTATTACCTGACTTATGTACCTGTAACCCCTCTGTACATCACCTTTACAATGAAAAAAAAAACTAAGTCAATACAAAGACTTTTAATATTGTAAAGATTTAGGAAATGGGGGCTGGAAGTTTGGCCTAGTAGTAGAGTGCTTGCCTAGCATGCACCAAGACCCTGGTTCCTTTCCTTGGTAACACATACATAGAAAAAAATCCTTGAGAAAAACCCAAGGACAGTGCTTAGTCCCTGAGTTCAAGCCAGCATTGGCAAACAAACAACAAAAAAAAAGATTTAGAAAATGTGCCAATTTTTTTTTTTTTTTTGCCAGTCCTGGGCTTGAGCTCAGGGCCTGAGCACTGTCCTTGGACTTTCTCAAGGCTAGAGCTCTACCACTTGAGCCTCAGCACCACTTCCGGCTTTTTTCTATGTATGTGGTACCGAGGAATCGAACCCGGGTCTTCATGCATGCTAGGCAAGCACTTTAACCACTAGGCCAAACTCCCGGCCAATGTGCCAATTTTTAAACAATAAAAAGATCTTTATGGAAAGTTTAGGTACATAACACTAAATGTTTATTTCCTTAGTATTCTTTGGTAGACTTGTCTGATCTTTCCTTATCATTCAACTTTAACATGGAATGAGTGGATTGGAGGATGATGGTTCAAAGCCTGGAAGGTCTTGGACCAAAGACAGCCCAAGTAGAAAAGTCTGTGAGACACTTTTTTTTTTTTTTTTTTTGCCAGTTCTGGGGCTTGAACTCAGGGTCTAAGCACTGTTAGTGGGCTTTCTCAAGGCTAGAGCTCTATGTCTTGAGCCACAGCACCAATTCCAGCTTTTTCTATGTAGGTGGTACCAAGGAATGGAACCCAGGTTTTCGTGCATGCTAGGCAGGCACTCTACCACTAAGCCAAACTCCTGGCCCAAGTCTGTGAGACTCTTATCTCTAACCACCAAAAAGCCAGAAGTGGAGCTGTGGCTCAAGTACTACAGTGTTAACCTTGAGAAAAAAACAAAACAAACAAACAAACAAAATCTCAATGGACATGCCCTGAGTTCAAGCTCCTGGATTAGCAAACACACACACAAAGACGTTATTTCCAACTCACAAAAAATTATTATTATTTTTTTTGTCAGTCATGGGACTTGAACTCAGCCTGGGTGCTGTCCCTGAGTTCTTTAGCTCAAGGCTATGGCCCTACCGTGGAACCAAGCCCCACTCCCTGTTTTCTAGAGGTTAATTGGAGATAACCTCAGGTCTAGCACAGTGGCTCATGCCTATAATACTAGCTACTCAGACTGAGATCTCAGGATCAAGATTCAGAGCCAGTCCAGACACAAAAGGACCTGAGACTCTTATCTCCAGTTAACCTCTAGAAAAAGGAAAGTGGGGGTTGGCTCAAAGGTAAAGACAGTAGCCTTGAGCTTAAGAGCTCAGGGACAGCAACCAGGCTGAGTTAAAGGTTCTTTTGTGCCTGGGCTGGCTTTGAACCTTCGTCCTCAGATCTCAACCTCCTGAGTAGCTACGATTACAGGTGTGAGCCACCAAGCCCAGCCCAACTCACAAAAATTCTGAATAGGCCAGGAGTTTGGCCTACTAGAAGAGTGCTTGCCTAGCATAGACAAAGACCAGCATTCGATTCCTCAGTACCATATACATAGAAAAAAGCCAGAAGTGGTGCTGTTGCTAAAGTGGTAGAACACTAGTCTTGTGGAAAAGCCTAAGGATAGTGCTCTGGCCCTGAGTTCAGTCCCCAGGTCTGGCAAAAAAAAAAAAAAAAAAAAAAGAATCTGAACAAAAAAAAGTCTCATATGGCCAGGAATTTGGCCTAGTGATAGTGTTTGCCAAGCATAGACAAACACCCAGATTCAATTCCTCAGTACCACATACATAGGAAAAGCCGAAAGTGGTACTGAGGCTCAAGTGATAGAGTGCTAGCCTTGAAAAAACTAAGCTAATGTAGAACTTGAGGCTCTGAGTTTAAACTCTTCTTCCCAGGTTGGAAATACAAGAAAGAATCGGGAAAAACTAAATGTTGGTGGTACACACCTGTGATCATAGCAACTGAGGAGGCCAAGATATGAGGATCCTGGTTCAAAGCCAACCTGGGAAAGCAAGTCCAAGAGACTCTTATCTCCAATTAATTACTAAAAAATCAGAAATGGTGCTGCGGCTCTAAGCAGTAGAGTTATTAGCCTTGAGTACAAAGGCTCAGGGACAGTGCCTAGGCCTGTGTTCAAGCATGAGGGCTGGCACAAAACAAAAACAAAAGCAAAAACAAAACAAAATGAAAAAATAGGAGAGCAGGTGGAAAGTGGTAAATAAATAGTATCTAAATATATAAAAACCAGTTATATTGGACTTGCCATTTTAAAGCCAATCAGTAATACCGAATTCCTCCACAAGATGGCTCCATTTATTCTCCTTTGGAAAGGATAATTTGAAGGAATTATACAATAAACACTCTCTACCACTTTGATTACATTGCCAACACTTTATCATACTTGTTTTGTCACCTATGTAGCCACTTATCCCTTTGCCAATTCATTATTATTATTTTGCCAGTCCTGGGCTTGAGCTCAGGGCTTAAGCACTGTCCTTGGATTTTTCTCAAGGCTAGAGCTCTATCACTTGAGCTTCAGCACCACTTCTGGCTTTTTTCTATGTATGCTGGAACATCGGGCCTGGCACTATCCTTCAGCTTTCTCAAGGCTAGAACTCTACTACTAGACCCATGGCACCACTTTCAGCTTTTTCTGTGCACGTAGTACAAGGAATCACACTCAGGTTTTCGTGCATGCTAGGCAAGCACTCTACCTCTAGGCCAAACTCCTGGCCCAACATTATGTGTTTTGATGTGTCAGAATACTTCTTAACTACTATGAGTTAATTATATTAACTACTACTTAATATGATTTCTTGTGTTAATACTGCAGCTTATGAAGGAATACAAAGCCTAAAACAAAGATAGTGCTTCTATATTTCTAAATATAGTGATTCTAAATTTCTGGCTGCCATTCAACAGACCTTGTTTTCTCCAAAACAACTTTGATTCCTTATTTTTAATGGAAGTTCATTGGTGAATATCAACCTCCTGTACTGTATTGTGCTTTAAGATGAGTTTTTAATGTCTAGCTGTTATTTATCATGCCTCATTCTCCCTAATTTATTCTGCCTCAAAACCATGGCTTCACTTTTGGCTTTTTGGTGGTTAATTGGAGATAGGATTCTCATAGACTTTCCTGCTCAGGCTGGCTTTTAACTGTGATCCCCAGATCCCAGTCTCCTGAGTAGCTAGGATTACAGGAGTGAGCCATGGGCCTCTGGCTTATGCCCAATTTTGACATTGTGTACTAAACCTAAAACTCATTAATATATAGAATGTTACCATTAAGAAGTTACCTTCTCTCTCAATGCAAGAAACAAAAATATTCTGATTTTCATCTGAACATAGGTTAATTGTATATGATTTTGAGATTTTATATATGTATATATATTATTAACTAGGATTTATAGTTTGTTATTTTTTTGGTGTGGAACATTGAATTCATGGCCTTGCACTTGACTCTACCACTTGAGCTATTTCTCCAGCCTTTTTGCTATACGTTATTATTTTTTTTCCCAGTCTTGGACCTTGAACTCAGGGTTTGGGTACTGTCCTCGGAGTTCAAGGCTAGAGCTCTACCACTTAAGCTACAGCAACACTTCTGGCTCTTTTCTGTGTATGTGGTACCATGGAATTGAACTAGGCCTTTGTCCATGCTAGGAAAGCCCTCTACCAGCCCTGCTTTAAATTATTTTTTTTGGATAGGACCTAGTATTTTTCACTTGAGACTGTTTTTAGATTGACCCTTCTATCTATGCCAGTCACCTAGCTGAAATTACAGATATGCACAACTATGCCCAGATTTAGTGAGGTGTATCATTCCTATTTTATCTAGTGACCTTAAATATTTATCCATTAATATTTGCCTCCAGTTGCTGGGGCCTACCGGCAGCAAATTGGGGTTCCTGAAATAGGGGGAAGGGACTGGAAAAAATAGAAGAGAGACAAACACATCGGGTCCGGGAGGTCTGCAGCCCAGGCAAAAACTGCCGCCTCGTTTATTCTCAACTCAAAGCTTATATCCCTTCTTGAGACCAGGGCACTGCCAGGTGTTACATCCAGATGGTTAATCAGGGAACTGTTGGGGGTTACATTCATATGGTAAATCTCAGATCAATTGAACAGGAGAAGGCCAAAAAACAATAAGACAATCAAGCAATTATCTGATGCAAATCAAAGTACAGTTTGATTCCACTCTGGCTCCCAACATCCAGTGTTTTCCATTTTTCCTCTACTGACCTCATTACAGCAAAATTAACTACAAATATGCATGAGACCTTTCTACAGGGTTGGGAATGTGGCTTAGTAGTAGAATGCTTGCTTGCATGCATGAAGCCCTGGGTTCAATTTCTTAGTATCATATAAACAGGAAAAAGCTAGAAGTGACACTGTGTTCAAGGACCAATACACACACTAAACCTAAAACTCATGAATACACACACACACACACACACACACACACACACAAAAGACTTTTCTACAATGCTAGAAAGGGACTATATACTGAGGTTCTTTGAGTAAAAGGTAAATATAGGCTTCACATACTGCTCACAACCAACTGGTTGTGAGGTTCTAGAAGAGTAAAAATGTTTTTTTAATGGTCAGCATTTGCTTAATCTGCAGTAAAAGACAGGCATTAATGTCAGTTAGTTAAATCCAACAAGCTTTGGAAGTGAACTGAGTATCTTCCAAGTAAACTTAGGTGTTCAGTTAGTTAAGATTCTCAACTTCCTCTTCTTTGCTGTTCACCCACACCCCTTAGTAGTATCTTTTATCATTAACGGGGTTAAAACTCAGGGCCTGGGCACTGTCCCGGAGCTCAAGGCTAGTGCTCTACTATGGGCCACAGCCCAAAGTAGTTTTCACTATTTGTTTTCTGGTGGTTAACTGGAGGTGAGTCTTAGGCTGGTTTAGAACCCACGCTCCTCAGATCTCAGCTTGGTGAGTAGCCAGGGTTATAGGTGTGAGCCACTGATTAACATCTGGCTCTGGCTGTTTTTGTTAGTTTTTGGAACCCTATCCTCGAGCTTCCTCATGGCTAGCGCCCTCGCGCATGAGCCACAGCACCACTTCCCGGGAACTGAACCCAGGACTTCATGCAGGCTAGGCAAGCACTCTACACCAGGCCTCGCTCCTGGTCCCTTTTGTATTTGAGTGTTTGAGTCATGCCTCCACTTCCTGATGGTTCTGTTTGCTGGTTAAAAAACAAATACTTAAATTTATTATTATTATTTTTAAATGGATACTGGAGCGATAGCCTAGGACGCGCTCTCCTACGGAGCTGTACTCAAATTGGCTAAGGAGCAGGACGACCAGGAACGTCTTATCTGCCGAGATTCCTCCGTGGATGTCTTGTGGAGGGGGTAGGACACTGACAGCCCCCTCTCCGGTTCACGTACCCAACAGTCGTGCAGGACGTCTCACCGGAGAAGACAAACAAACGCAACCGCAAGCGCGGCAGCCACTCCGCCCCGCCCCCTGGGCAGCTGCAGGCTAAAGCCCTCACCCGGAAGGAACCGCCTGGGAAACCGAGTTCCGGCGCAGTCCCCCGACGTCATCACGTGGCGCCGACGCCGGCGCGGGGAACTGGGGGAGGAGATTCTTCCCAGGGGCCTATAAGGCCTCTTCCCATGATCCTCTCTCCCTTTTCGCCATCTTTCCTCTCGCCCGGCCGCCCGCTGCCACCATGAAGTAAGTGGGCCCCTCCGATCCAATCTGCTCCCATCCTCGCGCGCAGCCGCTCCCCGGCGTCTGGGACCTGGCTTCTGCCTCAGCACATCCCCACCCTAATGGCTTGCTTCTCGTTACAGGGTCGAGCTCTGCAGTTTCAGCGGGTACAAGATCTACCCCGGGCACGGGAGGCGCTACGCCAGGACCGACGGGAAGGTAAGAGGCCGCCGCCTCCGCGCCCGACGCTCTCGTCTCCCACCGCGTAGCTCCCGAGAGCCCTCGGCGGCCGCGCTGCACTGGCTGCTCACACAAACGGAGCCGAACCGGTGTTGAGCCTTGAGCGCGTTTACGCTGGGTCGGAAACCAGCAGGGGCTTGTGTGACTTGGGGTGGCTGAGTGTAAAAGGAATGACTGAAGTGCCCAGGGGTCTGGCTGTTTGAATGGTTCTCGTGAGATTTTAGAATTGTTGGGAGGGAGGACGGTAGTTGGATTCCTCCGGTTACTCGACCTGCTGATCTATTGCTATGATCGTAAACGTGCCTCCCCAGTTGTCATAAGCCTTTTGGTTTCTGTGTCCCAATTTTTTAATTACAAGATAGAATACCTATTTCCTAAGGACGTCAAGGTGTCTCCCTTTTATTCAGTAAGATTGACTAGGTAATCATTTCGTATTTCTTACGACAGGTTTTCCAATTTCTTAATGCAAAATGCGAGTCAGCTTTCCTTTCCAAGAGGAATCCTCGACAGATAAACTGGACTGTCCTCTACAGAAGAAAGCACAAAAAGGGACAGTCGGTAAGTGGGGTAGGGTACACCCTGATCTTGTGAAGTTCTGATGAAAGTTTTAGCCTATTGATTTCTGCTTTGTAATTGTGCTTAAATGACATACAAATGCACTTTAAAAGCTGTAAAGCATCGTACCATGAGACAGGTTATAAGTGGTATCTTCTTACGTGTCATTCGGCTTAGGAGCAATGTCAAGTTTATATATACACAGGTCCAGTGACATTAAAAAAACCATTGGGTAGGTCTGGGAATGTGCAAGAGTGCTTACCTAGGATGCATGAAGCCCTGCATTCAATATCTCAGTATCACCTAGAGAGAAAAAGCCTTGGGTCAAGTGGTAGAGTGCTAGCCTTGAGCAAAAGAAGCTCAGGGACAGTGCCCAGGCCCTGAGTTCAAGCCCCAGGAAGAGAGGGTTGACTGTCCTAGTTTTATTAGGACAACTGGGCAGGAGTCAGTTGTTTACCACCTACCTTACATGTCAAACAACAGTTTGCTATTATGTAAAAGTTCCTTTGTTAGTCCTGTCACTGCTACTTTCCTTACTGGGAATGAGTTCCCAGTAATAGCATCCAATTTGTGAGCAAAGAAACATGTTTCCTTACTGGTGTACTTTTTAAGCTGAAAGTTGAAATCCTTTCTTTTAGTTACTTATAGATTAAGTGAGGACTTAACTACAAATTTATTGTTACTATTATGGTTTTGTAGAAAGTTGACTATATCAAAAGTCAGGTAATGAATGGCTCTTTTTTTGATTGTCACTTGTTTCTTTGCTCCTCTCCACTTATCCTTTGTGGTTGTAGAACTTATCCACATTTAGGAGGCCTTGATATTGAGACTTTGACCAGTCTTGGGGCTTGAACTCAGGGCCTGAGCAGTATTGAGCTTCTCTTGCTCAGGGCTACCACTTGTCACTTTAACCAAAGCACACCACTTCCAGCTTTTCTATGTGGTACTGAAGAATCAAACCCAGGGGGCTTCATGCATGCTGGGCAGGCACTCTACCATTGTGCCACATTTCTAGCCCCAAGACATAAATATCTTGCCTCGAATGAAACATTGGTAACACTAGGCTGTTATGAAAATTGGAAAAGTTGGTACCTTTGGACATTATGGAGTGTATGTTGTACAGGTGCGGTGGAAAATGTTAAAGTTTTATTCATTTGTGAGTTGTCTTTATTCATTTGTGAGTTGTCGGTGTTCTCTGCTCAGTTGTCTTATTTAGAGTATTCTATCTGCATTATTTTTGCAACTTCATATATGTTTCCAGAGATTGTCTTTCCTTATTTTTGCTATTTGAAAATTGTTTATTAAAACACCGATTTCTTAATGAATTTTATAAGGAAGATAATATGAGACTAGTATTCATCTGGCAATTCCTTTCAAAATAATTGAAAGCATGTGTTCAGCTAACTGTACTCTAGTGTTCATAGCAATATTGTTCACAAGAGCCAAAAAGTGAAAGCAATGCTTGAGGCCAGAAATGTATGCTCTTTCCTTTTTTTAACTTCAAATACATATAGTACATACACACACACAAATTGTGGGTGTCTGGAGACAAATTTAAGAACAGTTCATTTGTGCTTTAACACCCTAATGTGTACAGAATTTCCCTGGGCCGTGGCCAAAAATGCTGGGATTGAACTTGGGGCTCAAATGGTACAGTGCTTTGTGCAGAAAAGGTTAAGGACAGCACCCAAACCCATGAACCAGCATACATACACACACAGGGAATTTAAAGATCTCAAAATAATATTTTTTTACATTAAGATTAATCTTTGTAAGAGTTTAAAATAGAATAAAATTAAGATGAATATTGTTTCCTCCACATATTGAACATTAAACTAGATTTTATGAGACATAGCTCATAAATACACTCCTGATTATTTTTTATTTTTTGGTAGGAAGAAATTCAGAAGAAAAGAACCCGACGTGCAGTCAAATTCCAAAGGGCCATCACTGGTGCATCCCTTGCTGATATAATGGCCAAGAGGAATCAGAAACCAGAAGTTAGAAAGGCTCAGCGAGAGCAAGCTATCCGGTAAGGAATTCTTGACAGGTTTCTGCTATTGGGGTGCTTTAGGTTGTCTTGCTTTATAAATACAGGAACTGTACCTGATAATATTAAGATTTTCAATGGTTTTATATTTAAGTTTTGTACGATTGAAAGTACTAAGTGATGATGATAATTTACAGTTAAATAATGAAATTTACTAACCACCTTACTTGAATATTGGGTTTACCTTACAAATAAAAGTTTGGGAGGGATATAATTTTCCTTGCCCCAAAGTCTAGTTTACCGTTAAGTTGTATGCTTAAAGAATGAAATATTTTGCCTAATATTAACTCCCCAGGGCTGCCAAGGAAGCAAAAAAGGCTAAGCAAGCATCCAAGAAGACAGCAATGGCTGCTGCTAAGGTGACTGAGGCTTTCTTGGATTTTGCTACTTTGATCTGTGTTAAGATATGAACATAGTGTATTGTCCACATTATTTCACTCTCCTCTTTATTTTATTTTTTGCCAGTCCTGGGCTTGAGCTCAGGGTCTGAGCACTGTCCTGGGACTTTCCTCTAACCTGAGCCACTGCACCACTTCTGGCTTTTTCTATGTATGTGGTGCCAAGGAATCGAACCTGGGTCTTCGTGTCTGCAAGGCGGGCACTCTACCACTAGGCCAAACTCCCGGCCCCCTCCTCTTTATTTTTTTGCTAGTCTTGGTGCTTGAATTCAGGCCCTGGGTCTTTGGGCCTCTTTGTGCCAAAGGCTAGAGCTCTACTACTTAAGTCACAGCACTACTTCCAGGTTTTTTGGGTCGTTGATTGGAGATAAAATAGTGTCCTGGACTTTTCTGCCTGGGCGGGCTTCAAACCATGATCTTCAAGCTACAACCTCCTGAGTAGCTAGGATTACAGGGTCCTGGGGCTGCACCTGGGTTACACTGTCCATTAAGGTTTATCTATCAAATAGGGTTTTAACTTATGCATAGTCCTGGCCTTTGTCTTTTTGTCTATGTCCTTCCCTCCACCCCCGCTTCTGTGTCCTCTGAATAACGTATTATAATCCTTGGCCACCAAACATGGTTGTAAATTCAGTAATAGAGAATTTTTTTTTTTAGTTCATTGGGCTTTAACTCAGCCTGGGCACTGTCCCTAAGCTCTTTGGCTCAAGGCTACTGCCCTACCCTTGAGCCAAGGCCCACTTCCTGTTTTCTAGAGTTTATTAGAGATAAGAATCTCAGGTCCTTTTGTACCCCGCCTGGCTTTGAACCTTGATCGTCAGATCTCAGCCTCCTGAGAAGCTAGGATTTCTGGCATGAGCCACTATGCCCAGCCAGTTTTATTTTTAATTCAAAGACTAGCAAATCACTTTCACAATTTTAAGGGGTTTTATATAAGGTTAAAAGATTGGTTCCAGGTGAAATTAGATTTCTGAAGTCTCAAGTCTCTAAGGGACTTTTGTTTTTTCAACTTAAAGCCAGAAAACCTACATGGGTCTCTCTCTTTCCCCTTATATCTGGGATTTGTGGGCCTGTATTTTTTTAGAGGAATAGGGAGGGATTACCATGGTTTCAACTTGGCTTTACTGCTTGCTTGTTTTCCTTGTAACGATATCACTACCAAATTGAGTGAGGCCTCAGGTTTAGCTTTAAGAGAATTCTTTTGGAGATGGAATCTGATAGACATTTCTTTGACTGGTCTGAACTTTGATCCCCTGGATCTCAGATAACTTAATCGATTTACAGGTTTGAGACATTAGTGTCCAGTAAAGAATGATACATCTTTATATTGGTGATACTAGGGGTTGAACTCAGGGCCTGGGTGCTTTTCAATACTAGTGCTCTACTACTTGAGTCACTATACTTCTGGCTACCTTGTGTTTAACTGAGATTGTGTTTTAGACTTTCCTACCCAGGCTGACTTTTGATCACTGTCCTTCTATCTCAA
The DNA here is from genome assembly GCF_031878675.1 of Megascapheus bottae. Lineage (NCBI taxonomy): Eukaryota > Metazoa > Chordata > Mammalia > Rodentia > Geomyidae > Megascapheus > Megascapheus bottae. Next base: position 72,830,781 of record NC_143509.1, read on the forward strand.
TCTCCTGAGTAGATATGATTATAGAGAGACACTGGTGTCCAGCTGGTCCTAGTATATGCCTAAGAAAAATAGTATTCTTAGGGATCATTACTCAGGTGGGAGAATTACTTGCCAAGCTCATACAATGCAGTAAAAAAGTGTGAATTTCTGTTTATGTTTGGGCAGAGTTCCATAAAAATACTGGTATTACAAATACAGGTCAAGTACTAAGGCGGCTAGGACACACAGAACATGAACACAATAGGAGTGGTAGCTGGGTGCTCTTGGTTCACACACGTGTAATCCTTGCAACTTCAGGAGGGTAAGATCTGAAGGCGGCAGTTCAAAACCAGCGTGTGCAAGAAAGCCCATGTAACTACCAGAATAGTGGAAGTGATGTATGGCTCAATGTAGTGAAGTTCTAGCCTTGAGTGAAATCATGGAGAACACACACACTCTTAGTTCCAGCCCAACAACTGACCAAAAGAAATATAGGGTGGTAAAAGTGTTCTCTTGTAAATGTCTTATAACATCCATGTTATCTTTTTACAGGCTCCCACAAAGGCTGCACCTAAGCAAAAAATTGTAAAACCTGTCAAGGTTTCTGCTCCCCGAGTTGGTGGAAAACGCTAGTTTGGCAGATCAGACTTTGAAATAAAGATCTATCTGTAACTTTAGATTGTGTTGGATTCTTTTACTTAAAACAAGCATATTGTGCCTATATAGTTAATAGGTGAACTATAAAGTTAAGAATTTAGAACAGACATTTTTGAAAGCTTGTTGGGGCTAGGAGGTATAATTAAGTGCGTATGTTGTGTGAGTCCTTGACTTTGGTATTCATAAAAGTTGATAGTTAGGTAATGAGACTTCCTACTCTTGTTAAGTTTTTGCAAGTAACAAAAATAAAGCCTATGGAGCCAGGTGAGGGGCTCATGCCTATAATCCTAGCTACTCAGGAGGCTGAGATTTGAGGATCAAGGTTCAAAGCCAGCCTGGGCACAAAAAGACCTAAGATTCATCTGCAGTTAACCTCTAGAAAATGGGAAGTGGGACTTGGCTCGAGGTTGGGGTGGTAGCCTTAAGTTGAAGAACTCACTGAACAGCACCCAGGGCAGGTTCAAGCCTCATGACCCATAAAAAAATAATCTATGGGGCTCAGGAGTGTGGCATAGTGTTAAGAGTGCCTGCCTAGCAGGCACGAAGTCCTGGGTATCAATTCGTTGATACCAAATACACAGAAAATGCCAGAAGTGGTGCTGTGGTTCAAGTGGTAGAGTGCTATCCTTGAAAAAGCTTAAGGACAGTGCCCAGGCCCTGAGTTCAGTCCCTCTACTGGCAAAATCATGTATGGGTGGTTAGCCTCTGGATACTCAGGAAGCTCAGATGTGGGGATAGTGGTTCAAAGCCAGCCCAGAAAGTGGGGTGGTGATAATAGCACAAAAGTCCAGATTGAGTACCCAGGATGAGTTGAAATGCTAGTATCAGCACACACATTTTATTTTGCTTTGTTCTACGTATGCTCATTTTTAAATTTTTGTGCTGACAATCTAGCTTCAAGGTATAGAGCAGTGGTGTGTTGTGTTTCCAGAAAGGGTCTTGCTATACCTATGTTGGCCTGTAATTTTTTGTTTTTTTTGGCGCCAGTCCTGGGGCTTGAACTCAGGGCCTGACCACTGCCCTTGAGCTTTCTCAAGGGTAGAGTTCTACCACTTGAGGCATAGCACCATTTCTGGCTTTTTTTCCCCCCCTATGTATGTGGTACACTGAGGACTCAAACTGGGTCTTGGTGCATGCTAGGCAAGCAATCTACCACTAGCTCAAACCCCTAGCCCTTATTTTCTGTGGGTGCTGTCCTTGAGCTCTTCACTCAAGGCTATTGCTCTACCCCTTAAGCCACAGCCTCACTTCCCATTTTCTAATGATTAACTGAAGATAAGAGTCTCAGACTTGTGAATTGAGATCCTCAGATCTCAGCCTCCTGAGTAGCTAGGGTTACAGGTGTGAGCCCCCCAGACCAGCTTTATAACTTAAGATTTTCTTTGGTACTTTTTCTTGCTGCTTCCATCCTAGTTCACCTAAATCATTATAGATTTTACTAGGATTGGACATAGCTTTGAGTTGGCTGTGGAAGCCTACCTGCCACATACTCTCAATGGTTTTTTTGTTGTTTACCAGTCTTGTGGCTAGAACTCATGGCTGCACTGTCCTTGAGCTTTCTCAAGGCCAGCACTCTACCTCTTGAGCCACTGCACCACTTCCAGGTGGGCTTTTCCAGATTTAGCAAAGCTGTGGTTTTGAGGATTGTATTGGCCCAGGGGCTTTTAAGACTACGCATGTGCTGCTTCAGACTTGTTTAAAATCTTGAATAAGACCCTACTGCACATTAGGAAACCAAATTCGTCTGCATGGCCTCAAGTCCCCTTACATACATCGGGTGTAAAATCATTTCCTCCAGGTGTAACTAGAGACAATTGCAAGTTGTGTGGCTTAAAACAGAGCTGGTTACTCCATTCCTCACTATGCAATACGACTGTCGATGCTGACGCTGACTATTCCAGAAAAATTCTGACCATCCCTTGGGAAGGTGGGAGCAGGCAAGTTTTATTTAAGATTTATAACCGAGGCACTTACATTTTAAATCGTCTGTCGACTGGAGCCTACATTTTCAAGTAAACAGGATTATTTCGGGTTCAGAGCTTTGTATCGGGTCACAAAGTGAACCTCATCCCCTCCTGGGGTTGGGGTCTCAGATGGGACGGCTCTCCAGAGACCTCGGAAAAAAAAAAACAACCAGAAAAACCTACAAGGGAAACTACCAGGATTTAAGATGTCTGCTCAAAAGCCCTTGCGCAGCTCCGAGGAAAGGTCTACTGGCTTCCAGAATGTCCGCCCGCAGTCCTGACGTCACTCCGTCGGCTTCCTCAAAGCAGAACCCTACTGCGCTCCAATCACCGGCGAGGCCCCGCCTACGTCCGCGTCACTTCCGGTGGTGCAGCAGCCATTTTGTCAGTCGCCCGCGGATCCCGCGCGCTGGGCAAGTGCAGTTCCCCCTGGTAACTAACTCGTCGGTTCTTCCTCGGCGCTGCCGACGAGGGCGGTGGAAGAGCGCCCACCAAAGGGCAGAGTCGTCCCTCCGTACATGGTCGCCGCTGCCGTTGCACCCGCCCGCAGCTAGCGACCTGTCTGCTCGCCGCGCCACTTGACAGGCGCCCTCGGGGAGCCACGGTTCGCGATGTCAAACGAGGAGAGCTACCGGGCCATCCTGCGCTACCTGACGAACGAGCGCGAGCCCTACGCGCCCGGCACAGAAGGCAATGTCAAGCGCAAGATCCGCAAGGCGGCCGCCTGCTACGTGGTACGCGGCGGGACTCTGTATTACCAGCGGCGGCAGCGGCATCGCAAGACCTTCGCGGAGCTGGAGGTGGTGCTGCAGCCGGAGCGACGCCAGGGCCTCATCGAGGCGGCGCACTTGGGCCCCGGCGGCACTCACCACACTCGACATCAGACCTGGCACGACTTGTCCAAGACGTATTGGTGGCGAGGTGAGCCCCGGTTCGTGACGAGGGCGCGGGGCCGGGCCCGCGGCGGAGAGCCCTGGGCGAGGCCTGCCGGCACGGCCTTGATGCACCTTTACGAGAGGCTTGGAGTGTCTGGAACGCCAGGCGCCGGGCGGGCTGGCGAGCGATCGGCGGCGGAGCCCCGGCCAGGCGGAGCCGAGCGGGTGGGGGACGCGAAAGGAGCCGCACTTCCTAACGGAAGGAGGCCGGAGAGCCTGGGGGGCGGACTCTGGCCCGGGGTGGGGCCAAGGGGCTTCCCTGGGGGCCGGGCCTGCGGCGGGGCGTGTCCACGCGGCCCCGCCTACCCAGGCGGCCACGCCTCAGTCGACAGTGCTCCCAAGCCTCGGGGATCCCGCCAGCCTGTGGCGAGTGCCTGCCAAAGCTGCTGCTGCTGCAACCTTTTCATTTGTTTGTTTATTCGTTTTTTGTCTTAATTTGTGCCGATTCTGGGGGTTGAACTCAGGGCCTGGGCGCTGTCCCTGAACTTTTTTGCTCCAGACTAGCGTGAGCCACTTGCTCCCCTTTTAGCTTTTATAGTGGTTCGTCTTTCGGACTGAAATACACTTATTGAATGACTTACGTGACCCCTCTGGACGATACCTTTATGATACCGACAACAACGGTAATAGGGAATCCCACGGGCTCCGCGGGCTGCGGTCTTTGGATCTCAGCCTCCTGAGTGGGTAGGATTACCGGCGTCAGTCACCAGCGCCCGGTGTGGCTGGCATCTCTTTAAGAACTGGTGCCCACGCTTTAGGTCCAGAGCTCACCTGCTTTTCTCAGGGTGCACAGTTCTCACTTTGAGCTCTTTGTATCTACTCCTTTATAACTCAGATTATGCTATGATTGCTATTACTTCCTTAGTAATCGACAATGTGATAAGGAAGCGATAAAGACTAATTATGTAAATAGTTGTCTTGAGCCTTTTTTTTTTTCTTTTGATGGGTCATGGGGCTTGAACTCGACCTGGGCCCTGTCCCTGAGCTCAAGGAGCTACCACCCTACCCTTGAGCCAAGCCCCACTTCCCATTTTCTAGAGGTTAATTGGAGATAAGAGTCTCAGGTCCTTTTGTGCCCGGGCTGACTTTGAACCTTGATCTTCAGATCTTAGCCTCCTGAGTAGCTAGGATTACAGGCGTGAGCCGCCGCAGGTCCGGCCTTGAGCCTCATTTCCAGGAAAGATATCATGGTTTCTTTTTCCACCACCAGAAAATAATAGATCTAAAGTTTCTTGACTCCTTGGGAGCCAGGTTAAGAGAGAAGGGGCAGGTGTCGCTGGCTTAACTTTTCTTGTGTTTGGTCTGTTGAAATCTGTGGGCTCTGTCCCTAAGCTCTTGAGCCCAAGGCTAGTGTTCTGCCACATTGAACCACAGTGCCACTTTTGGTTCACATTCTTTAGTGCCCGTATTGCCTTTGAACCTTGACTCTCAGATCTCAGCCTTCTGAGTACCTAGGATTACAGGTGTGAGCCACTGTGCCCAGCTCAATTTCAAGCTTTTTTTTTTTTTCCTGATTGCATGCTCCTTGACTTAGACTTGCTTAGACTGCCTTTGAAGAGCAAAACTAAGATCTCAGCCTCCTCAGTGGGTAGAATTGCAGATGTGAGCCCAGCTTTCTTATTTGTATTTTCAACACTTATTCTCTTAAGAACATAGTGAAGTTTTCAAGATGTTATAGGATAAATTTTATGTTTTGTAGGTGATGTCAGAGCATTGGAGTTTCACATGTCATATGATGTGATATTTTGTGGGGCTATTCTATCATCTCAAATATATATGTATATATATATGTAATGCATATCATAAAACATAACTGAATTTTGTGTATATTTGTCTCTTCTTCAGTACTTCTCATTATTGATATGTGAATAGCCCAAAACTGGGCAAGAAAGTCTATTAGATTCTTACCTCTAACCAGTAAAAAGACAGAAGTGGAAGCCAGTGGCTCATATCTGTAATCCTAGCTACTCCGGGTGCCTGAGATCTGAGGATCATGGTTCAAAGCTAGCCAGGGCAATACAATGCAAAGCCTTGAGACTCTTGTCTCCAATTAATCACTAGAAGATGGCTCAATGGTAGGGCTGCAGCCTTGAGCTGAGCTCAGGGACAGAGCCCATGACGCACCTTCCCCCCACCCCCCCAAAAAAAGGATACAGTAAACAGTTGTCTAAGAAAACAAATTTAGCAAAAAAGTTTTTTGCTATAGAGTTTTTATTTTGGCAGTTTTGAGGATTTAACTCAGGGTTCAGTGACTTTGTGTTATTTATAACTATATCTATATTACGTTCATCGACTTCTAAGTCTTTTTTTGATGGACCCAAGTTTTAATGCTCTACAGCACACATTTCTGTGTATTCCTAACAAGGTTCTTTGATAGCTCCTTGGATGTCAACCTAGTCATAATGGTTGTTTACTGAGCATAGACTCAGAAAAGAAAAATAAATAAATAAATTATAGGCTGAGAATTCTTAATCCAAAATCTAAAACATTTCTTTCCCTCTCCCCAAGCGTGGGACTTGAACTCTGGGCCTAGGTGCTGTCCCTGACCTCTTCAAGAGGTTCTCTACCACTTGAGAGCCACAGCACTACTTTGGATTTTCTAGTGGTTAGTTGGAGATGAGAGTCTAATGGATTTAGTGCCTGTACTGGCTTTGAACCACATACTGGCTTTGAACCAGACCTCAGATTTCAGCCTCTTGGGTAGCTAGGGTTATAGGCGTCACTGGTTCTGGCTAAAACATTTCTGAGTAATGAGATTATTTTAGGAGAAACATCAGAAGAGCATCTTGACAGAAGTTGTAACTTCTCTTGTCTAAGAGCAGTGTCTTATGCCATCATAAAATATTACTTTTTCCAGTGCTATTATTATCATTTTATTTATTTATTTGCCAGTTCTGGGCTTGAGCTCAGGGCCTGAGCACTGTCTTTGGGCTTCCTGAAGGCTAGAACTCTACCACTTGAGCCTCAGCACCACTTCCAGCTTTTTTTTTTTCTATGTATGTGGGACCGAGGAATCGAACCCGGGTCTTCATGCATGCTAGGCAAGCACTCTACTACTAGGCCAAACTCCCAGCCCCAGTGCTATTATTTTTATGAAGATAGAGAAATTTCAGAAAAAAATTATTTACATTCTCATTACAAGTTTTAATTGTAATCTGCAATAGCTACACATTTTCTTTTCTTTTTGTTTTCTATATTTTTTCCCCTATAAGAGATCTTGTGTGTGTGTGTGTCTGTCTGTTTCTGTCTGCTTTGCCAGTTGTGGTTGTTGAACTGAGGGCCTGAGCACTATCCTTGGACTTCTCTCAAGGCTAGGAGCTCTACCACTTGAGCACCACTTCCAGCTTTTGTCATATGTGTGTGGTACCAAGGAGTCGAACCTGGGTCTTCGTGCATGCTAGGCAAGCACTCTACCACTAGGCCAAACTCTGGGCCTTGTTTATTTGTTTTTGACTGTTTTGGGGTTGAAACTCAAAGCCTGGGCTCCATCCATCACTGAGCTTTTCCCATCAAGGATAGTGCTTTTCCATTTTGAGCCACAGAACCACTTCACCAGTGTACTGGTGAGGAGATAAAAGTCTCATGGGAAGTGGTACTGTGGCTCAAGCAGTAGGGCAGTAGCCTTGCATTGAAGAGCTCAGGGACAGGGCCGAGGCCTAAGAGTTCAAGCCCCACAACCAATCCTCCCTTGCCCTCCCACCAAAAAAAAGTCTCATGGACTTTCCTGCCCAAGGCTGCCTTTGAACCATGATCCTCATATCTCGGCCTCCTGAGAAGTGAAGATTACAGGTAGGCGCCATCAGCTCCCAGCTGCATATGTTGTGTACTTTATTGATATTATTAATATTGTATTTCATCAAATGCTCTTTGTTTTTATTTTCATTTTTGTGTGGTCATGGGCGGCTTGAATTCAGGGCCTGAGTGGTCTCTGTGGTCTCTGAGTTTTTTTGCTCAAGACTGTTCTACCACTTGAGCCATACCTCCATTTCCAGCTTATTTTCTGTGTGTGTGTGTGTGTGTTTAATTTGAAATAACAATCTCCTGGATTTTCCTGCACAGGCTAGTTTAGAACTGCTAACCTTAGATTTCTGGCAGCTCAGCCAGCAGGCAAGAAGGTCCATGAGACTCATATCTCCAATTAACCAGCAGAAAACTCAAAGTGGAGTTGTGGCTCAAAGTGGTAGAGCCTTGAGCAAAAGATCTCAGGGACAGTGCCTAGGTCCTGAATTCAGTTCAAGACCTATTACTGACAAAAAATTAAATTAATAAAAAATGAAATTAGTGACCTGGAATTTGGCTTAGTGTGGTAGAATAGCTTGCCTAGCATGCACAGAAGCCTGCGTTTGGTTCCTCAGTATCACATATACAGAAAAAGCCAGAAGTGATGCTGTGGCTGAAATAGTAGATCTCTAACCTTGATAAAGCTGAAGAATAGTGCTCAGGCCCCGAGTTCAAACCCCAGGACTGGCACAAAAAATAAAATTTGTATCTTACATTGATTGTGTGTGTATTTATTATTATTTTTTTTTATTTTTTGCCAGTCCTGGGACTTGAACTTGGGGACTGAGCACTGTCCTTGGGCTTACTCAAGGCTAGTGCTTTTCCATTTGAACCACAGCACCACTTCCATCTTTTTCTTTGTATGTGGATAACCAAGAAATTGAACCTAGGGATTTGTGCATGCTAGGTGAGCACTCTACCACTAGGCCACACTCTCAGCCCAATTCTTCATACTTTTTACAGTCATGGGTATATTTATATATAGTCATTTTGATACATTAATATATACAGATTATATAAAATATTTTTTGTTTTCAAATAAAGACTATTATTCTTGCTACAGGTATATTAAAGCAAGTCAAAGATTACATCAAACAGTGTAGCAAATGCCAGGAGAAACTAGATCGTTCCCGTCCAATATCAGATACTTCAGAAATGTTGGAAGAATTAGGACTAGACCTTGAATCTGGAGAAGAAAGTAATGAATCAGAGGATGACCTGAGCAACTTTACTTCACCTCCAGCTACAGCTCCTAAGTCTTCAAAAAAGAAGCCTGTATCCAAACATGAACTTGTATTTGTAAGTGATAATTTACATTCTGCTTTAACTTTTTTTGTGTGTGTGCTAGTCCTGGGGCTTTTCTGCACAGGTTGACTAAACCACCATCTCAGATTTCAGATTTTAGTCTTCTGAGCAGCTAGGATTTCAGGCATGAGCTTCTGGCTTCCCAAATGAAGTGGAGTTTTTTGAATTAGAGGAAATGAATCCTGTACTCTGTTGGCTTGTTACTTAGTATTCTATAATGTGTTCTTTTTTTGGGGGGGGGGGGTCTATTGTGGGACTTAAACTCTGGGTCTGGGCACTGTCCCTGAGCTCTTTTGCAGTTTTCTAGTGGTTAATTGAAGATAAGAGTCTCACAGACTTTGGGGGCCAGGAGTTTAGCCTAGTTGTAGAGTAATTGCCTAGTATGCACAAAGACCTGGGTTCCATTCTTGGGCACCACCTACATAGAAAAAAGCGGGAAGTGGTGCTGAGGCCCAAGTGGTAGAGCTCTAGCCTGATAAAGTTCAAAGATAGGCCCTGAGCTCAATCAAGCTCAGGACTGGGGCGGGGTGGAGGGGGGTGGTGTGTCTCACAGACTTTAGTACTCAGGCTGGCTTTGAGCAGTTATCCTCAGCCTCCTGAGTAGCTAAGATTACAGGCATGAGCCACAACACCCAGTTCCTGGAAGCATCCCTGAGCTCTTTCATTCAAAACTATCACTCTTTTACTTTGAGTCACAGCTTCCTTTGTGGACTTTTCTGCCTTTCAAACTGCTATCCTTAGATCACAGCCTTCTGAGTAGCTAGGACTACAGGAGTGAGCCACCAGCACTGGGCTTAGGTTTCTTATTACTACCCATTAATATTGTTTTGTAAAAAATAGTGGTATTTGTAGGCAGAATATTTTTCTGGAGTTGTAAGCTGGTCATAATGTAAATTAAAGTAAACTAGATTTTTAGTTACTTTTTGATTACTTTGTATTTTTGTTTATTTGTTTATATCAGTTTTATATGTCACCAAATTTCTAATGGTAAGAAGAAATAGAAAAGAGTGAGGCAAACGTATTGTGCCTTATTTAAGTAGATAGGTAAAAGAAAGAATTACAAGACCCAGAAGTTTGGCTTGTAGTAGAGTGCCTGCCTTGCATGCACGAAGACCTGAGTTCAATTCCTCGGTATCATTTACATAGAAAAAGCTGGAAGTGGTGCTGTGGCTCAAGTGGTAGAGTGCTAGCCTTGGGAAAACCCAAGGACAGTGCTGAGGCCCTGAGTTCATGCCTCAGGATTGGCCAAAAAAAAGGGGGGGGGAGGTGGGAGAATAGAAATGGGAACAAAACATGAGAAAGAGCATCAGTGTTTGTGAAGTAATGCACCTTCTATCTGACGAATATAGTGTAACCCTTCTATTAATTACAATAAAAATATATGTAACGCTAAAAAAATTTATTTCTTCGCTTGAAAAAAGGGAATAGATTTCCATTTAATATGAAACTTTATTTTGACAGGTTGATACCAAAGGAGTAGTAAAACGTTCTTCTCCAAAACATTGCCAGGCTGTCTTGAAACAGCTGAATGAGCAGAGACTTTCCAACCAGTTCTGTGATGTTACTTTATTAATTGAAGGAGAAGAGTACAAAGCACATAAATCTGTTTTATCAGCTAATAGTGAATATTTTCGAGACCTTTTTATTGAGAAAGGAGCTGTTTCCAGTCATGAGGCTGTGGTGGATCTTTCTGGTAAGATTTTTTTTTTTTTAATACTACTGCCTTTTGTTAATAAGTATGTTTTAGAAGAGAGAGTTGTCCTCTAAATAGACTATATAGTAATAGAGACATATATAGAAGCCTACTAAGCTTATTTAAGCCTTTAAATTCATTTTATTGTTACTATTAAGGTAGGCACAGATGAGTTACCATTTCATAAGTCAGCTAATGAGTACATTTCTTCTTTGGACAATGTCACTTTGTCCTTTGCTTTTCCCCATTTCTCCCTCCTGTCCCTGCCCACAAGTTGCATAGTTCATTGTTTACATATTGTAATCTTAATACTATAATTGCATTTTTTTACTCTTTCTCTCTCACTTTTTACACCCCCTTTTGATCTCCACAACTCCTAAGAAGCAGAAAAAGGGCTTTCTTTTTAAGCAAAGTTTCTAAGATAGAGTTATAAGAAAACAGTTGTCCCAGGAGAAGTATTTCTGGAATTTAAACTGAAAAATCTACAAATACATCTATATTATTACATTAAGTGATATGTTACTTAAAAATTACATACATAGGCTGGGTGCTGGTGGCTCATGCCTGTAATCCTAGCTGCTCAGGAGGCTGAGATCTGAGGATCATGGTTCAAAGCCAGGCTGGGCACTAAAGTCACTAGAAAATAGGAAGTGGTGCTATGGCTCAAAGGGTAGGGTGGTAGCCCTGAGCTGAAGAGCTCAGGGACAGTACTCAGGCCCAGAGTTCAAGCCCCATGAGAGACAAAAGGAAAAAAAAAAGAATCAACACTGTTGTAGTGGGTGTTTTTTTTCCCCCCTTCATTTTATTTATTTATTTTCTTTTTTTTTTCTCCTTCATTTTTTAGAAACCATTTGGATATTAAGAATTAGAAATGTCTTTTGAAAGCGAAGCACTAAGAACATACAAAAGAAATACTTTACTTTTTATCCTACATAAAATTGGAATGTAATACCTCATAGATGTGGTAATTTTATTCTGTGAATCCAGAATATGCCACTATAGCCTAAGGGCCAATTCTGCCTACTCTACCTTTTCACAAACAAATTTGTAGAGCCAATACCCATTGTGAACATTAGTTTTCCAGCTCCAGTGTCAGAGCTGAGTAGTTGTGACAAGCACTTTGTGGCCTGAAATATTTATCATCTCATTTTTTTTCCTTATGGGTCCTGGGGCTTGAACTAGGCCTGGGCACTTCCCCACCTCCTGTTTTCTAGAGGTTAATTGGAGATATGAGTCTCAGGTCCTTTTGTGCCTGGGGTGGCTTTGAACCTTGGTCCTCAGATCTCAGCCTCCTGAGTAGCTAGGATTACAGGTGTAAGCCACCGCACCTGGCTTAGCATCTCATTCTTCATAGAAGAAGTTAATTGACCCCTACATTAAATCTTGCTTTTTAATGTTTAGTTGTAGAATGCTTAGCTGTATAGGTGCGGTTAGTTGACTGAACCCTGCCTACTCACCAACCTCTTCCCTCCCCACCCCCCTTTTTTTTTTGTGGGTCATAGGGCTTGAGTTAGGCCTGGGCATTGTCCCCGAGCTATTCAGCTCAAGGTTATCAGCCTACCCTTGACCCAGAGCTGTTCAGCTCAAGGCTATCAGCCTACCCTTGAGCCAAGTCCCACTTCCTGTTTTCCAGAGGTTAATTGGAGATAAGAGTCTCAGATCCTTCTGTGCCAGAGCTGGCTTTGAACCTTGATCCTCAGGTCTCAGCCTCCTGAGTAGCTAGGATTACAGGTGTGAGCCACCATGGCCTGCTTGCCTTGTTCTTTTTTACCCTCCATTCTCCAGCAGCTATTTATTGAGGGAAATTTGAAAAATCCCCAAGGTTCTAAGGAGTACAGTTTGAAAATGGTTGCCTTACAACCATTCTTGAGGTAGTAAGTCTGATGCAATTTTCTATATTAGGTATTGAGGGATTCATCTCATAAAAGTGAGTTAGGGGCCGGGAGTTTGGCCTCGTGGTTAAAGTGTTTGCCTAGGATGCACGAAGGCCCGGGTTCAATTCCTTGGTACCACATACATACAAAAAAGCCAGAAGTGGTGCTGAGACTCAAGTGGTAGAGCTCTAACCTTGAGAAAGTCCAAGGACAGTGCTCAGGCCCTGAGCTCAAGCCCAGGACTGGCGGGAAAAAAAAAAAAAAAAGAATGAGTTAGTCAAGATTTGATAAGCAGCCAGAACAGAAAGCAAAATCCATGGATAATTAATTGTAGAATTAATGGTCATAATTGCCAATTTTTTTTCTGGGGGGTGTCATGGGGCTTAAACTCGGCCTGTACCTATCCCTGAGCTCTTTAGTTAAAGGCTACCACCCTTGAACCAAGCCCCACTTCCTGTTTTCTAGAGGTTAATTGGTCCTTTTGTGCCCAGGCTGGCTTTGAATCTTGATCCTCAGATCTCAGCCTCCAGAGTAGCTAGGATTACAGGCTTGAGACACCATGTTGCGTGATAATTGCCACTTTTTAAATCTTCTCATAATTCTATGTCAGTTGTTTCTATGCAGTGGTTTTGTCCTAACTTTTTGTCCCCTGCCTTTCTTGTTTCATATAGGTTTTTGTAAAGCAAGCTTCCTTCCTTTGCTAGAATTTGCCTATACTTCTGTACTCAGTTTTGACTTCTGTAGCATGGCTGATGTGGCCATCTTAGCTCGTCATCTTTTCATGTCAGAAGTTTTAGAAATTTGTGAAAGTGTACATAAACTAATGGAAGAGAAGCAGCTAACAGTGTATAAGAAGGGTGAAGTACAAACAGTTGCATCTACCCAAGACCTGCCATCGCAGAATGGAAGCACAGCACCTCCTGAGGCTAGCAGTGAGGGAACCACAAACACTGTGTCGAGTGAGCCTGGGGCTTGTGAAATCGTACTGCTCGTCAATGGAGAATTGCCAGAAGCTGAGCAGAATGAAGAGCTAAGACAACAGCCTGAATCCCAGGTTTCTCCAGAGGCAGAAGCTTCGATGTCATCTGTGGGAGGTATAGCTGACTCCCATCCTGAAATAGAATCTGTTGCTTTAGGAATGGAAAATGAGGCAGAGCAAGAGACTTCCAACATCAGAGATGATACCATTTCTAATACTAACCCTGTACTTCCGAAAGACAATATAATCAGCAGCTCTCATGAGGACAGTGATATGGGAAATGATGTATCAGCTGAAGATAACTGTGCTGAAGACATTCCAAACAATATGCAAAACCTTGACCAGCCTTTAAAAGATCATGAAAATCTAGTTGAGTCAACAACAAACAAAGACATAGGCCCTGAGGATGATACTTACAGAAGTAGGCTTCGGCAGCGGTCTGTTAATGAAGGGGGCTACATCCGACTACACAAGGGCATGGAGAAGAAGCTCCAGAAGAGGAAGGCCATTCCTAAGTCAGCGGTTCAGCAGGTGTGACTTAAAAAGGGTCAGCATTTGTGGTTTCAGCTTTAGGTTGAAAGCATTCCAGTGATGAATTTAGGTCTACAGCAAAAATTATTTGGAGTGGGGTACAGGCCAGCAATTTAATGTTTGAAGTACCATTATCACTAGGATAATAGGAATTTGGAGTATCTTATTGATGTTTATAACTCATGACAAAAAACTGAAAATGACTGTACAAACTTAGATTGTGTCTATCTCTTAACTAGGTGGCTCAGAAATTAGTTCAAAGAGGGAAAATGATGAAACAACCAAAAAGGGACACCAAGGAGAACACTGAAGAAGCATCCCATAAATGTGGGGAATGTGGAATGGTTTTTCAGAGACGATATGCTTTTATAATGCACACACTGAAACATGAAAGAGCTAGAGATTACAAATGCCCAGTAAGTATAAGAAAAAGTAATAATTCAAGATCACTCTAAATTTATTTATTTATTTATTTTTGGTAATCTTGACCTCAGAGCCTGCGCACTGTCCCTGGGCTTTCTCAAGGTTAGAGTTCTACTATTTGAGCCACAGTACCATTTTGCGGCTTTTCTATGTATGTGATACCTAGGAACTGAACCTCTGGTCTTCATGCATGGTAGGCAAGCATTCTATCACTAGACCAAACTCCTGGCCCATGATTACTCTAAATTTAATGTACACTATGCTGGTTGGTTATTTCTCCCACTGCTGTCCTATTTTTATCTTTCTGATATTGCTATAAGAGTCATCCTCTGGGGCCAGGAGTTTGGCCTAGTGGTAGAGTGCTTGCCTAGCATGCATGAAGACCCGGGTTCGATTCCTCGGTACCCCACATACATAGCAAAAAGCCAGAAGTGGTGCTGAGGCTGAAGTGGTAGAGCTCTAGCCTTGAGAAAGTCCAAGGACAGTGCTCAGACCCTGAGCTCAAGCCCAGGACTGCCAAAAAAAAAAAAAGAGTCATCCTCTTCATACATATCATGTACTTGTATGAATTACCTGAGCTTTCTGGGGGCAGTAAGTCATGTGACTTTAACTCTGGGCCTGGGTTTATACCTTAGCTCTTTTACTTTTTTTTTGGGGGGGGGCAGCCCTAGGGCTTGAACTTAGGGCTTGGATACTGTCCCTGGACACTTTTTGCTTAAGGCTGGTGCTCTACCACTTGAGCCACAGCACAAGTTTCAGTATTTTCTGTAGATGTGGTACCGAGGAATCAAACCCAGGGCTTTGTGCATGCTAGGCAAGCACTCTACCACCAGGCTATGTTCCCAGCCCAAGCTCCTCCATCACTTCTGATTTTCTGGTGGTTTATTGAAGAATCTCAGGGATTTTTGTGCCTGGGCTGGCTTTGAACTGCGATTCTCAGATCTCAGCCTCCTGAGTAGCTAGGATTACAGGCGTGAGCCACTGGCATGTGGCTCTGTACTTTCTCTTATATCCTGGTAAAACAACAGAAAAAAAGATCATTCTAAAAATATGCCTTTATAAGAGAGTACAAGAAGCAGAAGGGAGGTTGGCAATTAGACCCCGGATGCTAATAAATGAGTGAAATGACACAGTAAATTGCAGAGGACTCACTTTGAGGTTTTCAGTGGAGAAGTCTACAAGTCAATCCACCTGTGCTGAAGAACTAATAAATAGTTCCAGAACTGGTAGTAGTAATAAGAATTTATTTTTTATTTTTTTAATTTTTGTCAGTTGTGGGATTTGAACTCTGGGCATGGGTGTTGTCCCTGAGCTCTTCAGCTCAAGGCTACTGCCTTATCTCTTGAGCCATAGCGCCACTTTCGCTTTTCTGGTGATTAATTGGAGATAAAAGTCTCACAGATTTTAGTGCTTGGGCTGGCTTTAAATTAGGATCCTCTGATCTCAACCTCCTGTGTAGTTAGGATTGCAGGCGTAAGCCACTGCACCCGGTTAATACCGGAAATTTTGAAAGTCAGTACAATTAAATTGTTCTTCCTTGACCAGAGACATTTTTCTCTCTGGAAAAGGTAAATTATGACTTGCTTCAAGAGAAGTGAAGGTGCCCTCTATAGACAAAAGTGAGTCGCAGTGGCAGATGCTGTCAAATTTACGCTTGGAGGGTGAGGTGGGAGGACTTTGGGTTTGTTTGACATAGTCATTTCCCTATATCTGTAGGGATATAGGATTCAGCCAGTTATATGTTGAAAATATTTGTGACAAGAAATGACTTTATACTGGACATATACAGGCTTTTCTTTTTTCTTACCATTGTTCCCTATACTGGGTAGAAAAACATCTATTTACCTATCACTTACATTTTGTTAGGTGTTAAAAGTAATGTAGAGACAAATTAACATGGGAAAGCTGTACGCAAATAGCATGCCCTTTTATTTTTTTCCTTTTGAAATTATATTTTATTGTCAGGGTAATGTAAAGAAGGGTTATAGTTACATTTGTCAGGTAAATTGCTTCTCAAACATTGATATCCTTTCTCATGTTTTTTTTATTTAAAGAATTTATTAACATTAATTGTTACATCATACTTCAAATGACTTGTTTAACAAACAAGTATTCAAGAAGGGAATCTATACAGTCACTGGTACTTAGATTTTAGAACATAATTAAAATTAGGCTGAGGGTTTGCATGTCATAGATACATATTAATCTATGTAATAAAACATTATGTCTGTGGAGTCATAAATGTTCTCATGTTTTTGTCCCCCTTTGCCACTCCCACCCCCTCCCAATCATCTTGTTTTTCCCCTTACACTAACAACATGAGATAAATCATAGGAGAGAAAAAAAGAAAGGAAATAATATAACAAAAATAAATCTTTTGTTTCCATATCCTAGCTATCTTGCTTTTTCATGACTTGTCTCCTTTCAGCTTTCATTTTATATCATTTTTTAAAAAAATTTATTAACATTGATTTTTACATCATATTTCAGATGTCATGTTTAACAAACAAGTATTTAAGAAGGAATCTATATATACAATCACTAGCACTTAGATTTTAGAACATAATTAAAATTAAGCTGAGGGCCGGGAGTTTAGCCTAGTGATAGAGTACTTGCCTAGCATGCACAAGGACCTGGGTTCGATTCCTTGGTACCACATACATAGAAAAAAAAAGCCGGAGGGCCGGGAGTTTGGCCTAGTGGTTAAAGTGCTTGCCTAGCATGCACGAAGACCCGGGTTCGATTCCTTGGTACCACATACATAGAAAAAAAAAAGCTGGAAGTGGTGCTGAGGCTCAAGTGGTAGAGCTCTAGCCTTGAGAAAGTCCAAAGACAGTGCTCAGGCCCTGAGCTCAAGCCCAGGACTGGCAAAAAAAAAAAAAAAAAAAAAGCCGGAAGTGGTGCTATGGCTCAAGTGGTAGAGGGCTAGCCTTGAGAAAGCCGAGGACGGTGCATATATTTGTCTATAGAGTATATATCAAATCATAGATTTTTTTGTGGATCATGGTGCTTGAACTGGCCTGGACGCTGTCCCTGAGTTCTTCAGCCCAAGGCTACCACCTATGCTGAGCCAAGCCCCACTTCCCATTTTCTAGAGATTAACTGGAGATGAGTCTTAGGTCCTTTTGTGCCCAGGCTGGCTTTGAATCACCTTGATCCTCAGATCTCAGCCTCCTAAGTAGCTAGGATTACAGGCGTGAGCCACAATGCCGAGCCCCATCATAGATTTTTATGTCTATGTAGTTATGTTTGTATCTCCAAGACCGTGTCAATAACCTTGGGTACACGAATATTGAATCCTCGCTATTGTACTGTTTGGATCTAATATCCACATATTAAGGAGACCATGTGCGTTTTGTTCATTTGGTCTCAACTTATCTCTCTCAACATGATTCACTCTAGTTTCATCCACTTCCCTGCGAATGCCAGTTTTATCTTGTCTGTTGGCTATATCGAATTCCATGGTGTGTGTGTGTGTGTGTGTGTGTGTGTGTGTGTGTGTGTGTCTGTATCCATTTATCTGCAGTAGGGCATCTGGGTTGTTTCCATCACCTGGCTACTGTGAATAGTACAGAGACGAACATGGCTAAGCAGGTGTCCTTATCATATCCTGGGTTATGATGCTCGGAGTAGATGCCCAGGAGTAGTATGGAGGGATCGTAGGGAGAGTCTATTTTCATTTCTTTAAGAAACCTCCAAACTGCTTTCCAAAGTGGCTGTACTAGTTTATATTCCCACCAGCAGTGCAGTAGGGTTCCTCTTTCTACACATTCCCGCCAGCATTGTTGTTGTCTGAGTTGAGAATATTTAGCATGCCCTTTTATATATGTGACTAAAACATTGTAAAATTTGGTATTCTCAGGTCAATTATGGTTTGTGTTGGACAAGTTTGCTATAGATTGCAGGGAACAGACATACTATCACGAGATAAAGGCACTTTAAGAGAAGAGATACTTTATTTTGTTTGTCAGTCATAGGGCTTCAACTTCCTGAACCCAGGTCTTGGTACATGCTAGGCAAGCACTCTACCACTAGGCCAAACTCCCAGCTCGTCTTGCTACCTTTTAAAAATGAAATTTTATAGGTGATTGACATAGATGACTGGTGTCTAAAAGAGCCAAAGCTTTCACAAATTTCTAGCAACTTTAGTTTTCAAGGACCTTTGTAGTCTTAACTTTCTATGCTGTCTATCCCCTACTTTTCCAACTAGAACTAGTAGTAATGGTCTTGGGGCAGTAGACTGAGTTGTGTCATACTCTTTGTTTTGGTGGTGCTGGGTTATTACCTTGGATCTCATACATTGTTGGGTGGCACTGAGCTGTACTCCCAGTTTTACTCCTTAAGCCCACTACTCACCACCACAACTGCTCTACGACTACTCAAGGTCACTCTTTCCTCCTTGCTCCAACTACCCTCCTAAATATTTCACAATTTTTTATATGGGTCTTACTCTGTAGTTACATTGTAAATCTCTTTAAAGTAGGTCCTGAATTGTATCTTTTTTCATTTTTATGACTGGATACCTAATATATCTTTTACATAACACATGTGTTTATTGATTATAATTATTGTAACCAGAATTGCAAAGTTGAAAATTGAGTCAGGTTTCATTCATATTTTGTAATGGAAATTTATTTAGATAGACTCTTACATTTTCTTTTAGTTATGTAAAAAACAGTTTCAGTATAGTGCCTCGTTGCGTGCACATCTTATTCGACATACCAGGAAAGATGCTCCAAGTTCATCTTCCGCCAATTCCACGTCTAATGAAGCATCAGGGACATCATCTGAGAAGGGCAGGACCAAGCGTGAGTTCATATGTTCCATATGTGGAAGAACGCTCCCTAAACTGTATTCTCTTCGCATCCATATGTTAAAGCACACAGGTGTAAAGCCACATGCATGCCAGGTAAGCCATAACAGTCATTTTGCTATTTAAAGAAGGTACTAATTGTATGTTGGGGAGTCATTCTGACTTTTATAAAGTGTCAGGAAAATTTATCTTCTCAATTTTTTACATTTTTCAGGAGTGATTCCTTATTGTACTCTTTAATTTGTTGTCTTAAGTCATAATTTGAACGAAATCTATTTAGGATGTTTGTGAAATGTGTTAGGGCTCAGAGGATTTTTGCAAGGTGAGAAAATCCAATTTATTATCCTGTTCATCCTTCAGAATGACTAACCTGGAATGGAAACAAATCAGTGACGTGGTCAGGAAATGTCCTGCCTAAGCTATATTTTCTTTTGTGTTACTGAAGATGAAGGGCTATCTAGAGCAGTGAAGAAGATTCTAGTAGCATCTGTAGCTTTGCAAAGAAGCATGACCACTCTTGTTATTCTTAAATTTTGAGAAACTTTCAATATATTTCTGTCTCAAGCTTTTTATTGTGAGAGTAGAATATATAATGAATGGAATGAATCTTCTTAGCAGCTCATGGTCAAATCTTGTTCTGTTTTGTTTGTTTTGTGGGTCATGGAGGGCCTGAACTCTGGGCCCTGGAGCTGTCTCTGAGTCTTTAGCTCAAGAATGTAACCCTACCCTTAAGCCACAGCTCCACTTCTCTTGTTTTCTAGAGGTTAATTAGAGATGAGTCTCAAGTTCTTTAATGCCCAGCTGGCTTTGAACCATGATCCTCAAATCCCAGCCTCCTAAGTAGCTAGGATTACAGGCGTGAGCCCCCACACCCAGCTGCAAATCTGTTTTATTCATAATGTTATTCTGCTTTTATAGGTTCATACTGTTATTCCTACTGTTTTGCTGCTTTCCCCCCCCTATTATTCCAATTATTTTGGAAGCAAAGTGCTAAAAATTATTCACTAATGTAAGTCTTGCTTAGCCAAGTAAGTATGTTGGCTCATGCCTGTAATCCTAGCTACTCAGGAGGCTGAGATCTTCTGAGGATCTTGGTTCAAAGCCAGCTTAGGGCTAAAGGCTCTGAGACTCTTATCTCCAATTAACCACTAGAAAACGGAAGTGGCGGCGGAAGTGGCGATGTGGGTCAAGGGATAGGGTGGAAGCCTTGAGCTGAAGAGCTCAGAGACAGAACCTAGGCCCAGGGTCCAAGCCCTGGAGACCAAAAAAAAAACACCCCAAAACAACAGCAACAAAAAATGGTAAAAGCTTTGTATTGGTTGGTCTTTTTTGTTCCAGTATATGCTATTCAAATGTAGTTGTGAGAAATAAGTACAGAAGTAGAAAGTAAAGCACATAAACTCTGATATTTGACATTTCTATTTGATTGAACAAAATTTCCTTCCTAGTAGATTGGGAAGGGATAGATAACATTTTTTTTTTTGGTGGGTGATGGGGCTTGAACTTTGGACCTGGTCACTGTCCCTGAACTCTTCAGCTTAAGGCTACCACCCTACCCCTTGAGCTCTTCAGCTCAAGGCTATGACCCTACCCCTTGAGCTATAGCCCCACTTCTGGGTTCTAGCGATTAAGATTAATTGAAGATAAGAGTCTCACTAATTAGAGATAAGTCTCACAGTTCTTTAGTGCTGGGGCTGGCTTTGAAATGCAATTCTCCATCCTCATTTCAGCTTCCTCAGTAGCTAGGATTACAGGCATGAGCCACCTCACCCAGTGATGGTTCTTAATTAAGCTTTCATGTCTCCTTTATATAAGGTATACTGTATACCAACCTCACAAAGATAGCACAGGTAGTTTTCCACTGTTTAAACTTATATGGTAGTGCAACAATATTTACTATATACTGAGTCACAAAAGAGATCAGCCAGGGCGGGGGTCGGGGAGGGAAATGGGGACCAAGACATGGGAAAAGGTATCAGTGTATGTGAAGTACTGCACCTGGTGTAACCCTTCTATTAATTACAATTAATTAATTAATTAATTAATTAATGTAACCCTTCTATTAATTACAATAAAAATATATGGGAAAAAAGAGATCAGCCAAGTATGATCTTAGATGTTTATGGTTTCAATTTTCACTGTCATTTTTACAATCTTAAAACATTATTTTAAAATTATATAAGAATATGTGCATTATTTATATATATATATGTGTATACTAACTTAAACACTACTTTTCACTATACTGACTTAAATACTACTGTTCTTTTTTTAGGTCTGTGGAAAAACTTTCATCTATAAGCATGGTCTAAAATTACATCAGAGTCTCCATGAGTCACAAAAGCAATTCCAGTGTGAACTGTGTGTTAAGTCATTTGTTACCAAACGGAGCCTTCAGGAACATATGAGTATTCACACAGGTAATAAAAAATTTATATAATTTATCTTATATATTTAAATTTATTATTATATCAGATGTGCAGTTAGTAAGGAATTATATTGATGGTTGTATATGTTCAGGTTTTTTTTTATTTTAGTCATTTAATATTATATGTGTTTATTTTTAATAAGCATTAAGTAAATACAGTGCCTTTAAATAGTAATTTATTAATTTTTGATTAACATCTTAATTGACCATATTACTGGGATTCAGATGTATATGATACATGCATCTATTGCACACCAATGTAATTAAGGTAAATTAAATTTACCCATTTCTGTCTCATTTTATGTGTGGAAAATTTAAATGTCTCAATTCTACAGTTTAACAGAAAGTAATAAAAGTTACATGTTAGAGTGTCCATTATTTCCAACAGATTGGAAAATTGGATTTGCTTTCATTAATGGATGTGCTTTCATAAATTATGTCAAAGTACAGGAAAACAAAGCCTGGCAGGGTGGCTCACACCTGTAATCCTAGCTACCCAGGAGGCTGAGATGTTAGGATCATGGTTCAAAGCCAGACCGGGCACTGAAGTCCATGAAACTCTTATCTCCAATTAACCACCAGAAAACGGAAGTGGGGCTGTGGATCAAGGGGTAGGGCTGTAGTCTTGAGCTGAAGAATGCCTTTATACTCAAATTATCTTTGGCTTTGTGCCATAGAGTGAATGCTGGACCACACGGTAATTCCATTTTTTTAAACCTTTTTTTTTCATATATTTTTTATTGTAATTAATAGAAGGGTTACATGATATTTCCCAGATAGATGGTGCATTAATTCCCATGCATTGATACCCTTTCACATGTCTTGGTCCCCATTGCCCTCCCCCACACCCCTACTCCTCAGCTTGCTTTCCCCCGTTCCCTATCCAGTTTCAGATAACCAAATATAAATATATCCGATATACCAGGTAACAAAGTGAGATAGTGTAACAATATGAGATAACCAAGGGACAGCAAAAGTGATGAGCGATAACATAGTACCTTAAGAACAATCATTCATTATATGGCTTATGTTTACATCATATTTTAAATGACAAGTTTAACAAACAAGTGTTCAAGGAGGGAATCTCTAATTACAATCTCTGGGACTTAGTATTTAGAAATTAATCGAAATTAGGCTAAGGGTTTGTATGTCATAGAAACCTATCAATTTATGAAATAAAACATGTCTATAGAGTCATAGGTTTTATGTCTATATAGTTATGTTTGTATTTCCATTACCATGTCCATAGCTTTGGGTATGCAGTTATTGAGTCCTCGCTCTTGTACTCTTTGGATTTAATAGCCACATATTAAGGATACCATGCACCTTTTGTTCCTTAGGTTTTGACTTGTCTCACTCAACACGATTCGCTCTAGATTCATCCACTTCCCTGCGAATGCCATTATTTTATCTTGTCTGTTGGCTATGTAGAATTCCATTGTATATATATATATATATATATATATATATATATATATATATATATATACCACATTTTCTGTATCCATTCATCTGCAGTAGGGCATCTGAATTGTTTCCATTGCCTAGCTATTGTGAATAGTGCAGAGATGAACATAGCTGAGCAAGTGTCTTTATAATACCCTGGATCATGCTGGTCAGGATAGATGCCCAGAAGTGGTATGGCGGGATCATAGGGAAGGTCTATTTTCAGTTCTTTAAGGAACCTCCACACTGCTTTCCAGAGTGACTGAACTAGTCTACATTCCCACCAGCAGTGTAATAGGGTTCCTTTTTCTCCCCAACCCAGCCAGCAACTGGCCATTCTTGTTGGGGTAAGGTGGTATCTTAGTTTTTTTTTTTTTTTGTTTTTTGTTTTTTTTTTTTTTGCCAGTCCTGGGCTTGAGCTCAGGGCCTGAGCACTGTCCTTAGACTTTCTCAAGGCCAGAGCTTTACCACTTGAGCCTCAGCACCACTTCCGGCTTTTTTCTATGTATGTGGTACTGAGGAATCGAACCCTGGTCTTCATGCATGCTAGGCAAGCACTTTAACCACTAGGCTAAACTCCCGGCCCTTAGGGGTGTTTTTTTTGCATTTCCTTTATGACCATAGATGATGAACATTTTCTCATATGTTTTTCTGCCATTTTAATCTCTTCTTCTGATAGGTCTCTCTTTAGTTCCCTTGCCCATTTAGTGAATGGTTTATTGGGTTTGGGAGGGATTAGTTTCTTGAGTTCCCTGTAGATACTAGATATTAAGCATTTGTCAGATATATTGTTGGTGAATATCTTTTCCCAGTTGGTTGGCTGTCTCTCTACTTTTGCAACTATGTTTTTATCTGTACAGAAACTTTTTATTTTTAGGTAGTGCCATTTATCGAGTCTCTCTCCAATCTGTTGTGACCCTGGGGTTCTGTTCAGGAATCTTTTGCCTGTGCCTATGAGTTCCAGTGTCTCTCCTACTTTATCATGTAGCAGTTTCACGGTTTCCGGCCTGACGTTGAGGTCTTTGATCCACTTTGAGTTAATGCTTGTCCATGGCGAAAGGCTAGGGTCAATTTTTAGTTTTCTGCATGTGGCTGCCCAGTTTTGCCAGCACCAATAATTGAATAGACTGTGTTTGTTCCATTGTATATCTTTTGCTCCTTTGTCAAATACAAGTTGCCTATAGGTATGTGGTTCTATTTCTGGGTCTTCTATTCTGTTCCACTCATCTTCTGGTCTGTTTTTGTGCCAGTACCAAGCAGTTTTTGTTATTATGGCTACATAGTAGAGTTTGAAGTCTGGTATTGTAATACCACCAGCATTGTTCTTTTTGCCTAGAATTGTTTTGGCTATTCTAGGTCTTTTCTTGTTCCATATGAATCTTTGGATTATATCTTCAATTTCCGTAAAGAATGTCTTTGGGATTTTGATGGGGATTGCATTGAATTTGTATATCAATTTTGGCAGTATAGCCATTTTCACTATGTTGATTCTCCCTAGCCATGAGCATGGGATGTCTTTCCATTTCCTAGTGTCCCCTTTAATTTCTTTCATTAGGCTTTTATAGTTTTCATTGAATAATTTCTTTACATCTTTGGTTAAGTTAATTCCTAAATATTTTATTCTTTTGTGGACTATTGCGAATGGGATCATTTTCTTGATTTGGCCTTCTGTTTGTGTATTGTTGGTGTACAAGAAGGCTACTGACTTCTGAAGGTTAATTTTGTATCCTGCCACATTGCTAAAGTGGTTTATTAGTTGTGGGAATTTGGGAGTGGAGCTTGTTGGGTCACTCAAATAGAGGATCATGTCATCTGCGAATAGGGATATTTTAATTTCTTCTTTCCCTATGTGGATCCCTTTGATGTCCTTTTCTTGCCTTATTGCTCTGGCTAAGGGTTCTAGTACTATATTGAAGAGAAGTGGAGAGAGTAGGCATCCCTGTCTAGTTCCTGATTTTAAGGTGAATGGTTCCAGTCTTTCACCATTTAGTATAATACTGGCTGTAGGTTTTTTATATATGGCTTTCACTATTTTGAGGAATGTACCTCTTATTCCTATTTTTTCTAGTGCTTTCAACATGAATGGATGTTGTATTTTGTGAAATGCCTTCTCCGCGTCCAGAGAAATTATCATATGATTCTTATCCTTAACTCTACTGATATGATGTATTACATTGATTGATTTGCGAATGTTAAACCAGCCTTGCATATGTGGGATGAAGCCCACTTGATCATAGTGTATGATTTTTTTAATTTGTTTCTTGATTCTGTTGGCTAATATTTTATTGAGGAGTTTTGCGTCTGTGTTCATTAGAGAGATAGGTCTGTAGTTTTCTTTTTTTCTTGGGTCTTTCCCTGGTTTGGGGATGAGAGTAATATTAGCTTCATAAAATGAGTTTGGTATTTCTCCTTCTGTTTCTATTTCTCAGAAGAGTTTTAAGAGTATAGGTGTTATTTCATCTGTAAATATCTTGTAGAATTCAACAGTGAATCCATCTGGACCTGGGCTTTTTTTGGTTGGCATTTCCCTGATTGCTTTGTTTACCTCATCATTGTTCAGTGTGGGTAGCCTATATTTATTTAAGAAATCATCCATTTCTACTAGATTTTCTTGTTTCTTTGAGTATAGGCCCTGGTACTACCTATTCATTATGGACTGGATTTCTTGGGAATCAGTTGTGATTGTTCCCGTGGGGTCTCTAATCTTATTTATTTGAGTCTCCCCTTTTTTTGATTAATCTTGTTAAGGGTCTGTCAATTTTGTTGACTCTTTCAAAGAACCAACTTTTTGATTTATCAATTTTGTGTATAGTAGATCTTATTTCAATCTCTGAAATTTCTGATTTTATTTTTGTTATTTCTGTCCTTCTAGCTGTTTTAGAATTAACTTTTTCTTGCTCCTCTAGGTGTTTCAGTTTTTTTTTAAGGTTATTTACATGCTATTCTTCTGTCTTTTTATTTTTTTATTTTTTTGCCAGTCCTGGGCTTGAGCTCAGGGCCTGAGCACTGTCCTTGGACTTTCTCAAGGCTAGAGCTCTACCACTTGGGCCTCAGCACCACTTCCGACTTTTTTCTATGTATGTGGTACCGAGGAATCGAACCTGGGTCTTCATGCATGCTAGGCAAGCACTTTAACCACTAGGCCAAACTCCCAGCCCTCTGTCTTTTTAATATGTGCTTCTAGTACGATAAATTTGCCTCTTAGAACTGCCTTTGCTGTGTCCCATAAGTTCCTTTGTGATGTTTCTTGATTGTCATTACATTCAAGGAAGTTTTTAATTTCATTTCTGATCTGATCTGTTACCCAGGAGTTATTCAGAAGTGTGTTGTTCAGTTTCCATGTGATTGAATGTTTTTTGACTTTGATTGCATTGTTTAGAATTAGTCTGACTCCACTGTGGTCTGATAGGATGCATGGGATTATATCAGACCCCTTGTATCTGCTTAAATTTTCTGTATGAACTATTATATATGATCTATTTTGGAGTGTGTTCCATGTGCTGCTGAGAAAAATGTAAAAACTTTTGCCATTGGGTGGAAGACTCGGTGTATATCTGTTAAGCCCAGCTGGGTTATGGTGTCATTTAAGTCAATGGTATCTTTCCTTAACTTTTGTTGAGTTGACCTGTCATTTGTTGAGAGTGGTGTATTGAGGTCTCCCACTATGATTGTGTTTGAGTCTATCTTGTTCTGTAATTCTAAGAGAGTTTGACGAATTTGGGTGCTCCCGTGTTGGGGGAGTAAATGTTTATAACTGTAATATTATGGGCATGGATTGTGCCCTTTACTAATACGTAATGGCCATCTCTATCTTTATGTACTGATTTTACTGAGAAGTTAATTTTGTCGGAGATTAAGATTGCTACTCCTGCTTTTTGCTTGTTGCACTGGAGTGGAAAATTCGTTTCCATCCTTTCACTTGGAATTTGTTTCTGTCTTTGGCAGTGAGGTGGGTCTCTTGGAGGCAACATATAGATGGTTGGTGTTTCTTAATCCAGTCTGCTGCTCTGTGTCTTTTGATTGGATTGTTCATCCTGTTCACATTTAGGGAAATTATAGAGAAGTGGTCAGTGTCCATTGTCATTATTTGTTTTTACTTCTAAGGTTCTTTCTCTCTCTCTTTTTTCCCCCTTTTGTGTTTAGTGAATTACAGATCTTCGCTTCTTGATGGGGGTTCTTGATGTTCTGCAATTTGTTCTCGATTCATTAATATTTTTTGTAACGCTAGTTTAGTGTGCACGTATTCATAAAGCTTCTCTTTGGAGTGAAATATTCTTGTTTCTCCCTCAAATGTAAATGCTAGTTTTGCTGGATATATCAGTCTGGGTTGGCAGTTGTTGGTCTTCAGGACATCAATGATGTTTTTCCAAGCTTTTCTTGCATTTAGAGTTTGCGTGGAAAGATCTTCTGTGATTCGAATTTTTTTCCCATTGTAGTATAGCTCTTTCTTTGTTTTTGCAGCATTTAAGATCAATTCCTTAGTATTCGGGTCTAGTGTCTTTACTATGATATGTCTAGATGAGTTCCTTCTAGGATCTTGCCTGTTTGGAGTCCTGAAACCTTCAATAATGTGAGTATTTTCCCTTTTGAGGTTGGGGAAGTTCTCTGCTATGATTTTGGTGAATAGGGGTTGCATTCCTTTGTCCTGAAATTCTGCACCCTCCTCAATCCCTATTATACGAAGATTAGACTTCTTTGCTGCATCTGCCAGTTCCTGGAGTTTTCTCTGGTGGATTCTGACTGATTTTTCCAAGGTGGCGATTCTCTGTTCCAGCTCTTGTGTTTTATCTTCCGTTCCTGATGTTCTATTCTCCATCTCAGTCAATCTGCTGCTTAATGCCTCCATTTTTGCTTGAAGTGTGGACACTGAGCTGATCATGTCTGCTCTGAGGGTATTGAACTTTTCTTCCACTTCTCTTTTGAATTCGAAGAGTTCCTTGGAAATTTCTTGCTTTTGTTTTTGGAATTCATCCTTCAATTCCAAAATCAGCTCCTTGATTTGAGTCATATTTCATGTCTCTTCAGGTGTCATTTCTTGGGATGGTGACATCTCTGTCATCCCTTCACGTTTCCCTTTGGGCTTTGTGTGGGACTTTGATTATTTATGTATGTCGTAATTCGTCTTTGTGCTCTTCTAGGCATCGAGAACTCTTGTTGTAGTTCGCCCTGTGGTCGGTAGTTGGCGGTCTTTACTTGGATTGGGACCTGTGGTTCTGGGAATATGTGAATACCTGTGGTTCTCGG
The DNA here is from genome assembly GCF_031878675.1 of Megascapheus bottae. Taxonomy (NCBI): domain Eukaryota; kingdom Metazoa; phylum Chordata; class Mammalia; order Rodentia; family Geomyidae; genus Megascapheus; species Megascapheus bottae. The sequence goes on from NC_143509.1 coordinate 72,858,832, forward strand.
CCACATTGATTCCTCTGCTGACTAGGTCAGAGTTTGCAGTTTTTGCTGGTGTCCAGCCTGTTCCCAGAGGCTGTGTGCTGCTCCACAACTAGCTCTCAGCCCAACCAGTGGCCTCACAGTGGGCCGTGGGATGGATCTGCGAGCTTCAGTCTCAGCATACTGGGCGGACGGTTGGTTTTCCTGTGCTGCTTCTAGGGGCGGGCCCCGGCCTAGGGTGTGGGGTTTGGGAGTTTCCAGGGGCTCTCAGAAGGATCAGCAGGTGTCCGCTCTGTTCCCAGGGGCGGAGCCCAGCTGAGGTCGTGGGCTCCAAGGGCGGAGCCTCGCCTTTCTGATTCTCAGAAGGCGAGCCTGACTGCTGATTGGCCCTTCAGTTCCCTGCTGTGTTTCCACTGCTTTGTCAGAGTCTGTGACTATGGGGGGCCCCCTCGGTGCTGTCTTGCTCAGGATTCCCAGCTGGAGAATGCCCAGCTCAAGATTTGAGGGGGGGGGAAGATGCTGGCTCCTATTTTCCCGCATACCCCACCCACTGTTGTAAGGCAGGTTCCCAGCGCCCCCCACTCTCCAGACCCAGTGGCCTGGGAGAGGAGCCTGTTGGGGCGGGTGGGAGCTGGGCCACCTCCGCCTCCCCTTGTGGGGTGCTGGGTCTTAGCGTAGCCCACCTGTCAGACTCCAGTCAGAGACCTGGGAGAGGATCCTGCTGGGTGGGTGGGAGCTGGGACACCTCCGCCTCTCCTGGTGGGGTGCTGGGTCTTACTGCGCCCGCCTGTCAGTGGCCTGGAGGAGTGGGCTGTTGAGGGAAGGGACAGGATTCTAAATTCCTTGCCCCCCTGTTCCTGCCGGTCTTAGGCGGAGTGGAGGGGTCTGAGTTAAATTCTATTGCTTGGCACCAGCTTTGCTTTCCTGATGGGTTTGGGTACCCTCTGTGTTACTCACGCCTCTGGGTTCCGTCTGTGGGTGCTGCACGGTGTTGGAGAATCATTCCCCTCGGATCTCCGCTGCTGCCTGTGGTCTGCGTCTGGGTTCCGCTGCTTGCTGTTCTGGTTCTGTGTCTGGGTTCCGCTGCTTCTGCGGCTCGCTGGCCTGGTCCTATGCTGGTTTCTGCAGAGGTTGGGCTGCTCCGCCCAACACCCTCCACTGCTTTTCGCTGCTTGGAACCGGGGGGGGGGGGGGGGGGGGGGAGTGGGAGGGGGGAGGGGGTCCTCGTGTTCCGAATTCTTTGAGAAAGTTGGATGTGAGTTTTATCTGGATTTCTTTTCCGGTTTGAGTCCTTCTCCATTGCTTCTTGAGTTTGTTGTTGTGGATTTCTCAAGGTATTTGACTCGTGGGACTCCCTGGTTCTCTCTTTTTGTGAGAGAGAGCTAGGCAGCGTCCCTATTGTCTCGGTGCCAATGTTCAGGTTTTGTTTTTTTTTTTTTTTTGATTGGTCGTGGGGCTTGAACTCTGGGGCCTGGTTGCTGTCCCTGAGCTCTTCAGCTCAAGGCTATTTGAGCCACAGTGCCATTCCAGTTTTCTGGTGGTTAATTGACCCATGATCCTCAGATCTCAGCCTCATTAATAGCTAGGATTACAGGTATGAGCCACAGGCGCCTGTTATTTCTTTACGTACTCAGAATGTATTTCAAAATTACTTATCTTTTGTCTTTTCCCCTTTCTAAATGTGTAGGTTTTTGTTTTTAAATAATGTGACATTTAAATTAAAGGTGTTTTTAAATACAGTTTTAGACTACTTATTTGTATAGAAATGTTTATTGTTTCTGTCAATGCGAAAAATGTGTACTAAGCTGAGTGTAGTGATGCATGCTATTTATCCCAGCTACTTAGCTAGGTGCCAGTGGCTCACACCTGTAATCCTAGCTACTCAGGAGGCTGAGATCTGAGGATCATGGTTCAAAACCAGACTGGGCACAAAAGATCATGAGACTTTTTTTTTTTAAGGAATTTATTAATGTTGATTTTTACATCATATTTTAAATGACTTTTTTTTTTTTGGTCCATTGTGGAACTTGAACTCTGGGCGTGGGCACTGTCCCTGAGCTCTTCAGCCATAGTACCACTTCCAATTTTCTGCTGGTTAATTGGACATAAGAGTCTTACTGTCTTTTGTAATCAGCCTGGCTTTGAATCGGGATCCTCAGACTCAGCCTCCTGAGTAGCTAGGATTATAGACATTAGATACTGATCCAGCTTCATGAGACTTTTTCCAGTTAACATTAAGAAAATTGAAGTGAGACAGTGGCTTAAAGTGATAGAGTACTAGCCTTGAGCAAAAGAGCTCAGAGACAGCACCCAGTTCCTGATTTCAAGCTCCACAACTGACAAACAAAAAACTCCCAGCTACTCAGAAGTTGGAAACAAGATCATCAAGAGTTCAAGGGCATCCTAGGCACCCAACTAAAAAATAAAAATAAAATGCAAACACAAAGTCTTGAATAACTCAGGTAGTAAAGAGAATCCTTGCCTAGCATGTACAAATAAGGTTCTAGGTTCAGTCCTCAGTACCATACCAAAAACAACAACAAAAAGTGTTAAATCATTAGAGTCTTCAGATTTTTTTCCCTGAATCTTTTTTAATACCCTCAAATGTATTAGAGATGATAATTATTAAAGTTGGATGAAGAGTACATAGGATTTCCCTGTTCCATTACAATGTATCCTCTTTTTTAGGGGGGACAAAGGTAGTACTAGGATTTGAACTCAGGGCCTTGTGCTTGGTAGGGAGGCGCTCTACCACTTGTCTCATGTCTCCAACTGTATTCTATTCTCATATATTACAAAAGAATAGGGGCACATGGTGTGTTGTGCGCTCTGAGTGGTTTGGGCAGTTCTTCTCAGAGCCTTGTTTTTGCAACCTTAAGTTGGTTCTGTTTACTGCTTGTGGCTTTCATTGGCAGATGTTCTGTGTTCTTGGCATCTCCAATATCCTGGGATCTATATTGAATCTTTTGGCTTAAATTACAGCGTCACACATCATCTTCCCAAGGACCTCCCAGGAGGACATGACCCCGATCAACCTTGCCTGGTTTCCAGACTTTCCTTTGGAATCTGAGGAAACCTCTAATGACCCCATAACTGTTAACATTTGCATGCTTTTAAAAACCAAGGTTGTGTGGTCAAGAGGTCTGCTGTCAAGTCAAGCAAGTAGCAAGGCCTTTTGGACTATGTCTGCAGTACAACAGTGCTTGCATAACTAAACACCATAAAAGAATTCCGTATCTGTCCTGGGGCAAGCAGGGTTTTTCAGAGGCATTCTCTTCTCAAAGCCAAGTGTTTGAAATGAGTTAAAACCTTTCCACTCTTCAGCTGTGATGGATTTTAGAGCCAGCCAATTCCTGAGATGCTCTCTACATATCTTATTGTCCTCTTGTAAACATGTAGCTTCTTTTTATTGGAGCCAGCCTTTTTTAACAACTAGAATTTGTTCCTTTTTTTTTAGACTTGAACTCTGGGCCTAGGTGCTATTCCTGAGCTCTTCAGCTCAAGGCTAGTGCTCTACCACTTTGAGCCACTGGGCCATTTCCTGGAATTTGTTTCTTAACTCCAAACTTTATATCCTCTTTGTCCAAACTAAAAATTTTCAAAATCTTTGTGCTTTACCTTTTGCTTTCAGTTCTCTGTGAATTTGGCCAAAAGGGAACAGCAAAGCTGGGCACCAGTGGTGTCCCTGGAACCCCAGCTACCCAGGAGGCTGAGATCTGAGGATTGTGCTTCAGAAGCCATCCTGAGCAGGGAATTCATGGGTTTCTTATTTCAGTTAAGCACCAAAAAAGCCAGAAGTGGAGCTGTAGCTCAAGTAGTAGAGTGCTAGCCTTGAGCACAAAAATTAGACAACACCAAGGCACACACTTCAAGCTGCAGAACTGGCACCAAAAAAACCCAAAACTGGGATATCTTGAAATTTTGGTTTTTTACCGAATAAAATTCGTTTGCTACTTTGAAATTCAGCCCCCTAAAGTCTCAGGATACAGACAAACGTAGACAAATCTTTTGCCAGAATGGCCTCTTTTCCAATTCCAAAAAGTCTTCATTTTTACCAGAAATGTAAAAATATAGTCCATGCTGTCCACATTCCAGTCGACATTCTATTATTCTGTGTCCACACCAGAATCTCCAATCCAATGGTACTTAGTGCATTCTAGAGCTTCTTCTCTAGCCTAGATCTCTAAACTTTTCCAAATTCCTCATGTAAGCCAGTTCCCGAGGATTCTAAACCACCTCACTTACATAGTTACAACAGTGACACCCCTCCCCGCCCCCCTTTCCTGGTACTAATTTTCTGTATTTAACCTTTTCAGTGCTATGACAAATACCTGGAAGCATGCCACCACCATGGTGTTGCCATATACTGGGAAGAATGACAGATTGTGGGCAGGGGCTCTGGACAGGAAGTAGGTCAATGGAGTTGTGGGCAAGACCCCATGCCTCAGACTTGAGGGTATAAGTTGTGTACTTTGGAGGAGCTACTTACCCTTCTGCAGTCCTCAATGGTTGCTGCTCCCTCTGCTACTTCCCCATCCACAGCCTCCATCATCCCATCCTTCTAATGCTGCCATGCAACCCAGCTTTCCATGCATTTGTCATAGCCGTGGAAAAACTAACACAATATACTTTTTATTATTCAGTGCAAGACTGCTGTTTGGGGAGGAAATAGAGATTTTGACTTTTGTTATTCTTAGAAGTTTCTGGTCAAACATTAACATTTCTATGGTCCATGATAAAAGAACTTTCAGAAAAATGAGAAAAACAGCTCATTAGGAGATGATCGCTAGGTTGGTGACATGCTTTTTCTTTCCTTTCTGCCCTCCCCCTACAGGAGAGTCCAAGTACTTTTGCTCAATTTGTGGAAAGTCTTTTCACAGGGGTTCTGGACTCAGCAAGCATTTAAAGAAACATCAACCAAAACCTGAGGTTCGAGGCTACCATTGTACTCAGTAAGTATTTAATGTGTGAAGCAGTCATTCATTTAACTTGTCTTTTTTTTAATATATTTTTATTGTAATTAATAGAAGGGTTACATGATATTTGCCACATAGATGGTGCCTTAGTTCCCACACATTGATACCCTTTCACATGTCATGGTCCCCATTTCCCTTCCCCCCTCCCCCACCCCTCATCTTGTTTTCCCCCCGTTCCTTATCCAATTTCAGATAACCAAATCCAATTATATTTGATATATCAGATAACAGAGTGAGATAGTGTAACAATATGAGATAACCACGGGACAGTAGATGTGATGAGAGATAACATAGAACTTGTCTTTTTTTTATTTGGCCCATCCTGGGACTTGAACTCAGGGCTTGGGTGCTGTCCCTGTCTCTCCCTGTCTCTTAGTGCTCAACGCTAGCACTCTACCATGTAAGCCCCGATACTTTCAGCTTTTTCTGAGTAGTCTCATGGACTTTTTTGCCTAGGCTGGCTTTGAACTGTGATCCTGGGATCTCAGCTTCCTGAATAGCTAATTATGGGCTTAAGCCACTAGTGCCTGACTGATTTCCTTTTCCAGAGTAACATGGAATTTTTTTTATTGTTATTATAAAGATTTTTGTCAGTTATGGTGCTTGAACTCAAGGCCTGGGTACTGTCCTTGAGCTCTTTTGCTCAAGACTAGTGCTCTACCATTTTGAGCCACAGTGCCACTTCTGGTTTTCTGGAATTAAATGGAGATAAGAATCTCACAGACTTAACTTCCAGAGCTGGCTTTGAATAGCTATTCTCAGGTCTCATCTTCCTGAGTAGCTAGGATTGTAGGCATGAGCTACCTGTGCTCAGTTACAGTTTTTTATTATGAGTAAAAAAGCTCAACCCAGATTGGCTGAGTATTTTGAATTATAATGCTTAGAAGACTGTCGTTTAATGTAAACTCATTTCTGTTATATAGACATGGTAATAGCAGTGGTTTAATCTCATAACCTCTCCAAATTATCATAAAAGACCATTTTCTGGCAGCATAATGCTGGAGGTTTACATCACCTGTAATCCTAGCTACTCAGGATGCTGAGGGTCCTGGTTCAAATCCAGCCCAGGCAGAAAAGTCCATTTAACCAGCAAAAAATCTATGGCTTAAGTGTAAAGTGCCAGCTTTGAGCCAGGACTTAGTACCTTAGTTCCTATAAAAGTCCTTAGGTTCTGGGGGGTGTGGGGGGGGAGGGAAACGGGTACCAAGACATGTGAAGGGGTATCAATGTATGTGAATTAATGCACCTTCTATCTGGCAAATATCATGTAACCCTTTTACTAATTACAATAAAAAAAAAAGAAAAAAAAAGTCCTTAGGTTCATTCTAATTATATCAAGTTAAGTCATTTTTATGTCCCTGTGTCAATCACTATGGCCAAGGGAATGCTATGCTTCATCTCTAGTCTGTGGTTACAGAGCTGCTCACCTATAACATGGGACAGAGAAGAAAAGGTGATGAAGGATCTGTTTACAGGAGAGCAAAACCAGGAGGATGGGCTGAGAGTTTGGCTTAGTGGTGGAGTGCTTGCCTAGCATGGAATTGACCCAGGTTCAATTCCTTGGTACCACATATATAGAAAAAAGCCAGAAGTAGCGCTGTGGCTCAAGTGGTGGAGGTCTAGCCTTGAGAAAGTCCAAGGACAGGGGCCAGGAGTTTGGCCTAGTGGTTAAAGTGCTTGCCTAGCATGCATGAAGACCCGGGTTCGATTCCTCGGTACCACATACATAGAAAAAAGCCGGAAGTGGTGCTGAGGCTCAAGTGGTAGAGCTCTAGCCTTGAGAAAGTCCAAGGACAATACTCAGACCCTGAGCTCAAGCCCAGGACTGGCAAAAAAAAAAAAAAAAGTCCAAGGACAGTGCTCCGCCCTGAGCTCAAGCCTGGGACTGGCAAAAAAAAAAAAAAAAAAAAAGAGAAAAAAGAAAGAAAGAAACAGGATGAGGTGAGACATAAAGGGCCTTTTCTCTTTAATAACTTTTGGATATTCTACAAGGTACTCTAGAAGTTAAAACACTTAAAATGTTTCAAGACTAGAAAAATTGGGGAATTCTTTGCTTGAACTTTGGGTTTATCTCCAGGGTTGTAGAAATTAGTTTATTGAATTCTTGTAATGTATTTTTTAAGATAATCCAATTAGATAATTAAACTTCATTGCAGATGTGAAAAAAGTTTCTTTGAAGCTAGAGATCTTCGCCAGCACATGAATAAGCATCTTGGTGTGAAGCCATTCCAGTGCCAATTTTGTGATAAGTGCTATAGTTGGAAGAAAGATTGGTATTCCCATGTGAAATCTCATTCTGTCACTGAGCCTTATAGGTGAGTAAATTTGGGGATTCATATTTAACTGAGAAATGTATGTACTTGAATGAATTCTTATTGACTGTTGGACAAAATAATTGAGGTCCCTTCCCCTATGTTAGGTGCAATATATGTGGCAAAGAATTTTATGAAAAAGCTTTGTTTAGAAGGCATGTAAAGAAAGCCACCCATGGGAAGAAAGGAAGAGCAAAGCAAAACTTGGAACGAGTGTGTGATCAGTGTGGAAGAAAATTTACTCAATTGAGAGAGTACAGGAGACATATGAACAACCATGAAGGTAACTTAGTATTGTAGCTCTAGATCTGAATAGAATGATTGCCAGTCAAGCAGTGGTGGTGGTGCTGCTGCTGCTTCTTCTACTGCTTCTACTTTGCTGTTTCTTCTGCTTCTTGCTCCTCTTCTTTCTCCTCCTCCTCCTTTTTTGTGGGTCATGGGGCTTGAACTCTGGGCCTGGGCTTGTCCCTGAGCTCTTCAGCTCAAGGCTACCACCCTAGCCCTGGGCCTGGGCACTGTCCCTTGTATAAGGAAAACCATTCAGTACTGACTAAAATGATTGCCCTAGTCAAGGCATAAAGGCATGGGCAGTTTTACTGGAAGTTGGACATATTTTGACACTTGCAGTTCATCATATGTGTTCTTCTGTCTGCCCCTCCCCTCACCCCTGTTTTTTTTGGCAGGAGTTAAGCCTTTTGAATGCTTAACATGTGGAGTAGCTTGGGCTGATGCACGGTCTCTAAAACGTCACGTCCGAACACACACAGGAGAACGACCCTACGTGTGTCCTGTGTGTAGTGAAGCCTACATAGATGCCCGGACGCTTCGCAAGCATATGACTAAGTTCCACAGAGACTATGTGCCTTGCAAAATTATGCTGGAAAAAGACACGCTCCAATTTCATAACCAAGGAACTCAAGTGGAACATGCTGTTAGCATCTTAACTGCAGACATGCAGGAACAAGAAAGCAGTGGTCCTCAAGAGCTTGAGACGGTGGTGGTGACAGGAGAAACTATGGAAGTTCTTGAAGCTGTTGCAGCTACTGAGGAGTGTCCATCTGTATCTACACTTTCTGACCAAAGTATTATGCAAGTGGTTAATTATGTTCTGGCACAGCAGCAAGGACAGAAGCTTTCGGAAGTTGCAGAAGCTATTCAAACGGTTGAAGTAGAAGTAGCACATATTTCAGAAGCAGAATAGATATAGTGATGGCAAGAAAGAAGACACATCATACACACTGAACTCACTGAACGTTTGTTTACAGTTTCATGTTTCTATTCACTTTAGAGTTTCTGTGTCTATGCTCTGGGCTGTTGGTGCCATTTTCTTTGGCTAGTGAGTTCAGTAGAAAGTCCACTTACTGTAAAGAAATGGAGAACAAAATTCTGTCTGCTGATAGTGGTTTATCATGGTATGTTTTTTATGAATTAATGTTTATAAATGGCTGTACTAAATTTAAAATTGTACAGTTTTATTTGTATTTTGACATTATTTTACATATTTTGAGTTTAAAAAGCTACATGTTAGCTTTTTTTTGTTTTATTCTCAAAATACAGAAGTTCTGTGATTTCAGTTGCTCCTTGTGGATTAAAAAGAAAATTTTAATATAAAGCATTTCATAGGATATATAGCTTTATAATTTTTTTTGTCGGTCTGTGATTTACAAATTTAATATTTATTTAACCCTTTTTGAGTCAGGGATTCCTTATTCTGTTTTAAAGCACTTAATGACTTATATGTTATAATCAAGTTCAGTCAATAGATTTATCTTTGTGAGGAACCCATAAACTGAATACCTGATTTTCAAAATGCCATTAAAGTGCATAAGATTCCTGCTAAAGCCTTAGTATGATTTCTTCTCCGGGCATATAATTTGGCCATGAGAAAAGAGTACTGTTTACTAAACACTGTTGATGGAAAATTTCTCCTTTAACATAGGATTATTAATTTAAAAAAAAATCTCTTTGCTGAAGAGAGTGAACAAGTTAATGAATGCACAGTTATGTTTGGTTATGCTTTCATCTTTTGTATCATGTTTGTGACAAAAAAAACTGCAGGTGAAAAATAGGATAGCGATATGGACATCCTGTGGATACCATATAATTGTCAAAAAATTTCAGAATATTGAAGCCCTCATTATAGGATACTACTTGATTATGCTTCTACCAAAATAAAAATATCTTGTACATTTACCTAAAACTAAATTATATTGATTCATGTGTTTGATTGTTAAGTTCTTCCTCTTAGTCAATTTGCTGATTTTTAAGATAACCATGGAGAAATCTCACATTTCTCTCTAAGAAACTACCATTCAAGCTATAATTGTTAAAACTAAGCTTTTAGGTATTAGAAGCTATCTTAAGGAATAAAATTAAGATATATACAGATTATATGTAATTCATTCCTAAAGCACAAAAAAAGAATGTGCCTTGTTGTACATATATTATAAAGATGCTTATTCGAGTTTACTTTGAAAATGGCTTTATGTATAAATGTGATAGCCATGCTGCATGCATTATATTTGCATACGTAATATTTGCATTTGCAAATTTTTCATTGTTTCTATAGCTGTATGGCTGACTTTCAATTCGAAGTGAATCTATGTAACAGCCTGTTGTAATGGCTGATTGTTTACTATGTTAATGAAAAAGTTTTTCAGTCTAACTAAAATTTGAAATTGTATTTTATGTCCATTTTACCATTGTTACTACATTTAGTTAATTGTGAAAGCCCATTAATGTATGTCAGATATATGTAAATAAAACACGTTTGATCTTGTTTAAAGCATAAGCTTTGAAGTTGAGCCTCGTTATTGTTTTTAATTCATGTATGAGTTTTATCTCATGTGTTCAGTATGCGAAAGCAATACATCAATACTGGGGGCATGGTTTAAGTGGTAGTTTGTGTCCAGAAAGTAAGTTCAGTCCCTACCAAAAGAGAAAAAAGAAAACATGTTTTCCATCAGTAATTAGCTCTCTAGCATGGTTTTGTTTCTTTTTCCCCTCTAGACAAAGTCTTGCGATTGCAACCCAGTTTTCACTTCGTGCTTGTGGTCCTGCCTCAGCTTTCTGAGTGCTGGGGTTATGGATATATGCCACCATTCCGTGGATTTTAATCAAAAGGCAGTGTTTAGAGAATTTCTCAAGGCAACTAAAACTGCCAACTTTTTGTTGTTTTTACATAGTACTTTTTAAGTGATTACCTTTTTATTTTTTAACATTTATTTTTAAAATATTAAGCTGTTGTACAGAGCAGTTATTTCATAAGTCAGATACGGAGTACATTTCTTTTTGGACTTTATCTTCCTTCGCTTTCCCCATTTTCCCTTCTTATCTATGCCCACAGGTTGCATCATTCATTTTCCTCATAATGTATATTGAATACTATGACTGCCTCCTCCCTAAAAAGCCAAAAGCAGAACACCACCAATATTGAACCTAGGGCTTTGTGCCTGCTATGCAAGCACTCTATCACTAGGCTATGCTCCTGGCCCTAGGCCCCCCCACATCCTATCAAGAAATTAATAGGCAAAAAGCTGAGCTAAGCAGGGTACTATTAGCTCATGCCTATAATCCTAGGTACTCAAGAGGCTGAGATCTCAGCAGTTCCATGCCAGCATGGGTAGGAAAAGTGAGTCTACCTAAACTACCAAAAAATCCAGAAGTGGTGCTGTGGCTCAAGTGTAGAATGTTGTGCTACCCCTCAGTCAGAGAACTCAGGGACAGTGCTCATACCCTGAGTTCAGTCCTCAAAACTGCCCGCGCACACACACAAAATGGCCAGAGTGCTGGCCTAGCAATTGCAAGGTCCCAAGTTCAAACTCATTTTGCCCCATCCTGAAAAAAAAGGAGTACATACAGATGGATAAAAGTTCTATGTTCCACAGTGAGAAAACTCTTCAACTATTGTCCACTGTTTTCAACAATTATCACGGTAACGCAGGGTCCATGTCAAGAAATAATATAATAATATAAAGTACCACATAAATCACTGCTGACCAAAGGCTTCCCGATCCTGCCAGGAACTGTTTGTGTGAAGACTGAGGCAGGAATTGCAAAGTTTGCCTTATGTACAGCTGCAGCTTGGTGGAGCTGAGCCTCAGGGATTTTTAAGATTGTGTGTGTGTGTTTTTTCTTTTCTGTCAGTTGAGGGGCTTGAACTCAGGGCCTGGGTGATGTCCCTTAATTTTTCCACTCAATTACCACAGCACCACTTCTGGTTTTCTGGTGGTTAACTGGAGCTAAGTCATAAGGACTTTGCTTCCCAGGGTTGGGATCAAAACAATTTACTAGCACCCAGCTTGTATGTCTTAATTCAGTTTCCTTAGGCCAAAGGTAATGTCATCCTGAAGCTGATAGTCTGATACTTCTTAGATATCTTATGTCTTCTCCCTCCCCATTAAAGCAGTGCAGAAAGCGGCCTTCAACAATATTCCTGATAAAATCATGTAATAGGAATTTGGTGTTTTTGACATAATAAAATGTGTACCTCAGTCTTAAACCATCTTTTTGTGTGTGTGTGCCCCCCCATTCCCCGGTCCTGGGTATTGTACTTGGCCTGGGTGCTTGAGCTCTTCAGCTCAAGGCTGCCACCCTATCTTTGAGCCAAGCCCCACTTCCAGTTTTCTAGAGGTTAATAGGAGGTAAGTCTCAGGTCTTTTTGTGCCTGGGCTGGCTTTGAACCTTGATCCTCAAATCTCAGCCTCCTGAGTAGCTAGGATTATAGGCATGAGCCACCCGCGCCTGTCCTTTAAACCATCTTAATGATAAAACAGGAGACTGTTCCACTGAACAAATGATACTTTTCATTGGTGTCCTGAGGAAAGGTCCAGCTGTGTAGCCAAAGCTGGCTTCAGACTTGGGACTTTCCTGCCTCAACCTCCAAATCATTAACTGTGTACTAGAGATAACATATAATACTGAAAGGAAAACAAATTAAGACCAAAAAAATTAAGAAATAAAACTATCTTAAAGGATGATGGCATAACTATAATATTCTACAGTAATAATGTGGGTACTTTGGTCATAATAGCTTATTTTACCATTTTTTCATGTATTTTTATTGCAATTAATAGAAGGCTTACATTATATTCACCAGATAGAAGGTGCATTACTTCACATACATTGATATCCTTTCTCATGTCATGTCATGTCATGCTCCCCATTTCCTCCCCTCCCACCTTTTTTTTTTTTTTGGCCAGTCTTGGGCTTGACCTCAGGGCCTGAGCACTGTCCTTGGACTTTCTAAGGGCCAGAGCTCTACCACTTAAGTCTCAACACCACTTCTGGCTTTTTTTTTCTATGTATGTGGTACCAAGGAATCAAACCTAGGTCTTCGTGCATGCTAGGCAAACACTCTACCACTAGGCTAACCTCCCAGCCCCTTATTTTACCTTTTTAAACATAGCTATCAGAAAGTTAAAATTGCATATGTGAGTCACATAGTTTTATAGGACAGCACTACTTTAGAACTTCAAGGCCTGGGTTCACATTCTGCACCCTCTATTTTTAAATCTTTAAAATGAGAATTACAGGGGCGAGGAGTTTAGCCTAGTGGTAGAGTGTTTGCCTAGCATGCACCAAGACCAGGGTTCAATTCCTTGGTACCACATAGAAGTCGGAAGTGGTGCTGTGGCTTAAGTGGTAAAGCTCTAGCCTTGAGAAAGTTCAAGGATAGTGCCCAGGCCCAAAGCTCAAGTCCCATGACCACACTGCCCTCCCCCACCCAAAAGTAATTCTAGGACCCTCCTGAAAGATACAAAAGCACTCTTGATTATTAAGACTTAATGTCAGGGACCATGGTTTGTTGCTTCTCTGGGGCAACACGGGGAATGGGGAGGGACACACAGGGCCAGCCTGAGGTCCCCTGGAGCCGAGAGAGATGGTAAGTATCAATGACCCAGCCCTCCCCCAATTACTGGGGAAGAAAAAACCACACTGAGTCAGGAGCATCAGATCTCTCCGCTGATCTTACCTGATCTCTTTATTGCGTCAGACAATTAGTTATATACTGTTGAGGTAGAAGGAGGGAACTGGGAAGCTAGCCAATAGGAAGAGGGCCACCGTGCTACCACTAAGGGTCTGGGTGGGGCTTTCAGGTACCCGAGAAGCTGCGGGGGTGGGGGGGGCACTCAATTGAGTCACATACACAGAGATGCCTTAAGAGAGGTATGCAAGGAGTGAATGCCTGGCCAAAGTCCTTTAATTGCAGCTGAGCCGGGATCAGGCCTCAGAGATGGAGGTCAGGCCCCAACAGTGGTTCGCAGCAGTAATTGTTACTCAGAAGGGAGAGATCAAAAGGACCAAGCGTAGAAATTAACCAGGAAGAATTTACCCAAACAACCTCAACTCACAAGCTTGAATATGGTGGACTGTGGTAGACAGACTGTGTGGTACCGTAGAGGCTAACACTGACAAAAAAAAAAAAAATACATGACCCTATCAAAAAAATAGAGCAAAAAGAGAAAGTGGCTCAAGTGTTTCCCTTATAAGTATGAGGCCCAGAGTTCAAGCACAACAAACAAAAGCCAAACCCAATGAGCAAGCCATAAGTCAATAGAAAAGAAAATCTGAACACTACTGAGTTTGACAAAATTTATTGGTATTTTAGTAAAGACATTCATTTCAGTCATTTCTCTCTCCTCATCTTGACCTCGGTTAATATTTCATTTGGGGTCAAGCAAAGAATACGCAGGAGAGAGGGATGTTATTTTAACAAACAGTAAAATGGACAAAAATGGACAGTTTGCCTACACAAAAGTAAGTAAAATTTATTTATCTTGATATAATTAAATCATGGAAGAACAATAGTGCTATGTACATTTCCACTGTTAGACTTGGGGCTTATTCTAAACATAAAGGTGAGAGGATTGGGCATATCCACAGGCTGCTACTCTGGAGGTATTACCTATTACAAAAACCCAGTGAATAATCACCACCAACATATCTTCTGAAGCTGACTCCAAATATAACATTGCAGTTTTAAGGAAGTCATTATACTATGTTTCTTTCATTTTTGAGTATGGATTTAATGATGTTTTAACTGTCACCTTAAAAAAAAAATCCCATGTACAATACAAAAATACAAAACAACCAACTCTACAGTACACAAATCTAACAGAGTATATGCAGTGAGAGATCCATAAAAGGTGTTTGCAGATGCATTTTCTATTTTCACTAAATAAAATGTGCTTTGGAGGTCACTGAAATCATGTAATTATGCTAATAAGAAATCTGGTATTGAGTTCAAAGTTTAATTCAGACTGAATGTAACTTGTTAGTCACTTAATGGCTTAGACAAAGTTACAGATAGTTCATCTTCTTGCTTTCCATCTTCATATAATGCTCAAATTCATTTATTTTTGGTGCTTCAATCTTTTAGAAAATAAAAACCAGCCAAACATTTAAGCAGTATGTATATTTCAGTTTTTGATGGTGGTTTGTATTTTAAAAGAAACAGCTTCCTTATGATTAGCCTCAAGCTCATTTTTGTTGGAAATGCTTACAGGAACTACAAACAAAAACTAACAGATGCACATTCAAAATACTGATTTACTTTGGTAGCAAATGGTTGTTTGAAGACTGATGTAGACAATATTCATTAAAGTGGGCTAATGCAAATACTCAATACTTCACATAAATTTTAATAAAAAAATTAAAGATGTAAGCAACTGTATCCACTGATAGCAATGCAATAGCTAGTATATGATGACTTGAAACAAATGCCCAGAAGAAAAAATGGTGTGTTTTAATTTTCTCTAAATTTACTTTCTGTCAATAGTCCAGTAACATTTTCCTCTCAGTACAACACTCCCTCTCTGTATAAGGCTGTGCCTAGGAGCCAGATAGTTTAGGTAATCAGGGAGTTAAGGTAGGAGAGTAACTATTTGCAGTTTTAAATAGACAATAACTTTTTGCTTCCCTCTTAATGTGCTAATAGTTGGTTCTAAAAAAATATGTAATTCTTAAAAAGGTACCATTTCTGATTTCTTTATTATCTGTAGCTTTTGGAAACTAATCACATGAAACTACAAAATTAGCAAATGTCTTGAAATCTGTATACAAAACATAAATTACCTCTAATTTCAAACTCTCATTTATTAGTGTACCACTCAATCTTTAAAAAAAAAAAAAAAAAGGAAATAAAAGAAAAAAAGGTGGCTCCAAAGATAGTCTTATACCATTCTTTAAAAAAGGAAACTGTTCCTTTTAACTTTATACCCACCCCATATCCCAATTTCAAAACACATCATTTAATTGTCTTGGTCATGGACATTTCCCAGATGAGATTTTATATTTCGTTCCCATAGCTTCTGGTTATCAGAAAACCCATGCTTTCCTTTATTGAAGGAGTTTGGTCCAGCTGATGTTGGTGTATCCCTGTGTTAAAAAAGAAATAGACTATATTTTAAAATACATTAGTTTAGCATCTACCATAAACTAACAAACTAAACCCCAGGAGCCTCTATACAGATTTAAAATATTTTTCTACAGATACAGTTCAAACTGGACACAGTTCTGATCCATGAGCTTACTTAGGTAGAAGAGAGAAGCTAATTTTTTTCATTATTTGCAAAGCTGAGAAGTCCAGGCCTTGTGTGCTGTTCTATTGTCAGTAGACAGGGTTTTTTTTGTTTTGTTTTGTTTTTTTTGCCAGTCCTGGGCTTGAGCTCAGGGCCTGAGCACTGTCCTTGAACTTTTCTCAAGGCTCTACCACTTGAGCCTCAGCAACATTTCTGGCTTTTTTTTCTATGTATGTGGTACCAAGGAATTGAACCTGGGTCTTCGTGTATGCTAGGCAAGCACTCTACCACTAGCCCAAACTCCCGGCCCCAACAAGTTTTTTTTAACATTGAGCTGGACCCCCCACCCAAAGTATGTTTTAACAAAAATGTAACATAATTCTGATGTAAAGCAACCATTACAGTTTGCAAAATAATCGCCTAAGACCTAGGAGTGTAGCTCAGTTGTAGAGCACACACGAGGCCCAGCATTACAGAAAACACAAAAACTCTTGCAAAATACTCAAGTACCCGAAACTCATTAACTGGGGTTATAAATCACCTTTGCAGCTAGCCATTAACATTTACAAACAAACAAGAAAAACATGAAAATTTATCATATATAAAAGTACTGGTGACTCACACCTGTAATCCTAGCTACTCAGGAGACTGAGATCTGAGGAACAGGGTTCAAAGTCAGCCTGGGCATTAATAGTCCTCAGTGAGACTTTTTTGTGGGTCATGGAGCTTGAACTCGGCCTGTGTGCTGTCCCTGAGTTCTTCAGCTCAAGGCTACGGCCCTTCCCTTGAGCGAAGCCCCACTTCCCATTTTCTAGAGGTTAATTGCAGATAAGAGTCTCAGGTCCTTTTGTGCCCGGGCTGGCTTTGAACCTTGATCCTCAGATCTCAGCCTCCTGAGTAGCTAGGATTACAGGTGTGAGCTACTGTGCCCCACTCTGTGAGACTCTTATCTCCAATTAATCATTAAAAAAAAAGAAAAGTGGCACTATGGCGCTAGCCTTGATCTGAAGAGCTCAGAAACAGTGTCCAGGCCCAGAGTTCAAGCCCCGTGAGAGAGACACACACACACACACACATACACACACACACATTTCACACTTTGCTGCCTGGGATGGCTTTGGGAAACTTGATTCTTGAACAGCATGCTCCTTAGTACTCAGGATTACAGGTGTTACCCGCTAGCACTTGGCCCATTCATCTTTAAGATGCTAATTAACCATGTAGACCATAGAAAAAAAATTAAAAACTTGTTTAGGGGCCAGGAGTTTGGCCTATGAAGACCTGGGTTCGATTACTCAGTACCACATAGAAAAAAGCTGAAAGTGGTACCGTGGTTCAAGTGGTAGAGCTCAAGCCTTGAGAAAAAAGGCATAATGGCAGTGCTCAGGCCCTGAGTTCAAGACCTAGGACTGGCAAAAAAAAAAAAAAATTGTTTATCTAAGTCAGAAAGCCTGACCACCAGTAACATGTATAATTTATCCTTGCTCTAAATTAATCTCTAATGTTTATGAAAAATTAGAATACCTTCCAATATTCTTCATCCTCATCTTTGCTTCTGGAGGCATTTCCTCTGGCTCACTCTGAAGAAGAAAGCAAGAAAACAAATGAATGCACTCAAATATATAAGGGAGATGGAAGGAATGGTAACAGGTAGAGGTACAGTTGGATAGGAGGAACACCCAATGTTCTCTACATAGTAATATCGCAGTACTTGGCAAAAAAAAATCTGTATATTTGAAAATAGCTAGTAAGGATTTTAAATGTTCTAATGAAATTATAAATGTCTGAGATGATGGATGCAAACAATCTCACTGGAGATTTCCTGATCACTAGACATCGTATATAAGTATTGAAATGTCATGTACTAAACATAAACTCCAGTAAGTACCAATTAAATTTCTTTCTTTCTTTTTTTTTTTTCTTTTTTTGCCAGTCCTGGGCTTGGGCTCAGGGCCTGAGCACTGTCCTTGGACTTTCTCAAGGCTAGAGCTCTACCACTTGAGCCTCAGCACCACTTCCGGCTTTTTTCTATGTATGTGGTACCGAGGAATTGAACCCGGGTCTTCATGGATGCTAGGCAAGCACTTTAACCACTAGGCCAAACTCCCAGCCCCTAAATTTCTTTTTTTTTTTAAAAACCACATATTATTAGACTAGGGATTTGCCTCAAGTGGCAGAGGGCTTACCTAGCAATCCACATCCACACGCACACAATTCTCATATTCTAATACAGAGAGTTGCAATCTCAGTACTTAGCCAACGCAGAGAAGAACATAGTGGGACCTGGCCTCAAAAGCATAATAAAAGGACTCTAAGTCTTCCGATGTGCTAAATCTAGTGACTGGTTTATTCCTTTTGTGAATGTCCATAGTTCTTCCCCTCCTCAGGTACTTCTGATTTTCACTTTCTATTTTACACTTTAATCTTACCATGCTTATTTTCTATAAGAATGTTTATCTTGTAATGTTACGGTGCCTACTATGTAGAAAGTTTTCAACTGTGCAGAATGGGCAGACGTGCACAGAACACCTGTGTAGCAAGGGTGAGGCCCTGGGCTTCATCCACAGGACTGCCAATGAGTTATACAGAGAATACAGTGACTTTCCCTCTTGATGTAGACACCCCATATTTATTCCCAATATTATTCTGCAAGTCCAGCCTAGTCAAATGCTACTGGACTCTCCTGTCCAGTCAAATGCTACTACCCACTACTTGCCATGGTGACTCTTATATGTTAGCTTACAAAAACAGACCTTGGTAGACTCAAATTCTGCCTGTTTTAGTATCCAACTTTAATTTTTCTCTTACATTCTTTTCAAATCACTTCATTCTAGGGACTGAATGTATAATCCTTATCCATGTTTCTTTTGGGAAACAATTACTATGTACCACCTTAATATGTAATTGTTATAACATAGGGTCACATCTTAAGTGAGTTAAAGACTAACTTAAAAACCATGGTCAAAGCTGGGTGCCAATGGCATATGCCTTTAATACTAGCTGCCCAGGAAACTGAGAGCCAGCTGGGGTGGGGAAGTCTGTGAGGCTATAATCTAATTAATCACCAGAAAACTGGAAGTGGAGCTATGGCTCAAAAGTGGCTGAGCACTAGCCTGGGGGAAGTAGGGGGAGCTCAAGGACAGCTCCTAGGCCCAGCATTCAAGCCCCATGACAAGGGGGGAGGGGGGAAGGACAAAATTTTAGTTGAGAAATTCCAGTGCTTGCTTGTTGGTATAGTAAGATAAGTAAATTGAAAGAGACTTGAGAATTGAGATTGACCAGACAGTATGTAGGCACCTCTACCTCACCCTGGAATGTGTGTGGGGGTGGAGGGAGGGTTGGAATAAGTTCTGGCAGCATTATCTGTACTCTTTTTGCTATTCCTTTTATGTATGGGACATCAGCACACTATAGCTGCCTTTTGTATTTGAAAGCATTATATATCATTGAAAACCCATTATGAAAATTGTTAAGAGGGGGGGAATTTGTTAAGGGGGTCCAGAAGTATGGCCTACGTGGTAGAGTGCTCACCTAGCATGCACGAAACCCTGGGTTTGATTCCTTAGTATCACATATACAGAAAAAAGGAAGAAGTGGCGCTGTGGCTTAGATAGCAGAGCACTAGCCTTGACCAAAAAGTGGCCAAGGACAGTGCATAGGCCCTGAGATCAAGCCCCAGTACTGGCAAAAAAAAATAAAAAATTAAAATTGTTAAGGGTACCTACAATAAAGATTTAATTAGCTTCTTGCCTAAAAGTACGTAATATTTTAAATAACCCTACAAAGTAAATAACAAACAAAATCATCAGATTTTTGTAGGTGTTGCCAAGAAATTCGCTAATCAAGTTCCACTAATACCATAAACACAAACTAAAATTTGCAATTAACTTTCTTAAGGGCTTGTTAAAGTGAAGTAAGATGGGTATTAACTTACATCTTCATCTTCATTAAAAGCTGCTGCTACTGAAAGGGTTTTTGGAGCAAGAGTTGGAACAGTTTCCTTGGGCTTCTGAAGAAGTAACATTAACAAAATACAACATAAGTAATATTTGTACAAGTTTGCTTAATAATATAATTCATGTTAAAAGCCTCAATTTTATTTTTAAAATAAACGATAAGGAACTAAGTACTTTGAACAAGTCTATTATCTCTCGGAAAATGCTAATGAAAATGCTAATTTGTTATATCCATATTCTCTCTGGTAAAAAGAAATGACTACTATAACAATATTAAGCTAGGAATACATGATGCATTTAAGAGAAAATGACCATAATAACACTAAAATTAGTGGAATTACCTTAAACATATAAAAGGCACCATTAATTTACCTTCTTTACTAATAACACTAAAATTAGTGGAATTACCTTAAACATATAAAAGGCACCATTAATTTACCTTCTTTACTAGTAGCTCTTTAAACAATCCTTATCTATTTTATCTCTTTGTACAACCTTAATTGTCCTTATCATCACAATTATCCTACATTATACTGCAATGTGGCTCTACTTTCAATTTAGCTGAAATTATTCTTGGTATGGTAACCAACAACTAGATTGTTGTACTTGCTTTTAGTTATAGCTCCTGTCTAAAACTATGTGTTTTTCACTTCTAGGACCCTGCTCTGTCAACCTTCTCTGTTGCTTCTTATTCAAGACAGGCACCTCAGGACTATACTCTCAGTAACCTTTCCTTCTCCAATTTCATTTATTTTGAAGGTTGTGTATGTTGGTCCTGAGGTTTGAATTCAGGGCCCGGAAACTGTCCTAAGCTTTTTTTACTCAAGGCTGGTACTCTACCAATTGAGCCACAGCTCAATTGGCTGTTTGGTGGTTACTTGTAGGTTAAGATCTGAAGATGCAAATCAGGCAGAGAAGCCTGGGAGACTCTTATTTACAATACCACCCCTCACTCCCTGCAGCAGAGAAATAAGAGTCCTGCCACAAGTAATAGAGCACTAGCCTTGAAAAGAAGCTCAGGGACAGGGTCTAGGCACTGAGTTCAAGTTCTAGGTATGGCACGCACAAAAAAGTTAACTTGGATAGCATGCATAACAATTCAACAGTTACAACTAATCTAGTCCTCAATCCAAAAAGACTGAAGTTTATTTTATATAAAAACGGACTTTTGTTTTCTAGACTGAAGAAGTTTTATCTTCTACTTCAAATGATCAGTAATTAGTGTCAACAGTTTTTTTTTTTAAAAAGTAGTAATTTGGATTCATGAGCAAGTCCAAGTGCAGTAAGACCATCAAGGGGATTAAACCTGAGAGCATAGCAAAAAACTAAATATTGGGCTGGGCACAGTGGCTCACACTGTAATCCTAGCTACTCAGGAGGTTGAGATCTGAGGATTGCAGTTCAAAGCCAGCCATGGCACTAAAGAATGCAAGACTCTTATCTCCAATTAATCACCAGAAAAGGGGAAGTGGAGCTGTGGCTCAAGGATAGGGTGGTAGACTTGAGCTGAAGAGCTCAAGGACAGCGCCCAGGCCCAGAGTTCAAGCCCAGGACCCACAAAAACAAACAAACAAAATACACACCAAAAAAACCCCTAAATATTGAGCCAGGAGCATGGCCTAGTGGTAGAGTGCTTGCCTAGTGTGCACGAAGCCCGGGATTCGATTCCTCAGTATGATATACACAGAAAAAGCCAGAAGTGGTGTGGTAGCTCAAGTGGTAGAGCACTAGCCTTGAGAAAGCCCAAGGACAATGCTGAAGGCCCTGAGTTCAAGCCCCAGGACTGGCAAAAATAAATATTTATACTGTTCGACTGACCATATACAACTATATATATACAATTTTACATATGCACATTATGACTGTATATACAACTTTATATATAAAGTATCAGTTGACTCATACTTTGAACACAAAATTTAAAAAATCAGAAGGAAAAAAAAATCAGAAGGAACAAAGAAATAAAGAAAAACTCTTCTAAGTACAATGTTTTTGTTCAGCCTAATTCCTTTTTTTAATCTTTTGTACCAGTGTAGGAGCTTCAACTCTGGGATGGAACACTAGCCCTTAAAATTTTCAATTAAGGTTAAGCTCTACTTCCAGCTTTTGGCTGGTTAACTGCAGATAATAATCTCACTCTGCCAAGCCTGGTTGTAAACCACAATCCTCAGATCTCAGCTTCCTGAGTAGCTAGCATTACAGATGTAAGCCACCTGCTCCTGCCCTAAATCTTTCACAAAACACAAGAAAGCAATTTCAGGGTTTTTCTTTTATAAAACTATAATCATTTCCTGATGCCAAAAATAATAAAAAATTATCAAGTATTTTTTCTTAAATAAAATATGTTTGGTAAGAATTCTGTGAAATTAACCAGGCACAGTGGCTCACACCTCTAATCCTAGCTACTTGGGAAGCTGAGATCTGAGGATCAAGTTTCAAAGTCAATCCAGGCACTACAGCCCTTGCGACTCTTATCTCTAATTACTATGAGAAAACTGGAAGTGGTGCTGTGGCTCAAGTGGTAGAGAGATAGCTCCCAGGCCCAGAGTTCAAGCCCGACTATCCACCCTCTCCCACAAAACCCCAAAACAATCAACCTAACTTTTTGAACTAGTTTTTTTTTTGCTACAACCTAGCAAAATGCAATTTCCAAAACTAAACATTGCATTACAAAAAATGACAACTTAGGGCTGGGAGTTTGGCCTCGTGGTTAAAGTGCTTGTCTAGCATGCACGAAGACCCGGGCTCGATTCCTTGGTACCACATACATAGGAAAAAGCCGGAAGTGGGGCTGAGGCTCAAGTGGTAGATCTCTAGCCTTGAGAAAAGTCCAAGGACAGTGCTCAGGCCCTGAGCTCAAGCCCAGGACTGGCAAAAAATTAAAAAAAAAAAAAAGACAACTTACAGTTGATCCAAGTTTGATGGATATGGCTGATGCTTTCTTTGTCGTCTGACTACCTATGGCAAATCCAAACTTGGAGACCTTTGTAGGTTTTGTTGGGAGGTCTGCAGCTTCTTCTTCAGCTGATCGCTTCTCAGCGCTGCGACTGGAACTTTCCCCTCCATTACTGGAAGAAACAGTCTTAGTTTTCACAGGTTTTTCTGCTTCTTCTTCAGGTCCTGGTGAAGTCGAAACAACTTACCAAGATGAGCTATTTTTACTGAGCAGATTGATGGGAGCAGCAACCTCAAAAAGCATCATTATAAGGAAGATACCTCTGCAGTTGTCACCTACTGACCCAACAGTCTCTTCCACTGTTAGAGTATATAGCAGGAACTGAGATTGTGTGGCAGTAGAAGAGGTTCCCATGAATTAACTAGCATAAAATACAGAGCAATTTAAATTATAAACACAGAGTTCACAAAAAGTAAGACCCTTCAACCAACGCTATTATAAGTTGACAATTTGGTTATTTGTGGCATTTCACTTTTTAGAAATTAAGATTATGTAAACTATTTTCTACAAAGTAGTATGAAAGCAATTATGTGGGAGATAGTACATTCTGCTAAATGTCTAAGATTCTCAGTAATGAAATATTACTTATAAAAAGTACCTAGCAATGAATAGAATCATTACCACCTAAAGTACAGTGTTAATATTTCCTTAATGTGTCCCTTATGTACATTTCACACAACATAAAGAATCAAGAAAGAAATTCAAGGAGGACTTTGAAGTGTCTTCTTGAGTAATTTTATTCTACTCTGAAAGGTAGGTTAGCAATGGTTTCAAGCTACCCTCAAGAGTCATTAAACCCTATTTTTGTTTATATGACTTTCTCTTAAGAGAAACAAACTAATTAAAGCTTCAAGTATGTACGTATATTGTATACGCAAACAAACGTACATTTGAAAGGCATTATGTCTCAGAAGTTTTGCTTGCATTTGCATTAAGTCAATGGCGAGGTCATATTCTGAATACTTTAGGTCTGTAATATGATTAAACTAAGAAGATGCTGAGTGGTAAGATGGGAGACTGGCTAAGCATTAATAATTTGATTTCCTTTTCTTGTCTGAATCACCCTAAAGAAAATATTCTATTATAATAGAGTTTACTTTTGTTTTGCTTTCAACAACTGAGACTAGGACTTGAACTTATTACCCGCAGCTGCTGTCACTTACTGGCTAGTGCTCTACCAATTGAGTCACACCTCTAACCCTAGGAGTTTACTTTTTAAGAAGCTACTCTATGGGATGGCCCTGACAAAAGGTAAGAAAATAAGACTGAAAGCTAGAATAGGGACAGGGCGGCGGGAGAGAAAAGACAGAAGCACTTGTGGTTCTGCGGGTGAAAAACAGGCTCTCATCACGCTAGAAAAGCTCTCAATCTGAGCTATATGCTGCTCCCCTGCTCCCTTCTCTTTTATGTTTTGAGACAGGGTCTTGCTAGGTAGCCCAGACTTATCTTTTAATTTGTGATCCTCCTGTTTCAACCTCCTCAATAGCTGAAATTATAAATGTGCCACCATTACTGCCCAGAAATATGTACTTTGACTTGATCATTTGATTTTGCTTAAACAAAGACAAACTATTCTCTTTGGGCAAGGAGTGAATGATACAGTAACAGCACAGGGGAGAGAATTAAATAGGATTAAGTTTGGGGAATTTTTTTTCCCCAAGAGCTATCTTGAAATAGTTGCTTGAATAAGCTGGCGGCAGTGGCTCACGCCTGTAATCCTAGCTATTCAGGAGGCTGAGATCTGAGAATCTCGGTTCAAAGCAAACATGGGCATTAAAATCTGTGAGACTCTATCTCCAATTAACCAGCACAAAACCAGTGCTCAAGAGAGAGGTAGAGCACTAGCCTTGAGCTGAAGAGCTTGGGGACAATGCCCAGGCCCAGAATTCAAGTCCCACAATCAATCGAAAAAAAAAGAAAAGAAAAGGAAAGGAAAGGAAAGAAAAGAAAAGAAAAGAAAAGTTGCTTGAGATGTTTATGAGTAAAACTACAAAAGCACCAGCAGTGTTAAAAAGAGAACCTCGTTTAAAAAAATAAAAAATTCCTTTAACAAGGAGTATCATGCAAAGTTTTTGCAAAGTCTAAGTTTATAACTTAGAATTTACCATCATGGGCCAAGAGTGTGATCTAGTGGTCTAGACTGCTTGCCTAGCATGCACAAACAAAGCCCTGGATTTGTACCACATACCCAGAAAAAGCCACAAGTGGTACTAAGGCTCAAGAGGTAGAGCACAAGCCTTGAGAAAGCCCAAGGACAGTGCTCAGGCCCTGACATTCCCCACTCCCCAAAAAGAAGAAGAAAAAGAAAAGGAAAGGAAAAATGGTGACACTAGCCTTTAATCTGTCACCAGGGAGGCAGAGGCAGAAGTGGAGTTTAAGCCACTGTAGGATATATAAAAGATCTTGTGTAAAATAGGGAAAAAAATGTCCATTTCCCCTGCATTCTACTAACTACTAAGCTTTAATAAGTATACTATTCAATAGTAAAACCCGAATGAATATTTTCTGTTAAAACTGAAAACTCAGTGACTCCATATAGATAGGGACACAGAGAAAATGTACTGGCTTTACATAAAGAAAGTCTGTACACGTTTAGCACATTTATGCTAACAAATTAAAAAACATCAAAACAAATAAAAGATTCAATTGTACAATAACTCTCTTCTTTAAACAATGACGTAAGGGTAATAAATGGATAAGATTTCCAGTCCTTTTAAAGCCTATTTCTTTTGAAGTAGAAAATTAGGAAAATAAAAGCATAAATAAGAAAAAAATTCTACTATAATTACATATTAATAACATTAAGTGTAACAACTAGTAGGACCTTTACATGTTAACAAATAAAATGCAGTATTATTTTATCTAATCCCATTATGCTATAAGGATGATGTCACTGGAGATTGCTGAAGAAAAAAGGGAAATGGGAAAATTTCCCTAGAATTCATTTGTAATCAACTGGCAGAAACTCGTTTTTATTCTTATCACTGGAAGAGGCAAACTACAAACAGCCTACCCACATCCATGTCCACACTGAGGATGACACAATAACTTATTAGGTCATTTTTCCATATCAATGATTTCAGATCTAGCCAGCAATTAATTTAGGGGCATAGAAAACAAATGCTCCCCTTTTTTCAGTTGTTGTTAGATTTACAAAACAACTTTTAAGTTTCATTATCTTTGGATCAGGTCTAATCTTCTAAGAAAGAGATAGGAGGGTGCAAGAAGGAAATAAAAGTGGATGTACAGTGAGTTATTTCCTAGTGTGTCATAAGGTTTATGTTTTTTATCCATATAATCTTTATAATTTTGTAGCAAAGTGCACAAAAAGTTAAGAAGGCAAATGGAATAAACAACAGATTAAGATGGGAAGATATGACAGATCTGTGAAAATTACCTAAAAAGAAAGTGTGAAATCCACAAATGTACTCTTCAGTGATTCATTTGCATTTTGGAAGCTAGCTTATCTGAAAACTCAAATAAAGGGGCGGGGACACAGGGCTACCAAGACTGGTGTGCAGCTTAAAGCAGAATATATTCACAAACCTACTGGTTTCTGGCACAGAAACTATCCGTGTCATTGAAGTAATTCTAAACATAACCCTTAAAAGCTTAAAATGGCCAGGGCTACATATAAACAGCTCTTCTCCAAAACTTTTTCATCTCATAAATTTAACCAAAAAGAGGCAAAATCTACTTAATCAGAATTTAAGTAGCTTTTCTCAATATATAAACTTTAACAATGGAAGTCATCTACTCAGTTAAAAAAAATACACAGAAAACCTACTTTTCTGTTTTGTTTTGTTTTTGTCAGGTGTGGAACTTGGAACTCTGGGCTTGGGCACTGCCCCTGAACTCTTCAGCTCAAGGCTACCACCC
The DNA here is from genome assembly GCF_031878675.1 of Megascapheus bottae. Lineage (NCBI taxonomy): Eukaryota > Metazoa > Chordata > Mammalia > Rodentia > Geomyidae > Megascapheus > Megascapheus bottae. Next base: position 72,885,409 of record NC_143509.1, read on the forward strand.
TATCCCTGGAGCTAGATAGCTATTTTCTGTTTTCTAGTTGTTAATTGGAGATAAGAGTTTCAGGGACTTTTTAGTGCTGGGGCTGGCTTTGAATTGTGATCCTCAGAGCTCAGCTTCCTGAGTAGCTAGGTTTACAAGCATGAGCCACTGTGCCCAGCTCAGAAAACCTACTTTTTAAGGCTGTAGGTAAAGCACAATGGTAGAACAGTCCTTAGCATATACAAAGCCCTGAGTTCAATCCCCAGAACCAATAAAGGCCGAAAATAGCAATATATTTGCAACTTAATAGACTGTTCAACAGAAACAAAACAAAAAACACAAGTCTTGGGGCCAGGAGTTTGGCCTAGTGGTAGAGTGCTCACCTAGCATGCACAAAGACCCAGGTTCGATTCCTCAGTACCACATACATAGGAGAAAAAAAAAAAAAGCCAGAAGTGGTGCTGTGGCTCAAGTGGTAGAGAGCTGGCCTTGAGGAAAGCCCAAGGACGGTACTCAGACCCTGAATTCAAGCCCCAGGACTGGCAAACAAACAAACAAACAAAATCCCAGAACAACACAACAACAAAAAAACCATGAAGTCTCTAGGTAAGCATCCAGGTCCTACATGACTGGCCTTACATGGTGTCTTACACCTGTAATTGTAGATACTTGGAGACTGAGATCCTGACGATCATAGTTCAAGGCTACTTCAAGCAAAAAGTTTCTGAGACCACATCTTTACGAGTAATGTATATCTGTCATTTCAGTCACAGGGAAAGTGAAAATAGAAGGTATGTTAGCAGGAATGGAAAAAGAATAAAAGTAATAAGAGACGGAGGTGTGACTCAAGTGGTAAACTGCCTATCTAGGAAGCAGACACAGCAGTACTGCCAAAACATACAGAATAAATTAAAAATTGACATTTAAAAATGGGTTATGAGGGGGAGGGAGGAGGGAAATGGGGACTATGTCATGAGAAAGGGTATCAATGTTTGTGAAGTAATGCACCTTCTACCTGGTGAATATAATGTAATCCTTCTATTAGTTACAATAAAAAAAAAAGAAAAAGAAAAAAAAAAAGGGCTATGAGGGGGCTGGGAGTTTGGCCTAGTGGTTGAGTGCTTGCCTAGCACCTCGAAGACCTGGGTTCGATTCCTCAGTACCACATATGTAGAAAAAAGCCAAAAGTGGTGCTGAGGCTGAAGTGGTAGAGCGCTAGTCTTGAGAAAGTCCAAGGACAGTACCTCAAGCCCAGGGCTGGGGGGAAAAAAAAAGGGTTATGAGGCTAGGAGTTAGGCCTAATGGTAGAGTGCTTGCCTAACACGCACGAAGACCTGGCTTGCTCTGTACCACATACATACAAAAAAAAAACCTGGATGGGCTGGGAGTTTGGCCTAGTGGTTAAAGTGCTTGCCTAGCATGCACAAAGACCCGGGTTCGATTCCTTGGTACTACATACATACAAAAAAAGCCGGAAGTGGTGCTGAGGCTCAAGTGGTAGAGCTCTAGCCTTGAGAAAGTCCAAGGACAGTGCTCAGGCCCTGAGCCAAAGCCCAGGACTGGCAAAAAAAAAAAAAAAAAAAAAAACTGGAAGTGGTGTTTGGCTCAAGTGGCAAACCACTAGCCTTGAGAAAAAAAAAAAAAAAAAAAGCCCAAGGACAGTGCTTAGGCCCTGAGTTCAACCCCAGAACTGGCCAAAAAAAAAAAAAGATTATAACAATGCTTACAAAGGAAACAGGTTAATTATGTAGAAATTAAGGGATATTTACCATTCTAAATTACTAACAAAAAGATATTTTTTTCAAAAAGTCTATACAACCTCTACTATAATGGCAGAACTGAAACATTTTCATACTATAAAACCAGTATTTGTCAACTATAAAAAGGTGGCAGGTAAAATACATAGTGAATTTATGCTGACACATCAAGGTACATTTGCCAACACATTAGACATCTTTGCTGTTCTCTGTTGAATTAAAAAGATGATTTTGAAATTAAATCCATAGAGGATTTTATAAACTACAAACCTTTGTCTTAATAACTTCTAGTTTTTTTATGTGATTTTTTTTTTACAGTTTCTAAGGCAAAAAAATCTTTTTGGTGGGGAAAAAGGCCTCAAAACAAGTATTAGATGTTTAAAACTGTCTTCATATCTATTTTACTAGTTTAATAGTAATTCTGGATGCGTTCACTTCACTTATCTGTCCATTAATTGTTTTGCTGCCATAAAAATTCATATTAAAACGCTAATATGCCCTACTATTTACTTTCACGTGCAATTGGTCCTATGAATTTTCTATTAATAAAGATTTTCAGAGACAAGGCTAAGGGAGTCAGAATAGAGAATATTAAGACGTTCTAATGATCAGCCAGCTCGTGTTGAAGTCATTGGTCTCCTTATGACAAAATGGGCGGGAGGAAGGAGCTGGGGAGGTGACATGTTTCTTTTCTTGAATGCTTAAGACCCAAAGTTAAGGTGATGGATGGGGGTAGGGGGCGCGGAGAGAACAGACAGATTAAAAGATAACCTGTAACCTGAACTCAATATGGTAACAAAATATTGGAAGTCACACTAGCCTATTAAGCCACCTAAACACTAGGCCTGCCGGTCAGCTGCTAGGAGCTTGAGAAAGGCAATCAGACCCTGACCCTAGATCCCTAGCTGCCAGGCCTCGGGCCCTACGCCCCCGCTTAAAAAGAAAAAGAGGGGAAACTGGGGTCGCTCGCAGCCGGCCGAGCCCGGAGGGAGCATCCGGCCTAAACCTCCTACGTGTAACCGAGAGGCCCACACTTTCGGAAACTCGGCCTTCCGCCAGTGCCCGCGGCCACTACTAGGTGACTCGTCCCGCGTGGCGGTGTGGTGGTGTGTGTGGCGATGCGAAGAGCCTGTCCGGTGCGTGTATTTTATGCGTGTTCGTCACCGGTGTGGCGTTAGCGGTCCCTACGACGCCACCCCAGGTCCCACCCCAACTTCAAGTCTCCCTTCCTGGCGCCCACGTCCCTTCTCAGAATCGAGGCCCGGAGGAGAAAAGGCGACGGCCGCCCCCGTCCTCCGACAAGAAGGCGACTTGGGGCCTGGTTCCCCAGCGGGCCGCACCGGGCGTGCCCGGGGCTCCGCGGGGCCCACAGCTAGTCGGGCGGGCGCCATCTCCGCCAGTCCTCGCTCTCTATCTGACTCCCACCCCCCACCCCGGGGAGCTCAAAGAAAGGCCCGGAGTATCCCCCGCAGCCCGCGACGGTGGGGTTGTGTTCACCTCCGGAGGCTCCAGTTCGCTGCGGCTTTTCAGGCTTCTCCTCTCCCGCCTTCCCGTCCGCCATTTTCCCCGCCGCGGCCTCCCAGGCAAACCACGCCAAAGACGTCACGGCCCCGCCCCCGAACCACCGAGAGCCTCGATCAGTCCGCGAAGTGGTAGCCTAGAGAAACTCCGAGACAGCGGAAGAGGCGTCGCTCCGGAAACGGAAGTGACGTCGCCGGCAAGGCGCCAGTGAATCCGGGCGGGACCGGAAGGCTGGTGTATTTAGGAAGGACGCGGAGGCTCGCATGGCGTCGGTTCTGATGAGGTGACGCGTGTGGGGCGCCATCTCGGAACCGTTCAGCGTACCCACATTTTCGTAGGTGCAGCGGAAACGATCAGGTCCTCAATTCTGGCTTTATCCGTTACGTGTGCCCGCCGGTCCTACGGAAGCGGCGGAAGGAGTACTGTATTCTAGCGCAAACTCTAATTTGACGTCTTGCGTCGTTATCATTGAATCTCTCGAAATGAGAAATTATCCTCCTCCCCCCCCCTTTTTTTTGCCAGTCTCGGAGCTTGATCTCAGGGCCTGAGCATTGTCCTTGGACGACACTTTTCTCAAGGCTAGCGGTCTGCCACTTGAGCCACAGCACCACTTTTGGCCGGTATGTGGTACTGGCTTCATGCATACCAGGCAAGCACTCTACCATTAGGCCACACTCCCGGCCCCAATTATCTCCTTTAATCACTTGTGACATAAATGGTAACTTTTCTTAGGTAACGTAATTCGCTAAAGACGACCATGTCATATTTGCGTAGAAGCATTTAGTGGATTTCATTGTAAGCTCATACATTATATCTGCCCTTTCACTCTTTTCTCTACATTTATCCCGTCTTCCAGCCTAATGGGTGGATTACTTGCCTCTATACGGAACTGAAGTTTCTGGGTAGCTTTAAAATAAGTGCTGGAACATCAATTCAAACGTCCCTGATAAGAACAATGTTGAGGCTTCCTCTTGTTACATCAATGTGAAATCAAGAGGATCAAATTATAATTCACATACACAATTCTTTTGACATTTTGTACTTGGGTGTGTGTATGGTGTTTATCAAATGACTCCAATTTTTTTTTGTTATGTCATGGGGCTTGAACTCAGTGCCTGGGCATTGTCCTTGACCTCTTTGGCTTAAAGCTAGTGCAGCAGGTACACTTAGGGTTTTCTTTTTTTTTTTTTGTCAGGCCTGAGCACTGTCCTTGTACTTTTTCTGAAAGCTAGAGCTCTACCACTTGAGCCACAGCACCACTTCCGGCTTTTGTCTATGTTGTGGTACCAAGAAATCAAACCCAGGTCTTCGTGCATGCTAGGCAAGCAGTCTACCTCTAGGCCAAGCTCGAGGCCACTCAGGTTTTCTAGTGGTAAGTCTCATGGACTTTCCTGCCCAGGCTGGCTTTCAGCTGCCTGAGCTACAATCCTGATAGCAGCCGACCGGAGTAGGTAGCATTTCAGGCTAGGCCAGCACCTGGCTCAATTTTCTTCTTTCTTTTAAGGTTAAGCTTATTGCGCAGTGGCATCAAGGATCCTTATGTACTGGTTCAACCAAAACATGCAGGCTTGATTCCTTGGTACCACATATAGAAAAAGCCAGAAGTGGTGCTGTGGCTCAAGTGGTATAGCGCTAGCTAGCCTTGAGCAAAATGTGTCCAGATCCTGAGTTCAAACCCCAAAGCTGCCCCCCCCCCCAAAAGGGATTAAATAGCTGAATTACCTTTCTACAACAAAGAATTACAGGCTAAAGTAAAGCTCTGGGTTTCATCCACAGCAAAAAGAACAAAACCCAGAAACTAATGGCTGAAGAAACAAGTCTTTTCTAGAAAGGTAATCATGGCCACACCTTTTTTTTTTTTAATGTACCAATTCACATTAACACGTCAAAGGATGTTTTAGTCCTTTTTTGAACCAAGGCTTAAACAATCTACGTTTTTGCCTATGACAACATTCTTAACATTGTATTAATGCTTGAGTTTAATTAGTGAACTACCACCAGGTTGTTTTTTTTGGGAGCTGTGGGGCTTGAACTCAGGACCTTGGGCTTTTCTCAAGGCTAGCGCTGTACCACTTGAGCCACAGCACCACTTCCAGCTTTTTCTATGTATCCATATACATATACATATACATATACACTGAGGAATCAAACCTAGGTCTTTCATGTATGCTAGGTAAGCACTCTACTCCTGACTTGTGGTTTTTTTGTCCTGTTGTGGGAGTTGAATTCTGGGCATGAGTGTAGTCCCTGAGCTCTTCAGCTCAAGGCTACCACCCTACCCCTTGAGCCACATCATCACTTCTGGTGGTTAACTGGAGATAAGTCTCATGGACTTTGCTGGCTTTGAACTGCAATCCTCAGATCTCAGCCTCCCAAGAAGCTAAGATTACAGGCTAAGCCACCATGCCTTTTTTTTGTTTGTTTTTTTTTTGGCTAGTCAGGGCCTGGGCCCTGATCTTCTTTTGCTCAATGCTAATGCTGTATCACTTGCCACTTTTGGCTTTTTCTGTTTAGGTGGTACCAAGGAATCAACCCAGGGCCTCTCTTCATGCTAGGCAAGCACTGTACCACTAAGCCACATTCCCATCCCTTAGAAACTTTTTTTTTTTTAAATGAAAGAGTATTTGTTGACCTCAAGTAATATCTGTGGAAGATAATGGTGATTGAGACACAAAGAACTAATAAAAAAAAGCCACAGCAATGGTACTGTTTTATTGGGATCATTTAAAGACTATCATATTTAACAAACTTTGAAGGACTTCTGATTACTGTCTTTTTACAATAAACAAAACATAATTCACAAAGTTCTGAAGATATCTCAGCAACTGTTAAAGTTGTAACCCAGCAGTTAGTCTGGAAATCAATCTTTAGAAGAAAATGAACTAAAGTTTTCTTTATTCAAGTCACTTTTTCTGTGTACTAACATTTAAAGACTTTTGTGGATATGATCTGTAAGTCTTCACATTCTTCATTCTATCTATTAACTTCTGAGAATACTGGGAAACCTCCAAATAACCAGAATGCTTTCTCTTAGGAACAAATTCCAGAGCCTCTTGCCAATTAGCAGTGTTTTTCAAACATAATAGAATACGTGTCATTTGATCTAAGGTGAGATTTTTGGTGCCCAGGCTCCATTGTAAATACTTATCTAATGGAAGGCATTGTGTTGCCAGTCCTAGCTGTTTTGCCTTGGCTAGGGATAGACCTGGCTTCATATTTTTATCAACTATTGATCCAATTACATAAACTTTATCATGCTCGAAAGTAGTCATAACATTAGGAGAATCTGAAGTTAAATATATAATACTGTCCTTTGGAAATATGTCTACATAAGACTTTTCTGTTGCTGTTAAGAACAATTTGTCCCATTTTTTTTTGTAACATCTAAGTAATTCTCCATAATAAGTACTATCCATTTTAAGATTGCAGAAATAAATATGAAAAGGATCAATATTTCTTCTGTTACATCCTTCACTTTCTAAAAGTTGAGAAACAGCGTTTTTCAGTTCTCTGGAGTTCATGTAAGTATCATAAGCCATGTCAAAAACCAAAGGTTGCCCAAACTGCATAGCCTGGGCCCCCTTCCAGTCCAATGCATTGTTCATATACCTGTCCCAAAGTCGAAGAAATAGAAAGTTTCGTTGTTTTTCCTCAGTGGTTTCTAGCAGCTTGGGTTTTTTTGCTTCTTCCCTTGCTACTGCTTTTACTTCCTTTCTGATCTTTCTGGAGTTTTTTTGTTTTTCCTTAATATACAAATATTTTAGATATTTCCTTTTTGATGTCTTAGAAGGACATTCCATAATAGTTTTGAGGTCTTCTTCAGTGATTTGTTCTGGTACTTCTTTACCAAGCAATCTCCACATCTCAATTAATTCTCTAGTGGCAGCTGAAATATCTTCATCCTTGTTTGAGACTGCTGAAACACTTTCTTCTTGCATATTAGATTTCATTGTAGTTTTCCATCCATCCAATTCTAGCTGTGAGGAAGGGGATGAGTTCTCCTTTTTAGTGAAGGGCACAGCAGGTATCTTGGAACACATGTATCTCTGTACAATTGTTGGATATAAATTTCTTTTCCTCCTTTGAAGACTAAATGGCACCAAAAACCTGGCAAAAGGTCTTAGGCAAGTGACACTCACATTCATTTTGAAGAAAACAGATGTGAGGAAACTTCTGTTGAAAAAAAATAAATAAATTAGGCTAGAAAGAGCCTTCTTTGACATTTCTGAAACTTCTAAACTGTATAAGTAGAATTTGGCCAAATTATGCAATTGACCTGAGCTACAATGGCCCACACTTGCAATCCTAGCTATTCAGAAGGCTCAGATCTGAAGGTCAAGGTTTGCAGCCAGCCTGGGACAGGAAAGGCTGTGAAACTCTTATCTCCAATTAATGACCAAAGAGCTATGGTTCAAGTGGCAGAGCACTAAGTTTGATTAAAAAAGCTTAGTGACAGTGCACTGGCCCTTCATTCCCTAGTACCAAATACATAAATATAATCGACTTATGAAACACAAGTTAAATCCTTACACTTCATTAATTTTCTGCACTATTAATTTCTCCTAAATTTCTACAGCCTAGAATTTGTGATCACTCATTGAAGAAATACTTTAAAACTTATTTCGGCTTTTATTTTTTGTCCACTGTGGGACTTGAACCTGGGCCTGGGTGATTGTCCCAGAGCTCTTCAGCTCAAGGGTACCACCCTACTACTCCCAAGCCACAGCTCCGCTTCTGGTTTTCTGGTGGTTAATTGGAGATAAAAGAGTGTCATGGATTTTAGTGCCCAGGCTGGCTTTGAACTGAGATCCTCTGAACTCAGCCTCCTGAGTAGCTAGGGATTACAGGCATGAGCTACTGTGAATGGCTGGTCTTTATTTTTTTTTACCAGTCCTGGGGATTGAGCGCAGGCCCCTGAACTCAGGCCCTGAGTTCTGTCCTTGAATTTTCTCAAGGCTAGTGCTTTACCACTTGAGCCACAGCACCACTTCTGGCCTTTTGTTTGTATGGAGTACCGAGGAATTGAATTCAGGTCTTTATGCATGCTAGGCAAGCACTTTTACCACTAGGCCAAACTCACAGCCAATTTTATCTTGAGGATCTGAATGTTCCACAACATAACGAAGATGCTTAGAGGTATAAAACCACTGAAAAGATTCTTAAATACTTGTTTGAAATATGATATAAAAATCAATGTTAATAAATTCTTTAATTAAAAAAAAAACTGAAAAGAAAAACTGCGTAAATGTTTAGAAACCACCTTAAAAGAAAAAGTTCCTCAGGATGGAAGCGTGGCCTAGTGGTACAGTGCTCTGCCTAGCATGCTCAAGGGTTTGAGTCCTTAGAACCACATACATAGAAAAGCCAGAAGTGGCTATGGCTCAAGTAATATAGAGTGCTATGCTTGATTTAAAAAAAAAAAAGCTCAGACAGTGCCAAGGCCCTGAGTTCAGGACCTAGGACTAGTAAAATAGTTTCTCTTTGTTTTGCTTCATTTATAGATGTGACTATTTTGTGCTTACCCTACTTAAAAGATCTGTTTTTCATTTTAGAAATATCTGTGGATCCAATCAATCATCAGCATCCTCAAATGCAACAACAAAATGAAACACTGTCTCCCTTTCCCACCAAACCTGCTCATCCTGTGTTTTGTTTTACACGGTGAAAACTGCTATTACTTAAGCCAGTTAAGGAGCTACAAACTAAAATTTCACTGTTCCTATCACTGACCCAATACAGCATTACCATTCTTTTGAATGTATTCAAGTCTCTAACTTCTTTTCCTATCTCCCACATTTTTGGGGGTGGGGTGGGGTGGGGTGGGTCACAGGGCTTGAAGTCGGCCTGGGCACTGTCCCTGAGCTTTTCAGCTCAAGGCTACCGCCCTACTCTAGAGCCAAGCCCCACTTCTCGGGCTGACTTTGAACTTTGATCCTCAGATCTCAGCCTCCAAAGTAGGAAGGACTACAGGAAAGAGCCACCATGCCAGGCCACATTTATGAGTCCATGCAAATTGGTTAATGGCATCCATAATCTCCCAAATATATTAAGGTTACCTGTCAAATTAAAAGTCTAAACTTAATAAGTCTTCCTATTTTTTTTTAATGATTACCTTTTCAGCTGCATTTGTACATACTCTTACGCTTTGTTTAAGCCATGGTTTTACTATGTAGCGCAGGATAGCCTCAAACCAGAGGTCCTTCAGCCTTCCGACTTCCAAATGCTTTAATTTATAGTTGTGTACCACTATGGCTGGCTTTCCACCTCATACTTTAGATCCTGTATTCCCATTCGTTGTCATAACACCCTGGGCATAGTACTTGGAATGTGGTGTTGTACTGGGTTATCTAATTATGATACTGGATGGCAATGACTATCCCACTCTGAAAAAGGCAGTTTTGAAAACGCTAGATACTATGTGGCTAGAAATCACTCAAATACGTTCTTACATTAAAACATATTCAGGCTCCCTTTAAAGAAGGAGAAAATAATGCAGACTTCCCCCAGGCACTTAACCCTATCCTAGTTTGTAAATACTGGCTGTAGAAATGAATTTTGAGTTTTACACCTGTAACTTGTAAATACTTTTAGATAGAAATGGAAACTTCACTATAATACCCATTTTATTTTTTGCGCGTTACTGGGGTTGAACTCAACTTCCGGCTCTTGATTTCTTCCCCTTCCGCCCGACCCCCTCCCCCCCTCTCATCACCATAGCCGCCCCTACACTTCGAAACTTCCTTATAAAAAGCCATCAAGGATATCGTCTGGTGAAATTGGGCTCTTATTTCAGACGCCGTATGACTTACAGTTTATAAGTCATGGGGCCACTCCTCGCCTCGGCAGGCCCTGTCGGCGCACAAGCTAACCTACGTGCATTTCAGAAGGTTACCAGGGCTCTCTTACCCCCAAACAGTGCGCCTACCCGCCGAAGAGACACTGGACCACCCGACGAGGCTGGAGCGGTAGGAAGCCTCCTCAAACCGCACGTGACACAACAGCAGTTCACCTACCCGCCCGCACAGACCTGTCCCACGCGATCTCGGTGGTTTATCTAACTCAGCTTCCGGCGGCGGCGGCTCTGCCGGAAGTCCATCCTCTTCCTCCCGGCGCAGCCTTATGACGTCACAGGCCGGTTGGGGGAGGGATTTTCCGGGCTGAACGTGGGGTCGTGCTGGGGATGGATGGGAAGTGTGGGGGAGAGTTGTGAAGCCAGCCGCTTCCAAGTGGTGTAGACCTTCTAAACTGTTCTACTCCTTACCCCCATGTATCCTAAAACCTTGAGACTTTTCTCATGTCTTATAGAAGAATGTGCTTACTAAAATAAAATGAACTCCTTGATTCTAGGTCTTTAACTGTTAACTTCATTGACCATTTTCCCACTACCACCTATCTAATACGTTTGGAAGGTAGTTGAGCACAGTAATCCCTCCTTTCGCTTGGCAAATGTACTGTGAAAATGAAGTTAAGGCGCATTTGTTGTTAGTCTAAGCCTTGAGTCTGCACGTATATTATACAGGCAATATATATATGTATATATTTGTATGTGTATATATGTATATATGTGTATATACATATTTGTATATACATATATTAGGTAATTCTCTTATTTTTAAAAAACAAACAGCCTTTTTTTTTTTTTTGCCAGTCCTGGGCTTGAGCTCAGGGCCTGAGCACTGTCCTTGGACTTTCTCAAGGCCAGAGCTCTACCACTTCAGCCTCAGCACCATTTCTGGCTTTTTTCTATATACGTGGTACCCAGGAATCGAACCCGAGTCTTTGTGCATACTAGGCAAGCACTCTACCACTAGGCCAAACTCCCAGCCCCAACACAGCCAATCTTTGAGAAAGTGCAGGGACCACTGGGTAGCCATTTGCCAAGACTTGACTCTTAAAATATATGAAGATTTAACTCAAGACATTTTATAAGAGAAAAATGATAAAACATAATAAAATATCAAAGAAAATATTTACCAAAGTATATTTGGCAGATCTTTTTTTTCTTTTTGGTGGGTCCTGGGGCATAAACGCAGGGCCTGGGCCATGTCCCTCAGCTTTTTTTGCTCAAGGGTAGGACTACTTACAGTTCCACTTCTGGATTTTTTTGCAGGATAGTTTGTTGAAGGCAAGTCTCATGAACTTTCCTACCTAAGCTGGCTTTTGAATCTTGATCTTCAGATCTGAGTTTACTGAGTAGGTAGGATTGTAAGAGTGAGCTACTAGTATGTGGCTTGTGATAGTTAATTGTAATGTTTAATCAAATTGATCAGATTGATCAGTGAGTAAAATACACCTTTGGGTAAAAAACACCTTTGTGTTTTGATGACATTTCTGGAAATTCCTAAATCAGGAGGTCCTAGATTAATAAATCTATTGTACTGTAATAGATTCATAATAAGATTGTATTATTGGATGGTGATGATAAGTCAGAGGTGGAGCCTGGCTGGATGGAGTAGGTCACTAGGAACAGGTCCTTGAAGGACATATCTCATTTTGTACTCATCCTGTATTCCTTATTTACTCTGCTTTCTGGCTACCATGATGTAAATGGTTCTGCTTTGCGATGCCCTTCCAGAAAGGTGGATGGACTCCATGAACTGTAATAAATATTGTATTGAAGGCATCTTTTCTCAGGTTGTCAATAGCGTATTCTAATGCATATTGTCTATTCTACACGAGCACAAATTAATTTGCCTTTTATTCTGTGCATTATGTATCACACAATAGAAAACTATTTCTCTAAACCAAGTGTCTTTCAAAAGTTGGAAGAAAAAGGGCCAAGTGTTACTTATCATATAGAGATCTCCTTTATAAAATTCTCTGCTCTGCCTACAGTAGAGCTGGCATGCATTGAGAGAACTCAATTTATTTGATAAGTAAGTGATGAATGAATTGGATTGTAGTAATAACAGGGCCAGGAGTTTGCCCTAGTGGTAAGAGTGCTTGCTTAGTAAGTATACATGAAGACCCTAGTTTTATACCTTGGTACCACATAGAAACATAGAAAAGCCAGAAATGGTGTTGCATCTCAAGTGGTAGAGCTCTATACTGAGAAAGGCCAACAACAGTTTTCAGTCCCTGACTTTAAGCCCCAGAATGGGCAAATAAATAAATAAGCAATAGAGTAATAACAGTAGATACAAGGCAAAAAAGGGAAGGCATACACATGAACCTAACTAGGATTTGTGAGATGATGTGATTCAAGTGGTATAATGCCAGCTAAGCAAGCAAATTGAGCAAGCCGGAAGTAGGCCTGAGTTGAAAACTGGATACTAGTGGGGAAAAAAGAATGGAAAAGATTTGGGAGAAGTGAAACTGACAATCAAATTGACAAACTTTGTTGAACATTTATTTAAGAAGAGAAAAAGAAGTCAATAATCTGGTTTGAATGCTTGGAGAGTAACAGTGCAGAAAATGGGGAAAAGGACTACATAAGGGTAACAGGAAAGATGGTATAATTATAGAGATGGTGCTTCCTTCAAGATGACAAAATGAAGTCCCCTTTGGGATGTATGACATTGACTATCTGGGTCTGGAAGGAGAAAAGGAAATGGTATACAAGATGTGAAAATGGTTGACTCTGTTGAAATGAGTGGATGGAAGAAATCATTCAGAGCCTGAATGGACAGGAGGATAGGCAACAGAGACTGCAAAGAAGAAGCCAGCGAGATAGGGGGAAAAAACAATCAAAATATGATACAGAAATCAAAGGAAAGATTTCAAGGAAGAGTAGATGAATTAAACTTTGCCTGGAGAACAGGTGATACAGATAGAAAGGTATGTATTGGATTTAGAACGTCCATTAGAAGCTTACTAGGAGGTTTGGTGGCTTCAGCCAAAGAAAAGGTAGTCATGGGGCCGGGAGTTTGGCCTAGTGGTTAAAGTGCTTGCCTAACATGCATGAAGACCCGGGTTCGATTCCTTGGTACCCCACATACATAGCAAAAAGCCAGAAGTGGTGCTGAGGCTCAAGTGGTAGAGCACTAGCCTTGAGAAAGTCCAAGGACAGTGCTCAAGCCCTGAGCTCAAGCCCAGGACTGGCAAAAAAAAAAAAAAAGAAAAAAAAGAAAAGGTAGTCATGCAGTTAAAAAGTTAATATTGTTTGTGAAATCTTGTCAAGGAAAGAAAATAAGAAGACTTATTTAATTGGGTGCTGGTGGTTTGTGCCTGTAATCCTAGCTGAAATTTGAGGACCTTTATTTGAAGCCAGCCTGGGCAAGAAAGACTGTGAGATTCTTTTTTTTTTTTTTTTTTTTTTTTTAATTGGTCATGGGGCTTGAATCCTGGGTCTGGGCTCTGTCCCTGAGCTCTTCAGCAAAACGCTACCACCCTACTCCTTGAGCCACAGCACCACTTCTGGTTTTCTAGTGGTTAATTGGAGATAAGAGTCCCCAGGCTGGCTTTGAACTGAAATCATCAGATCTCAATCTCCTGTGTAGCTAGGATTACCAGCGGCTTGCGCCACTGTGCCCAGTCTATGAGATTCTTATCTCCACTCCAATTCTCCAACAAAAACCTGGTAGTGGAACTGTGGCTTAAGTGGTAGTGTGCCAAACTTGAGTGCAAAAGCTAAGAGACAGCACCCAGACTGAGTTCAAGACCCAACATAGGCACATATGCAAAAAGCTTTCTCTAGGCAACCTAGAATTGAATTTTCTAGGTCTTATCAGGATCCTTCACATTTACCAAATGTTGGTAAACTGCCTTCCAAAAGGAAAGTCTTTTTACAGTGTGGTCTGGAAGAGCATATTTGCAAAAGTAACAATCTCTCAAATGCAAAATTTTCTGTTTATTCAGGTATTATGCTATAAATTGCCATTTTCTGTGCTAAAAATACAGTCACAATATTTACTAGTATAAATGAAGTAAACAAAGAACTTTATTAATTAAATATTAACTGTCAGAGAGCAAATACAGAAAATCAGTATTTTCTGGTAGTATTCAGTATGTAACATCCAATTATTCTCATACATCTTTATTAGGTATTTGTTACCTAGTTGGTTAAGAGACAATTCTTGGAGGACAGAATATGAGTTTCAAACTGAAAAACTAAGCATGGGTGTATAAAAGATAAACATGTTTTACAGTAAAGCACTAGATCAAAATTTTTTGACACTCTCTTACTGTGTGGTCCAGACTGGCCTTAAACTTGTGATTTTCCTGCTTTAGCGTTCCAAGTAGCTGGAACTCCAGGGATATATCACCATATCTGACTTAAAATAATTCTTTAGAATTTATTGTTGTATACTTTGCTTGGCTAATACAGTATGACCTGTACCTTTCTACTTGATATATCTGCTGTATCTAAAATAGCCTATCCTTTGCTTAAAACTCTCCTTTCAGTCTACTATATACTCTTTTCTTTCTGTATTTTTTTGTTTGTTTGTTTTTGCCAATCCTAGGGCTTGTACTCAAGGCCTAGGCACTGTCCCAGATCTTCTTTTGCTAAAGGCTAGGACTCTACTGCTTGAACCACAGTACCACTTCTAGCTTTTTTGTTTATGTGGTACTAAGGAATCAAACCCAGGGCTTTATGCATGGGAGGCAACTAAGCCACATTCCCACCTGTGGTGTGTGTGTGTGTGTGTGTGTGTGTGTGTGTGTGTGTGTGTGTGTGTGTGACAAATGGTAACTCCAACAACTCTGCCTTATTTTTACATACCACATTCAACTAATTAGTAAATCTGTGAGTTCTGTTATTTGAATTATATCTATAGCCCAATTACTATTATCTACTTCTGCCATGTTCTTCCAAGTCACCATCAACTCTCATCTTCATTATGTTATAAATATACTCTACAAGAACCACTGGAGTCACAGATAGACATGTAAACAAAGATTTGCCTTAGTAAGATAAAATTTATTTCTGCACAGAAGGGTGTGCCACCAGCCAAAACTACGGCAAGAAAGCACTCAGGACAGCCAGGTTGTTCTATTTATCCTTAATACTCTATTTATCCTGCCCCTCTGCTTGGCTTGCTTGAGCTGAGGTTTACAATCTGCTGGAGACTGGCTAGTTTGAAGAGGGTAACATTCATTTACATGAAGTGACCATTAAAAGATGTCAAAGCTGGAAGTAGCACTGTGACTCAAGGGGTAAGGTGTTAGCCTTGAGCTGAAGAGCTCAGCGACAATACTCAGGCCCAGAGTTCAAGTCCCATGACTGACAAAAAAAAGTCAAAGCTGGGTACCAGTGGCTCATGAAATCCTAACTACTCAGGAGGCTGAAATGTGAAGGCCACAGTTTGAAACCAGCCTAGGCAGAAAAGTCTGTGATATCAAAAAAGCTAGAAGTGGACCTATGGTTTAAGTCGTAGAGCACTAGCTTTGAGCAATAGAAATTAAGGGTCCACACCCAGTCCCAGAGTTCAAGACTAGGAAGAGAGCGGGGGAGGGGGGGGACGGGGAAGACAGAGACAGACAGACTTTGGAATAAGATTAACAGTAAAAAAGCAATCTCAAAATATATTCACACGGGGCTGGGAGTTTGGCCTAGTGGTAGAGTGCTTGCCTAGCTAGCATGCATGAAAACTTGGGTTCCATTTTTTGGTACCACATACATAGAAAAAAAGCCAGAAGTAATGCTGTGGCTCAAGTGATAGAGCTCTAGCCTTGAGAAAATCCAAGGACAGTGCTCAGGCCCTGAGCCCAAGCCCAGGACTGGCAAAAAATTATATATCTACACACACACACACACACACATATACTCACACCTGGGACCAGGAGTTAGGCCTAGAGGTAAAGTGCTGGCCTAGCATGCTTAATAACCCAGATTTGATTCATTGGTACCACAAACACAGAAAAAGCTGCAAGTGGTGCTATGGCTCAAGTGGTAGAGCTCTAGCTTTGAGAAAGCCCAAGGATAGTGCTCAGGCCCTGAGTTCAAGCCCTACAGCTGGCAAAAAAAAAAAAATCAACAAGCTCTAAGACACCAGATCAATGCAAGAACTTTTTTTACCCCATTCATGAGCCTTGAATTCTGAGCACTTTTGCTCAAGACTAGTACTCTACCACTTAGCTACAGCACTACTTCTGGCCTTTTCTGTGATTAATTCCTGATAAGTCTCATATCTTATCTCCCTGGGCTGGCTTCAAACTCTGATCCTCAGATCTCAGCCTCTGGAGTGACTAGGATTACAGGTTTGAGCCACCAGTTCCTGGCAAATGCAGGAACTTTTAAGCAACTCACTTTGCTTTAAAAAAAAAAAAAAAGGCTTTGCTTACAAGTTTATCTAGTCACTGCTTAAGTTGTCATCTCGTTGTACTTTGTTACAGAATGATCCCTTTAAAATACCTAAAATGGAATGTCACACCTATTCACAAAATTCATTCAAGAACTGGCAATGTAGCTTAGTGGTAGGGTGTTTTCCTAGCATGCAAGAAGCCCTGTGTTCAATTCATCAGCACTACATAAACAGAAAAGGTTGGAAGTGGCATTGTGGCTCAAGTGGTAGAGTGCTAGACTAGAGCACTCAGGGGCAGTGCCCAGGCCTGGAGTTCCTTAAGCCCTAATACTGGCAAAAACAAACTCGGACACACACACACACACACACACACACACACACACACACACACACACACGTTGCTCCTCTCCTCTCCCGGGGCAGCAACACGGGAACGGGGACTACAGGGCCAGCCTGTAGTCCCCCGGGAGCCGAGTGAGATGGTAAGTGTCGAAGACCCAGCCCTCCCCCAATCACCGGGGAAGAAAGAATCACGCTGAGTCAGAAGCAGTGTTAACCATGAAAGCGCATCAGATCTCTCTGCTGATCTCTGCTGATCTCTCGTTCTCTCTGATGCTCTCCTCTTCTTTATTGCGTCAGACAATTAGTTATATACTGTTAGGGTAGGAGAAGGTGGGCACTGGGAAGCTAGCCAATAGGAAGAGGGCCTCTGTGCTACCACTAAGGGTCTGGGTGGGGCTTTCAGGTACTGGGCAGGACAGGTGCAGGAAAGCTCGCAAGACTTGAGCTGCTGCGAGACCTGAGAAACTGCGGGGGGTTCAATCGAGTCACGTACACAGAGATGCCTTAAGAGAGGTATGCAAAAGACCAAATGCCTGGTCAAAGCCCTTTAATTGCAGCTGAGCCAGAATTAGGCCTCAGAGATGGAGGCTAGGCCCCAACACACACACACAAAACAGCAATAACAACAACAACAACAACAACAGTGGTAGAGTGCTTGCCTAGCATACACAAAGACCTGGGTTGGATTCATCAGTACCACATACCTAGGAAAAAGTTGGAAGTGGTACTGTGGCTCAAATGGTAGACACTATCCTTGGAGAAAGCCCAAGGACAGTGCCTATGCCCTGAGTTCAAGGCCCAGGACTGGCAATAACAATAACAGTAACAAAACCACACAAAAAACCCTGTCAATATTCACTGACTTATGGTTTCTGCTTTGGAATATAAAAATACTTATAGGGGCCAGGAGTTTGGCAAAGTGGTTGAGTGCTTGCCTAGTATGCACGAAGACCTGGGTTCGAGTCCTCGGTACCACATACATAGAAAAAAGCCAGAAGTGGTACTGAGGCTCAAGTGGTAGAGCTCTAGCCTTGAGAAAGTCCAAGGACAGTGCTCAGGCCCTGAGCTCAAGGCCAGGACTGGCAAAAAAAAAAAAAAATACTTATAAATTGCTATTCAAACTTAACAAATAAAAATCTGAAAGAACTGAAAGACAATATGTACAATATGGCTACTAAAATACAACACATTAGCTGAGAAGACTTTTCAAAAAAGTATGTCAAAATTATCAGGCAAAGTTGGGGTTCACAGAGGAGTAGGCCAGTAAGGAAATGTTTCAAATCATACCAACCTACTTGTTATCATATCAGCATTTTGTTTTTCTTTCTTTCCAGGTTTTAATAAAATGACAAGTTTGATTTGGGTTTTAATTTAAAGCTTACTGCTTACTAAGCAAGCACAGGCATATTCTATCACTTTAGCCACAACTCCAGTTCAGACAGGCATGAATTTTATTTATTTATTTATTTATTTATTTATTTATTTGCCAGTCCTGGGCTTGAGCTCAGGGCCTGAGCACTGTCCTTGGACTTTCTCAAGGCTACAGCTCTACCACTTGAGCCTCAGCACCACTTCCGGCTTTTTTTTTTTCTATGTATGTGGTACCGAGGAATCCAACCCGAGTCTTCATGCATGCTAGGCAAAAACTTTAACCACTAGGCCAAACTCCCGGCCCAACAGGCATGAATTTTAACATATGTTCTTTATTACTCTGTAACATTTGCAGACCTAATCTATTTCCACGTCAAATGCTAAAGTG
This sequence comes from Megascapheus bottae, assembly GCF_031878675.1. NCBI lineage: Eukaryota > Metazoa > Chordata > Mammalia > Rodentia > Geomyidae > Megascapheus > Megascapheus bottae. Next base: position 72,903,951 of record NC_143509.1, read on the forward strand.
ATAGTTATGCTATTAGTGGTTTATTTGCAGTTGTATAAGGCCTTTTTTTTTTTTTGGTAAATTGAGGAAAACTTCTGAGGACAAAACATAAGCTGAGAAAAGAAACCAAATACCTCAAAAAGTGTGATGTTCTATTCTCATATTTTGGGGAGATTATTATTTTTGTTTAGATTCAATGACCTGGAGGAATTCTATTTAATTAGCATCCAGCAGTTGTCCAAAGGGTCTCAGTTTGTTTTTTCATTAGCTATACTAGGTGCACAGAGGGCTTTCATTATATTTCTACATATATATGCAAGGTCTTTGTAATGCAACCATTTATTCATACATACAACTTAACCCCCGCTGTCACGTTCTTCCCACGCCCTCCAATTTCTGTCCATCGAATAACAGAAAGTCCTTGAAAATCCCAGGTTGAAATCGCGGGCCTACCCTCCCAGACACCGAGGATGGGGAAAAAGGAGCCGTGCTGGTAGCTTGGGGAGAAAACAAAGTCGGCCGGAAGCGACTTCCGGGTAGAGGGGGGAGGGGCCGCCAGTTTCCGGTGAGAGAGCCCGCAACGGCTTTTGCGCAAGCGCAGCTGGTATTTTCTGGGCCGTCTCTCGCTCTCCCCTCCCCCGTCCCTCCCTCCCCTTCGCTGTGAGGGGGTCTTGAGGTGACAACGCCGGCCACCGCGTCGGGCGAGGAGAAGATGGACAAGCGGAAGCTCGGACGACGGCGCTCTTCACCTGGTGAGCTAGGGGGACGCAGGGGAGGCTGAGCCGGTCTCCAACCTGGGCGGTGTTGGGTTTTGTTTGGAGGCCGGCCTCTGGCGGGGTGCGTGTGGGGGACGGGGACGGAGGAGGGGGAGCTGGAGGGAGGGAAGGAGGAAGGATCGGGAGGGGAGGGGATCGAGAGGCGGGAGCGGGGCGGGGGGGCGGGCTGGCGCCGTGGGGGGCCGCGGCGGTCGCGGCCGGGTTCGGAGCTGTCACGGCGAGCAGCTGTCCGGGCCACGCCTTCGCCGTCTTCCCCGCGGCGCGCCTCGCCGGGGCGGGCGTCCCTGCACCTGCCCCCACTGCCCCCACTGCCCCCCATTCCTCCACTCTGGGCCACCCGGCCCCAAATCCCCGGGACCCCCCCCTCGGCCCCCGCCCCAGTTCCTCACATCATTACACTTTTCTGCATCTCGTTTTTCCGCTTCATCAATAACAGCCTTTTTTTCTTTGCGAGCCTCCGACACCATCTTCCCAAAGTGATTCGAAAGCCCCAAGGGTTTGAAGCTGTTTTCATTCACCACCGCGATGGGGGTGGGGTGGTTTTGAGATGGCCTTCAGGTTTAAATGACCCTCTTTAAGTTTTGCAGGACTGTGTCGTGGTAACACAGAAATGGTGATAGGATGTGAGGTTACACGGGTTCCCCCTTCTCCCCATCCAGTGTTTCTTAATCACGTCATCCATTAAGTGCACCTCAAAGCCCCTGTGGTAAAGTGCTGTGGATTTATGAGATGAAAAGTGCGCTGTCTTTCTAAATAAAGAATCCGTTGTCGGTTTCATTGTTACAGTTTCTTACTGCGCCGGTTTTTTTTATTTAATTAATTTTTGTGCTAGTCGTGGGGGATTGAACTCAGGGGCTGAGCACTGTACCTTAACTTTTTCTCCCCACTTTACCACTTGAGCCTGCACTTCTGGCTTTTTGATGATTGATTGGAGTTAAGAGTCTCAAGAACTTGCCTGCTTGGGCTGGCTTTCAACTGAGATTTTCAGTTTTCAGCCTCTTGAGTAGCTAGGATTACAGGCATGAGTTTACTGGCACCCAATCAGTACCTGTTATTTTTACATACACGGTGTGTTTATACTTCCAAAATTATATAGGAAAAACTGGTGGCAGTGAATTTCAATTTTTTTTTCCTTTACTGCAATGAAAGCAGTGAGTATGAATCTCTGAGGGCTCTGTAGCATTGAAACCCTAAGATCTTTTCATATGCAAGATTTTGGTATCCAGTATGTGTATATTTTTAAATTATTGATATTATTTGCATTTGGAAGTTTATTTCTGTATACTATAAAGATGTATTTACATTGTATGTAGATGCCTCCAGTAGATTACCAGTCCTTCCAATCCCCCTCCTGGGGCTTGAACTCAGGGCTGGGGTGCTGTCCCTGAACTTTTAAGGGAAAAAAGTGCTCTTCCACTTTGAACCACTGGACACTTCTGGTTTTCTGGTGGTTAACCAGAGATAAGAGTTTCATTGACTTTCCTCTCTGGGCTGGCTTCAAACTTCTGTCCTCACATCTCAGCTACCTTTGTAACTAGGATTACAGGCATGAGACACTGGCTTCTGGCAAGCTTTTGTTTTAATGTCCAACTTCTCCCTAAACCTTCAGGTAAAATTAACACATTAGAAAAACCTCAAGAGGGCCCGGAGTTTGGCCTAGTGGTAGAGTGCTTGCTTAGCATGCACGAAGACCCAGGTTCAATTCCTTAGTACCATATACATAGCAAAAAGCCAGAAGTAGTGCTGAGGCTCAAGTGGTAGAGCTCTAGCCTTGAGAAAATCCAAAGCTTAGGCCCTGAGCTCAAACCAAGGACTGGCAAGAAAAACAAAAACAAAAACAAAAGAAAAACCTCAAGAGTTATCTTGAGATACTTGTATGTTTTCTGAACAATGAAATGTAATTGTTAGGCCCTGCCAGAAAAGAATTTTTTTTTTTGCCAGCAAAGGGACCAACAAGATCCCTTCTCACAGAATGAGAAGTGCTGGCTGTTGTCGGAGGTGACCTATATAACCTACCAGGCTAGGAGGCAGAGACCTTGATCTGGACCTGTGGTTGTACGTACCAGAAGCTTCTTCCTGGTAATCTAGTATTTATGGCCCAAGTGTCAGATAAGGGGTCAGTAGCTGCCCAGACTTGAAGGTGACTTTAAAGATAGTTTGTTGCCTTATATGGTTGTAATTGCCCTAATGGAGTGCCATCTCCAAGTAAAGAGGGAAGAGGCTGGTCATTTACCACCTGTACCAAATGGGCCTACTGTTGCCTGGGTTGCCCAGCAGCTAATTGGAGTAACAATAATCATACCTCAGTTTAAGATATACACAGCCTCTTTATTTTATTTGGAAATACTGGAGTGTGAATAAATGGTAGGATTTCGCCTTTTGTATAGGTTGTCCTGCAGTAGCTGAGAATGATACCCTGACATGCTCAGCCTTTTCTGTTCAGATATTAATCTAGGGAACTTTTTGCCTGAGTTGGCCTTGAACAGTGATCTCTATTTTAGCCTCCTGAGTAAAATTACAGGAGTGAGCCACATGCAAGGACACACCTGCTGCAGCTGCCTCCTCCTCTTCTTCCTCCCCCCTTAGACCCTCTTCTTACACTCCTCCCCTCTTCTTCCTCTCTTCCTTCTGCTCCCTGTTCCCTCTCCTCCTCTTCTTTCCTATACATTTTCCTTTTTTTTTTGTCCTGGAACTTGAACTCAACTCCTAAACACTGCCCTTGAACTTTCTCAAGGTTAGCACTTGAGCCATAGTACCATTTACAGTATTTTTTCTGTGTATGTGGTATTGAAGAATCGAACCCAGGGCTTCATGAATGCTAGACACCCTACCACTAGGCCATACCCCTGGCCTATACTTTCCATTTTATAGATTTTTTTTTTTTTTTGCCAGTTCTGGGGCTTGAACTCAGGGTCTCAGTACAGTCCTTTCTTCAAGGTTAGAGCTCTACCACTTGAACCACAGCACCATTCCAGCTTTTTCTATGTATGTGGTATGGAGTAATTGAACCCGGGTCTTCATGTGTGCTAGGCAAGCACTCTACCACTAGGTCAAACTCCCAGCCTTTAAAAAATGTCTTTTTATTGAATGATTTTTTTTTATTAATACTGATTATTTACATCATATTTTCAAGTGTCACGTTTAAAAAACAAATATTCAAGAGGGGACTTTATATGCAATCACTGGCACATAGGCTTTAGAACATAATTAAAATTAAGCAAAGAGTTTGTATGTCATAGATACATATCGATCTATATAAGATGTTTATAGAGTATATAAATGTCTTTTTATTTTATTTTATTTTATTTTTGCCAGTCCTGGGCTTGAGCTCAGGGCTTGAGCACTGTCCTTGGACTTTCTCAAGGCTAGAGCTCTAGTACTTGAGCCTGAGCACCACTTCCAGAAAAAACCAGAAGTGGTGCTGTGGAATTCAAGCCCCAGGACCGGCAAAAAAAAACAAAAACAAAAAACAAATAGTGTCAGGTGTAGTGGCTCACACCTGTAATCCTAGCTACTCAGGAGGCTGAGCTCTGAGGATCATGGTTCAAAGCCAGCTTGGGCACTAAAGACTGGGAGACTTATATCTCCAATTAGCCAATAGAAAACAGGTAAGTGGTGCTGTGGCTCAAGGGGTAGAGTGAAGAGCCCAGAGTTAAAGTCCCACAACCAACAAAAAAGAAAAAAAGTGTGGATAGTAAAAAGCTATGCAGGAAATGGAAGTAAAAATAAGAAATAAGCTAGGATTCAGTTAATGTAAGATGAAAGAACAGTATTCAAGGAAACTATTTAGAATTTGAGGAGATTGTACTGACTTTTACAGGATTTTAGTGTCTTGATGTATGGGGAGGGATATAGATGAGAGGAAAGAACTGAATTACCTAAATAAGAGAATAGGGTAATGGGACATGAGAATTCATCTCTAGGATGATGACTTGAAAGCCTAATTAGGGAGGACAAAGAGTTATAGATAAGAGGGGGGATGAATAACAAGGTATTGATTATGATTATGACTGAGTTGCTTCTCAGAGATCCAGACTGAAGCTTTCTTTTAATAGTACTGTTGTAAACTCACCTCCCAGAGGGTTAACTCTAATCTGGGTTTTCAATAATTTAAGGCTTGGTTTTTGTGTGCCAGTATTGATAACTCCCCAGTGTTGTACCTGGTACTGAAGTGTCTTCTCACCCATTTCTGCCTTTTTAAAACTTACTGATCAAAGTCTGGTTCTACTATACCTTTCTAATAACTATTCTCTAATTAACTCAAATTAAAAAAAAAAGTTAATTTCTAAACCTGTATGGGTTTTGTACTTCTTAGTGGGTATTTATCAGATTTCATCATGTATTTTATTTTTACTTTTTTTTTGGTTATCATTGTGGGGGCTCAACTCTGAGCCTGGGCACTGTCCCTGAGCTTTTCAACTAAAGGCTACTACCCTACACCTTGTGCCACAGCAGCACTTCTGGTTTTCTAGTGGTTAATTGGAGGTAAGAGTCTCACAGACTTTCGTGCCTGGGCTGGCTTTGAACCTCAATCCTCAGATCCCAGCTAGGATTACAGGCGTGAGCCATTGCACCTGGCTATTTTCATTTATTTATTTATTTATTTATTTTGTTTTGTTTTGCTCCTAGACCAGTTTATTATTTCTCCAGCATTCAAAAGAAATCTGCAAAAAACTAGATTACAAAGGCCTTTTACTTTACAAATTGCTGTTAGTTAATTTACATGCCTCATTTTTTATTCCATCTTAACACAGTGAAACTGCTTTACAAATACATATGTCATAATAACCAACAGTATTGAGAGGGCAGGCCAAAAGACCCAAGGATTCGTTTTCCATGACTAGCAGGGTATCTTGTAGATGTTAATAGCTGAAGACAAACAGGTTGCCCACATCACGTATTTTATCAAGTCATTACTGTAAAACAGAACATTTCATTCTGTGACTCCTAAATCTTCATGATCCTCTTTTTAAAAATTTTTAATATATTTTATTGTGATTAATAGAAGGGTTACATTGTATTTGCCAGATAGAAGGTACATTACTTCACAAACATTGCTACCCTTTCTCATGTTTTTGTCCCCATTTTACTCCCTCCATCCCCTCCCCTCATCTTGTTTTCCCCCTTCCCTACCCTATTTCAAATAAACAAACATATATACAATATATCAGATAACAAGGTAAGATATTGTAACAATATATATGAGATAACCAAGGGACAACAAAAGAGATGAGAAATAACATAGTACATTAAGAACAACAATCACATATTATATGGCTCTTGTTTCTATATCCGGGAGGTCCTTTCATTTAGCCTCATCTTATATGGCCTTATGTATCTAGGTTTTGCCCTATTGCAAACCTCTGCTAGGAGAGTCAAGGTTAATACTAATTATGACAAACTGGAATATTTTTATTGGAACTTCATGATCCTCTTAAAAAGTCCCAACTATTGCTCAAATCCTAGCCTTCCCATGCCAAAATATAATCTTGGGACTAAAAGAAACATGGTACATGTGAATCAATAGAAAGTATAATTTGGTCAACATTTTTGTCATACAGAATATACTAAATCAGCTAGAGTAATAGCTGTCTGCCCCCAAATCTAAACACAGCACCTAGGTTCTCTTATGTCTAATGCAAAGTTACTCATTTTGAGGATTATTTTATTATATGCTTGAAGCAATTTAACAACAGAATATATACAGCCACTGCACAATAAATGAGTTTATTAGATTAATGGGATGCAAACAGCAGAAATACTGGATACTTCTAGATCCTAGATAACCATAAAATTATCCTTGGTATGATATTGGGTTCTACAATTACATGAGTATATGAATGGTATAAAATGACAATCCAGAACCATGAGGCGCATGGTAATGACCCGCTAGATTTTTGTGTTCAGTAGACTTTTATTATCTACGCTCCTCAGTTATCCAGTAAAATGTTTTGTTCACACTAAGGGCACATTAAATATTTGCTGAACACAGTGACTAGGAAGAGGTGAGAAGAGACAGGCCTGTTCAGTTGGATGTCAAGTATAGCTTGGATTTATCTGGGAAACAGTGGTTAAAAATGTAAACTACATGTGATACACAAGTAAACTCAGATGCCAACAGAGCATTTTAAGTAGAAAATACTGGCACCAGGAGAAACAAGGTAAGACTTGCTAATAATGGCATAAATGGAACTGAGTTTTAAGAGACAACCAAGAAAGTTTATATTGGACCATACTTTTCCCCCACTCAATTCAGGTTTAGACAGACCAATTGAGGCACCATAGGAGACTGTGGCGGCTGTCTTCTTCCATGTCCAGACATCCTAGAGTCCATTAACTTATGAATCAATATAAATCTGTTCATATTTTGGGATTGGTTTCCATAAGTACAAAATTGAATTGCCTTTTATTTGTACTAAAATGCTTACTTTTAAACTTGAAGGGACTTCAATTATTCCATGTAGTTTCGATAATTCTTTTTATCTTTTCAGACCAGAGTCAAAATATTCGTACAGTATTCATACTGAAGCACCTTCCACCCACCCTTTGAACTGCCCTTCTTTGGTTCTTTTTCTGCTTTCAGATCTTTCTTGAAGTTCAGTAAGCAGAACTATACTGGGTATTCCAGTTGCAGTTTGGTCTTAATAAAAGAAGAATGTTTTGTCAGTTTGGTTTTCTTTATTCTTCTCTGTGGTATGCAGGAATTTGTTAGTTGACTGGATGTCGCAGCTTACTGGGTCAAGTTCTCAAGAGATAGTACAGTAGTTCCCAGGTCTTTCCCTTTGGGTTGTAATTTACCAGCCCAATTCTATGTAGTATCTGTCCTTTCTCACAAGCATTTGCTCTTTTTATCTTACTTACTTGGCTTAAAAAAAAAAAAAACTAAAATAAATAAATAAATACATCCAGAGATCTTAAGTAAAAAGAGAGGCAAAGTTTCAGCCTTTAATTTTTTTTTTTGCCAGTCCTGGTGCATGAACTCAGGGCCTGAGCACTGTCCTTGGGCTCTACCACTTGAGCTACAGTACCACTTCTGGCTTTTTCCTGTATATGTGGTACCGAGGAATCAAACCCGGGTCTTCATGTATGCGAGGCAAGCACTCTGCCACTAGGCCAAACTCCCGGCCGGAGCCTTTAATTTTTTGTGTTGACAATGAAGTCCAGTGCCAGACATATATCTAAAATTAAAACTCAATACTGTATACCAATCCTCACCATGTATCAATAGGATCCTAATATTTTTTTTTTTTTTTTTGCCAGTCCTGTGCTTGAGCTCAGGGCCTGAGCACTGTCCTTGGACTTTCTCAAGGCTAGAGCTCTACCACGTGAGCCTCAGCACCACTTCCGGCTTTTTTCTATGTATGTGGTACCGAGGAATTGAACCTGGGTCTTCGTGCATGCTAGGCAAGCACTCTACCACTAGGCCAAACTCCCGGCCCCTTAGGATCCTAACATTTATAATTTTAATTATTAGTCAATGTGAAGTTTTAGAAACAATATTTGGAAAAAAGAAAACCATCTTATTCCTAGGGTTTTGTGAAGGGTGAACAAGTCAACACAGCCTCTTAGGCAGTGTCTGGCATATCTCCAATAACAAATTATCAGCTCTAATTAATTACTATTAAATTATCTATAACTAAATCTACAAAATACCTAGATCACGTCCCCAAAGTGATTAACATCACGAAATAAACGCTCACCAACAGTAAAAGAATTTTAACTGTATCTTGTTTAGGAAGAGAGGAGAATTAAATGATCCACCTAAGGAAAGGATAAATGTATAATCAGCTGGTCCAAATTTTATTTGGATGTATCTTAACACTTTTTTTTTTTTGGCCAGTCCTGGGCTGGAGCTCAGGGCCTGAGCACTGTCCTTGGACTTTCTCAAGGCTGGAGCTCTACCACTTGAGCCTCAGCACCACTTCGGGTTTTTTTGTTTTTTTTTTTCCTATGTATGTGGTACCGAGGAATCGAATCCAGGACTTTGTGCATGCTAGGCAAGCACTCTAACATTAGGCCAAATTCTCAGCCCCGTATCTTAACACTTTTGAATAACCTCTCAAGCTGCTTAACCTAAGAGCAATTATAAAACAACTTTGAGACAGGAAGTAAAAAAGATATAGCTTTCTATCAGGTTTCATTTCCAAAGTTAGGTTGTGCCTAACGCATCACTGAGAATATTTCTAACCCTAACGCATCACTGATTAGGAACATTTCTTTTTTTATATATTTTTTATTAATTAATAAAAGGGTTACATGATATTTGTTAGATAGAAGGTACATTAATTCACATATATTGATATCCTTTCACATGTCTTGGTCCCCATTACCCTCCCCCCACCCCCCATCTTGTTTTCCCCCCTTCCCTATCCAATTTGAAATAACCAAATACAAATTTATCCGATAAATCAGGTAACAAAGTGAGATACTGTAACAATATGAGATAACAACAAAAGAGATGAGAGATAACATAGTACCTTAAGAACAAGAATCATTCATTATATGGCTTATGTTTCTATATCCTAGAGATGATTAGGAATATTTCTAAGTCTATAAAAGAATTATTTCCATAGTTAATTAAAATCAGATCCAATACTATAATAATTCCAGTTAATCATTATTTTCTTCATTTTGTTTTTATTATAGCATGTTTGCTTAATTTACAGCAAGCAGAAAATAAGCTGGGTCTTGTTTTTGATCTAAATATTTTATTTTTATTTATTGTTACTATTATTTTTCTGGTGCCAGTGCTTGAACGGAGGGCCTGAGCACTGTCCTTGGACTTTCTCAAGCCCAGAGCTTTTATCACTTGAGACACAGCACCATTTCTAATTGAACCCAGGTCTTCCTGCATGCTGTGCAACCACTTTTACCACCAGGCCAAACTAGCAGCCTCTCTATCATGTATTTTAATGTGTTAAGCTGTTTATGATGTACGCCTCCATACTATCAATTCTTCAGTAGGGTCTATTTTACTCCTCTCATATCCTAGTGTGTAGCCTGTTTAAAATGTGGCTGTTAAAAGTATACCTCTGGGGCTGGGAGTTTGGCCTCGTGGTAGAGTGCTTGCCTAGCATGCATGAAGGCCCCGGGTTCAATTCCTCGGTACCACATACATAGAAAAAAGCCAGAAGTGGTACTGTGGCTTAAGTGGTAGAGCTCTAGCCTTGAGAAAGTCCAAGGACAGTGCTCAGGCCCTGAGCTCAAGCCCAGGACTGGCAAAAAAAAACCCAACAACAAAAAACAAACAAACAAAAAAGTATACCTCTGCAATCAGACATGTGATAGAGCACCCTGGTGAGCTTGAGAAAGTTACTTGGATTCTTCAGACTTGAATTCCTTAGGTCACTCTGGTGAGTTTAAGAAAAGTTACTTGGCTTCTTCAAGCTTAAATTCCTTAATCTGTAGAACAGAGATAATAGTATTATTGGTCTCATTTAGATTTTGTAAAGATTAAGTAAAACAATTAGTATAATGCACTTAGCATATTGTCTTTAAGTGGTAATTGCTCATATTGCATAAGTGAATGAATGATTACATAGCCTATGTGAGAAAAGTCAGGGTTTAATTTTTTTTTTTTTTTGGTCAGTCCTGGGCACTGAGCTCAGGGCCTGAGCACTGTTCCTGAGCTTTTTTTGCTCAGGAACTGTAGCCACAGTACCACTTCCAGCTTTTTCTGTTTATGTGGTATGGAGGAATGGAATCCATGCATACTACATACATGTTAAGAAGCACTCCACCGCTAAGCCACATTCCCAGCCCCAGTCTTTAAAACTTTTAACTCAAATATTTGGAATGAGAATAACCAGGCCTGTTTGCTAATACTAATATATTGTGGTTTTATAATTGTATAAACCACAATATAATTTATGAAATTTTGTTGGTTGTGGGACTTGAACTCTGGACCTGGGTGTTTTTCTTGAGCTCCTCAGCTCAAGGCACTGTTCTAGTTCTTGAGTATTGTGTTTTTAACTCAGAAAAAAGTATTTGAGCACTCTCTCTCTCTCTATATATATATAGATAAATTGGTAAGTTCTAGTCCATTAATTACATAATCACTATAATCATTAATTTGATATTACTAGGGTTTGAATTCTGTGCCTGGGACTTGCTAGGCACTTTCTCTCCCATTAGAGCCACACCTCCAGTTCTTTTTGTTTTATTTATTATTTTTAACTCGTATGTGTGTGTGTGTGTGTGTTCGTGTGTGTGTGTTCGTTCACGTGCACATGTGTACACATGTATGCCAGTATTGTGTCTGGAACTCAGGGCCTCATTCTCTTTGTTTTTTTCTCAAGCATGCATTCTACCAACTGTGCTGTAGTCTGACTTTTGCTGGAGATATGAGATATGGAGTTTGTTATATTTGTCTTGCTATGGCTGAACCATGATTCCCAAATCTTAGCTTGCTGAATATTCAGGGTTATAGCATGAGCTACTAGCACTCAGCTCAATACATTAATTTAAAATAACATACATACATATATATATATATATAGAAAATTAATAGAAAGATTTCTTTCTTTAAAGTTTATTAAATCTCACTGAGATGTGAAGTCATAATTTTTACCATGTCTTTGTTCTTTGTAGAGGTGGTAACAGAAGGAAAAAGGAGAAAGTCATCATCTGATTTATATGAGGTATGGATTTGTTTTGTCTTTTAACTTATTGACTGAGGTACAGATATTCTTTCTTTTTTTTTTTTGTGGGTCATGGGGCTTGAACTCAGCCTGGGCACTGTCCCTGAGCTCTTCAGCTCAAGGCTACTGCCCTATCCCTGGGCCTGGGTATTGTCCCTGAGCTCCTCAGCTCAAGGATACTGCCCTACCCTCGACACTTCCCATTTTCTAGTGGTTAATTGGAGATAAGAGTCTCAGGTCTTTTTGTGTCTGGGCTGGCTTTGAACCTTGATCCTCAGATCTCAACCTCCTGAGTAGCTAGGATTGCAGGCAAGAGCCACCATGCCTGGCTCCTTTCTCATGTTTTTGTTCCCATTTCTTTCCCCCCACCCTCTCCCTTGTTTTTCCCCCCTTCCCTTTCCTATTTCAAATAAATAAACATATATACAATATATGAGGTACGGATTTTCTTAATATAATTTTAAAGAATGCTGTAAATTTTAAATCATTTTGGCGGGTAACTTTTTTCCCCTAACTAACTGCGGATTAACTAGGCAATTTTCTGGCCTAGATTTTTTTAAATTATCACTATAAATTGAGTGGTGTATTTTTCACTTCTCATTTTAGACTTTCAGATGTAACTGATAATGTCTTTATATATGACTGTTAACATGGCCTCCTGTTTATCCAGACATAGTATTCATGTTGTATTAATGGCAGTTGCTAATTGCTACTTGGAATTTGTCCTTTTCAACTTCTTCTTATTCCCACCAATTTATTATGTATGTGTTAATACCTAGGTTTTTATTGCAATACTTTACTAGATGCTTTCCTCTGAAGCATTTATTCATAGATCTTTGATTTGAGATATTTTCATGTTGTGCAGATGTAGAACTTAACAACAAGGAACTTAACAAAGAACTTAACATCTAAGAGGGTGGTAAAAGGGAATCAAGAAAACCTTTAAAGACTACACCGTGAACATGGCTTCTGGCATTTTTTCTTCGTTGGCTTATTTAAGATTGACAGGGTGTGGGCCTGGGAGTTTGGCCTAATGAAAGCTGGAAATGATTCTGTGGCTCCAGTGGTAGAATGCTAGCCTTGAAGAAAGCCCAAGGACAGTGCTCAGGCCATGAGTTGAATCCCCAGGACTGGCCAAAAAAAAAAAAAAAAAAAAAAGGATTGACAGAGTATATTTCCTTCATCTTTGATCCTTTTTTTTTTCCCCCTAGTTGTGGGGCTTGAACTTAGGGCCTGAGCACTGTCCTTGAGCTTTCTAAAGACTAGTGCTCTTCCACTTGAGCCACAGCACCATTGTTTTTGCCAGTCCTGGGGCTTGAACTCAAGACCTAGTCAATGTCCCTGGGCTTCTCTTGCTCAAGACTAGCACTTTTCCTTGTAAGCAATGGTGCCAATTCCAGCCTTTTCTATTGATGTAGTACTAAGGAATCAAACCCAGGGCTTCATGCATGGTAGGTAAGCACTCTACCACTAAGCTACCTTCCCAGCTTAGGGTATGTTTTCTTCACTTAAAAATTAGTATTTTGCTAGATGGAGTGAATGAGGGAAGAAAATTTTCCAGTGCTAAACCAAATACTGTCATACCTAGTGCCTCGGATTAGTATTATTACTATCATTATTGGTATTTCCAGTCTTGGGCTTGAACTCAGGGCCTGGACACTGTCCTCGGACACTTTGTTCAAGATTAGCACTCTGCCACCTGAGCCACAGTGCCACTTCTAGCCTTTTTTGTATATGTGGTTCCAGGGAATCGAACCCAGGGCTTTGTGTGTGTGCTAGGTGAACAGGTTACAACTAGGCTACACTCCCAGCCCCCTCAGGTAATTTTCTATTAATGTGACAGGATACATGAGACTGGTAATTTGTGAAGGGAAAGTGTGTTTTGCCTCATAGTTTTGGAGAGTGGGAAGTCACTAGTATCTTTTCAGCTTCTGTTGGGGACTTGGTACAGTTTCAGCTCATTATAGAAAGTTGTAGAGCAATCAGGCCAAAGAAAGGTACCTGTATGAGAATATCTGAGGAAATTTGCCAGTCTGATTTTTATTACACCTCTTTGTCGGGGTCCTTCGTCCCTGGTCCCTCTCTACTAGTAGGGGGGATGGGGAAAAACATACCCCGACCAGGCCAAGCCTCGAGAGGAAGGGGCCCACTGTTCTCGCCCACTCAGTCGTCTTACCCCTAGCAGGAACAGAGACGCCATGCAGCTTCATCAAGGCAGGAAGATCTCTCTCTTTATTCTCCAAATCCCTCCTCCATATATTGGGTGCGGGAGCCTATCAGTATACAAGATGGACAGGACAAAGAGGTCCACGTGTTTTATCTCTACTACAAGCCTCAGCAGAAAGTTATTAGACATGGCGTTACTCAGCCCCCAACACCTCTTTTCTTTCCCTTTCCTTCCCCTTCCCCTTCTTCCTTTCTCCCTCCCTCCCTCCCTCCCTCCCTCCCTCCCTCCCTCCCTCCCTCCCTCCCTTTCTTTCTTTCCCAATCTTGGGGCTTGAACTCAGGGCCTGGGCACTGTTCTTGGACACTTTTCGCTCAAGGGTATCACTCTACCACTTAAGCCACTGTGCCATTTCTGGTTTTCTCTGTTTGTGGTTTTGAGGAATCAAAACCAGGGCTTCGTGCATGCTAGGCAAGCACATTACCACTAGGCAACACTCCCGGCCCAGATGCTCTACCATTGAATGACACCTAACCTCCACCCTAGACTTAGTTTTTTGAGATTATGCAGTCTAGACTTCCAGAACTCATGATTTTCAGAACTCATGATCCTCCTGCCTTAGCCTCCCAAATGCTGGGATTACAGGTCTTTACCACCGTGTTTGGCTCCGTTCTGAATTTTTTTTTCTTATTTATTTATTTATTTTTATTTTTGCTGAATCATGGGGCTTAAACTCAGGGCCTTGGTACTTTCCCTGAGCCTGTTTATGATCAAAACTAGCATTCTACCAGTTTGAGCCACAGCTCCACTTCCTATGTTTTGAGTAGTTATTTGAAGATAAGAGTCTCATGGAGATTTTTCTGCCAGAACTGGCTTGGAACTATGATCCTCAGAATTCAGCCTCCTGATTAGCTAGGTTTATAGGCATGAGCCACCGTACCTGGCTCCAACTTGATATTTTTTTGAAGTACTATTAAGTACTGCTATTATACTTACTTTTTTTCCTTTTTCTTTTTTTTTTTTTTTTGCCAGTCCTGGGGCTTGAAGTCAGCATCTGGGCAATGTCTCTGGGCTTTCTCAAGGCCAGTGCTCTACCACTTGAGCCACAGCACCACTTCCTGCTTTTTTCTATGTATTATACTTACTTTCAAATATGGAGACCAAGGTACAGCAAATATAAATAACTCATTTTCCTAGATCCACAGTATTTAACATATTGAATACATCAAAATAGAACCTTTTTATTACAGCCCTGTGAAATCTGAACCTTGATATACAAGGTCTAGTTCTCCTATTTTTCATGCAGCAATTCATAGAGTTTTACTTATAGTGTTATAAAGGTAGTAATTTCAGAACTCATTCACTGGCTCATTTAGTTTGTTATTTAATAATATTAATTACTTTTTTCCCCCCAGTCCTGGGGCTTAAACTGAGGGCCTGAGCAGTGTCCTTGGTCTTTTTCTTTCCTTCTTTTCTTTCTTTCTTTTTTTATTGTAATGGAAAAGGGGTTACAGTTATATTCGCGATAGTAGATGCATTATTTCTTACACATTGATACTCCCTCTCATGTTTCCTTGGCCTTTTTCAAGCCTACCACCCTACCATGTGAGCCACAGTACCACTTCCAGCTTTTTCAGTGTATGTGGTACTAAGGAATTTGAACCTGAGTCTTCGTGCGTGCTAAGCAAGCACTCTACCACTAGGCCAAACTCCTGGCCAAATATTAACTACTTTATTCAAGCCCTGTGCTTGTGGCTCATGCCTGTAATCCTAGCTACTCAGGAGGCTGAGATCTGAGGATCAAGGTTCAAAGCCAGCCCAAGCACAAAAGGGAAGTGGGGCTTGGCTCAAGGGGTAGGGTGGTAGCCTTGAGCTGAAGAGCTCAGGGACAATACCCAGGCCCGGGCTATTATTCTAGCCTTGAGCAGAATGAAGAGCTCAGGGATAGCGCCTAGGCTGAGTTCAAGTCCTGTGACCCCCCTCCCCCCCCAAAAAAAGCCAGCCTGGGCATGAAGTCTGGGAAACTCTTATCTCCAATTAACTACCAGAAAACCAGCAGTGGTACTGTGGCTCAGAGTGGTAGAGCACCAGCTTTAATCTTGAGCTGAAGAGCTCAGAGATATAGTACCCAAGCCCAGATCAAGCCCCATTACCTACCAAAAAAAAAAAAAAAAAAAAAAAGACTATCACTTTACTTTTTGAGCCAAGGTGCCACTTCCAGCCTTTTCTGTTTGAACCTAGGGCTTCATTTTAGGCAAGCACTCTACTACTAAGTCACATACCTAGCCCTGCATTCTATCTCGTACTTATATAAACTTAGGAACCAAAAAGCATTTAGTTCTTTTTTTGTGTGTGTACGGGTCATGGGGCTTGAACTCGGGGCCTGGGTATTGTCCCTTAGCTCTTTAGCTCAAGACTACTGTCCTACCCCTGGAGCCACAGCCCCACTTCCCGTTTTCTAGTGATTAATTGTAGATAGTCTCACAGTCTTCAGTGCTTGGGCTCACTTTGAACCATGATCCTCAGATCTCAGCATCCTGAGTAGCTAGGATTACAGCAATGAGCCACCGTGCCCAGCTAAAAGCATTCATTTCTTGATGAATGCTATTTTGATACTTTAAAATATCCTCCTATTACTTTTTTGGTGGATTTAGATTTCAACACTGAAAAAAAAGAGAGACATTCTGTAGATTTCACTTTTTTCCCCTTCAATATACTACTTCAAATTTGACTGTCTTGAATGTTTAAATAAAAAATACCTTAAGTGCTTCTTGTTATGTTTATTACTAAAATTATGTATTTCTTTTTCCTAGTGGAAAAGAAGTCTAAGAAATAAGGTCATCTGTATAGAGCATAAAAATAAGAAAGGTGTCCGTGGGCGTCCTGTCACTTCTAAGCCATCTTCAGAAAGGTAGGATATTTGTGCATGCGTGAAATAGGATTTGCACATGCTTTCTATATCCAGTGTGATCAGGAGTGAGCAGCTCCATAGGTATGTTTACCAAAGTATATAAAAGCAGAAACATTGAACTTGAGGCTGGTAAGATTCCCTCTAAACTTTCTATAATTCCAGTTTACTATGCCTTTTCATGGTAAAGTTCCAGAAACTTTGTCTGAGAACATCAGAGTTATAAATAGACTAATAATAATTCTTGACTTATAATTATCATCAACAGTGAAAAAGGTTTTCCATTTAGCAACTATTATCCTATGATCATAGTATTAATGAGTAACAGATATAGTGAACTTAAATATTTGGAGGATTTACAATTGCAGTAATTCTCAAAAGGAATTTAAGGATTACACATCAGTAAATGATTAGAGTTTTGTTTTGTTTTTGTGTGGGTCATGGGGCTTGAACTGGCCTAGATCCTGTCCCTGTGCTCTTCCTACCACCCTACCTCTGGGCCTGGGCATTGTCCCTCTTCAAATCAAGGCTACTGCCCTACCCTTGAGCCAAGCCCTACTTCCCATTTTCTAGAGGTTAATTAGAGATAAGAGTCTCAGGTCCTTTTGTGCCCAGGCTGGCTTTGAACCTTGATCCTCAGATCTCAGCCTCCTGAATAGGTAGGATTACAAGCATGAGCCACTGTGCTTGGCAGAAAATTGTTAAATTGTTTTGTGTGTGTGAGTGTTTGTGTGTTTGTGTTGGGGGGGCCATGGGACTTGAACTCTGGGCCTGGGCACTCTAGGCTACTGCCCTACCCCTTGAATCACAGTGCTACTTCCAGTCTTCTGGTGGTTAATTGTAGATTAGTTCTCAGCCTCCTGAGTAGCTAGGATTACAGGCATGAGCCACCTCACCCAGCATAGAAAATTATCTTAAAAAAGAGTACTAAGGGCCAGGAGTTTGGCCTAGAGGTAGAGTGCTTGCCTAGGATGCACGAAGACCCAGGTTCGATTTCCTGGTACCGCATAGAAAAAGCAAAAAGTAGTGCTGAGGCTCAAGTGGTAGAGCCCTAGCCTTGAGAAAGCCCAAGGACAATGTTCAAGCCCTGAGTTCAAGCCAGGACTGGTCAAAAAGAGTACTGAGGAAGTGGCTCTGTGGCTCAGGTGATAGAGCACTACCCTTGAGCTAAAGATCTATGGACAGTGCCCAAGCCCAGAGTTCAAGACCCACGGCCAACAGCAACAAAACAAGAGTATTGAATTTTCTTCTGTAACATAGTGAAAACAAAAACTAATGGTAGAAAAGTAAGACTTACAATTATTGGAAGACTGCACAAATTTAGAAGACTAATTCCTGAAATGCCAGTATACTTCCTTCAGCTACTGAGTCTTTTTTTCCTCTTTCAAGGAACTTGTCTGTAGAATGTATAAATAGGTTGATAACTCTATAGCAATTTATAAAGCCTTTGACCCTCAACCACACTGTATATATTGTGAAAAGAAAGAGTGTTAAGAATAATATTGGTAGATGCTATTACAATGCTTTGATCTTGGGAACAAACACATGCTTAGTTTATATACTTGGTTTCTCAATTATTAAGATAATATCAAAAAGTTGTATGCTGTTGGCCTATGCCTGTAATCTAAACTAGTCAGGAGGTTTACATCTGAGTGTCACAGGTCAAGCTGAGGCAGAAAAGTTCCTGAGACTCTTACCTCCAATAAACTGTGACTCACTAAGACTTTGGAAAGGGCACTGTGGCTCAAGTAGTAGAGTGCTAACCTTGTACAAAAATAAACTCAGGGACAGCTCTAAGGTCCTGAATTCAAGCCCTAGAATCAGAATACACACGTGTGCGCATGCGTGCACACACACACACACACACACACACACACACACACACACACAATTATGTTTGAAGAAGGAAATCCTTTAGTCAGGAATTCAACCCTTGCTTTCTGAAAGATTTGCATATACAGATTACTGAATTGTCAGTTCATCGTATAAATGTGTGGCCTTTTTATAGAGTTGATGATACATGAGTCCTGTTGTCCAGAAATAATGATTTTTCTGGTCTTTTATCAGCATTAGTATTATAAAATCCACCTAAGGGCTAGAACGTGGCTTAATAGTAGAGTGCTTGCCTAGCATGCATGAAGCCATGAGTTTCACATACACAGAAAAACCTAGAAGTGGTGCTGTGTCTCATGTGGAGTGCTAGCCTGGTGCAAAAGAAGCTCAAAAGACAGTGCCAAGACTGACAAAAAAAATCCACTTAAGTTCTGGGGAAGTAGCTCAAAGATAGGAGACTTGTCTACCATGTACAAGGCCCTAGATTCAATCCATATAAATAAGTATCTTGACAAAAGAAAATATTAAACTGGTAAAAGGATATAGCCAATGGAAATAATATAATTAGGTTTATATTTTATTTCCACAGCCAGAGTATGTGTTTTCTTTTTAATTTTTTTTCTTTGTGGTGTACTGGATTTGAACTCAGAGCCTCATACTTGCTTAGGCATTTGCTTTACTACTTTCACCACACATCCAGCCCTTTTTGTTTTCATTATTTTTGAGATCTGGTCTTGATTTTTGCTTGTATACAGCCTGGATTGCAAACCTGCAATATTCTTCTTGCCGTAGTTGGAAGGACAAGCACATGTCACTACACTTAGCTTTTTCTGTTGAACTGAGATCTTCAAGTTTTTTTGCTCAAGGTTAGCTTAAAACTGAAAGCCTCCTGATCTTTGCCTACTGAAGAGCTAGATTACATGTATGAGCCCTTGTACCTGATCCTTGTCTACTGAAGAGCTAGGGTTACATGTGTGAGCTCTTGTACCTGATCCTTGTCTACTGAAGAGCTAGGGTTACATGTGTGAGCTCTTGTACCTGATCCTTGTCTACTGAAGAGCTGGGTTACATGTGTGAGCTCTTGTACCTGATCCTTGCCTACTGAAGAGCTGGGTTACATGTGTGAGCCCTTCTATCTGATCCTTGTCTACTGAAGAGCTAGGGTTACATGTGTGAGCCCTTGTACCTAACTTACAATGTGAGTTTTTAAAAAATAATTTATTATCATTGATTTTTACATCATATTTCAAATGATGTGTTTAACAAACAAATATGCAAGAAGGGAATCTCTATATACAATCACAGGCACTTAGTTTTTATAACAATCAAAATTAGGCTAAGGGATTGCATATTATAGATACTTATTAATCAGTGTAATAAAACATTATGTCTATAGAGTCATAAGTTTTACATCTGTGTAGTTGTGTTTATATTTCCTGTACCATGTCCATATCATTGGGTATGCAAATATTGAGTCCTTGCTACAATGTGAGTTTTGACAAATTTAAAAAATCTAGATGGTTTTGTATCTTAAAAGAAATACTTGAAGAATTTAAGACCTCTATTGTATTAGTTCAGATTCAAAAATTTCACAAATTAATATATTCAGAAAGTATTTTTATAGGGAATTAAAAAACAATTAAAAGAACTTTGATATAGAATATGTAGGATCTGCTTGGTACTGCTGATTCAGGCCTGTAATCCTAGCTGCTCTGGAGGTTGAAATCTGAGGCTCAAGGTTCAAAGCCAGCCCAGGCAAGAAAGTCTGTGACACTTACCTTTAGTCACTAGAAAACTAGAAAACCTGAAGTGGAGCTGTGGCTCAAAGTCGTGCTATCCTTGAGCAAAACAAACTCAGGGACAGCACTCAGCTCTTGAAATCAAACCCCATGACTTACCAAAAAAAAAAAGGGGGGGATATTCAGGATCTGAACCAGTTTCTTGAGCCAGGAGCTAATAGCCCAAACCTATAATCTTTGCTACTTAAGAGATTTGAGATCTGAGAGGTTCTGTTTGAAGCCAGTTTGAGCATAAACTCTCCATGAGACAATTACCTCCAGTCAGCCACCCAGAGTGATTGATGCATTTTGGCCTCAAACTATAATCCTCCTTAACTCTACTTCCCAAGTAGGAATTATAAGCATACATACCATGCTTGTTCTCTAAAAGTTTGATGAAATATCACTTTTTTTTTACTGTGTTTTTGGTTTCATATTTAAAAAACCATTGACTATTCCAAGATCGTGATTTATTCCTATGTTTCTGTCTAGGGATTTTATGATTCTAGTTCTTAGATTTAGGTCTTTGGACATTTTAAGTTAATTTAATTTTTTGTTATGATATGGTCATGTAAATTAATATTTTTGCCTGTGAATGTTCAGTTATCTTATTGCTATTTGTTGAAGAGACTATTGCTTTTCCATTTATCTTCTTTATACTTTTTCTGAAAAGTTATTGACTGTAAAGATTATTTTCTGTTTCTTTTTTTTGTGTGTGTATGTGTGTGTGTGTGTGTGTGTGTGTGTATATGTGTGTATGTGTGTGTGTGTCTGTTAGTCGTGGGGCTTGAACTCTGGGCCTGAGCTCTGTCCCTGAACTCTTTCAGCTCAAAGATGCCGTCCTACCTCTGGGCCTGGGCATTGTATCTGAGCTCTTCTGCTCAAGGCTACCTCCCTATCCTTTGAGCTGTAGCACCACTTCCAGTTTTCTCATGGCTAATTGGACATTGGTCTTTAGTCTTTTTTTTTTTTTGCCAGTCCTGGGCTTGAGCTCAGGGCCTGAGCACTGTCCTTGGACTTTCTCAAGGCTAGAGCTCTACCACTTGAGCCACAACACCACTTCTGGCTTTTTTTCTATGTATGTGGTACCGAGTTGAACCTGGGTCTTCGCGCATGCTAGACAAGCATTCTACCACTAGGCCAAACTCCCGGCCCCTGGTCTTTAGTCTTTAGTGCCTGGGCAGGCTTTGAACCACAACCCTCAGATCTCAGCCTCCTGAGTAGCTAGGATTACAGGCATGAGCTACCCTACCCAGCTCTATTTCTGTCTCTCCTCTTTTTATTATAGTAAATATGATTTCTAAGTTGAGGGTATGATCTTAATGTAGAATTTGATTTGCAAGGTTTTTTTTTTTTTTTTGCCAGTCCTGGGGCTTGAACTCAGGGCCTGACCATTGTCCTTGGGCTTTTTCCTCAAGGCTACCACTCTGCCACTTGAGCCACAGCACCATTTCTGGCTTTTTCTATGTATGTGGTACCAAGGAATCGAACCTGGGTTTTCGTGCATGCTAGGCAAACACTCTACCACTAGGTTAAACTCCTGGCCCCGATTTGCAAGTTTTTTTTTTAAATTAAATTTATTGTATTTATTTTTTGATGAGTAGAAGTTTTTTTTTTTTTCTGGTTTACTGTTTGTTAATTGTAGATAAGAGTCTCATTCATGGACTTTAGTGCCTGGCCTGACTTTGAACTGTGATCCTCAGATCTCAGCCTCCTGAGTTGCTAGTATTACAGGGGTGTTCCAGCGATGCCCAGCCCCTAGAAGATTGTTTTTTCTTTTTCTTTGTTGGTTATGGGGCTTGAACTCTAGGCCTGGGTGCTGTCCCTGAGCTCTTTAGCTCAAGGCTAGAACTCTTCCATTTGAGACATAGTGCCATGTCCTGTTTTCTGGTGGTTAGTTGGAGAAAAGAGTCTCATGGACTTTTGTGCCCGGGCTAGCTTTTGAACCTTGATCGTCAGATCTCAGCCTTCTGAGTAGCTAAGATTACAGGCATGAGCCGTTGGTGCCTGGCCTTTTTTTTTTTTTTTTTTTTAAACTTGTGGTGGTACTGAAGTCATAATTCAGGTCTCATGCTTGCTCTACTACGTGAACCATGTATTTGTTCCTTGCTTATTTTTGAAGTAGGATCTCATTTTATGACTAACGTTCCTAGACTGATCTAGCTACTCTATCTTCTGAGGATGACAAGCGTTCATCACTGCACTCAGCAATTGCACTTCTACTGTAGCTAGAATAAGTGCTAGCCACTGTGCCCAGCCATTGATTATGATAGTCTTGAGAACATTTATGCCCAGAGTGGTCTTGAATAGTACACAGCCTCTACAGGTGTTATCTCACGTAACTAGGATTGCAGGTTTGACCACTGCACCTAGACTAAACTGGTATTTTTCAAATATAAATTTAGTACATCCCATGGAAGTTTTTTTTATTTTGTTTTGCTTAAACTCAGGGCCTTGACACTGTCTCTGAACCTCTTTTGCTCAAGGCTAATACTATGCCACTTTAGCCAGTTTGCCACTTCTGGATTTTTCTGTGTATGTGGTACTGAGGAATCAAACCCATGGCTTCATGCATGCTAGGCAAGTACTCTATTATTAAGCGACATTCCAACCCTTACATGGATTTTATAGTGCTGCTGCTGATAATAAATCTGAAAAATTAATTTTGAAAAATAAAATTCATGTATCATCAACTCTATAGAAAAGGCCAAACAGCTGCCATTTTAAGATGAACTGACAATGTAGAATTTATATATGTAAGCCTTTCAGAAAGCAGGTTTTTAATTCCTAACTGAAAGATATACTTCTTCAAACATAAGTTTTCTTCTAAGATGGTCTGGGAGTTATCCTAACTAACTGCTGCAAACAGATGAGGGTTTTTTTATTTTTTACCTTACTATGTTTAATGTCATCGGAAAAATCTGTATGAAGAAGCAAATCTGGTTCCCTTAAAGGAAACATTTAGGTCAGCTTAAATAAAAAAGGAAGAAGGGAAGAAGAATGTACAGCCATGTGCTAGCTCTATCACTATGCTATCTCTCTGATTCTGAAACTCTGAGATGAAGTCATTGGTATTCAAGAGAACTATGTTTGACCTCTACCATGACCTCATGAGTAACTGTAACATTTGCTTTCTGATCTGTAGAGTGCTGAAATTCTCAGAAGTGCCCTGGCAGTAATTAAGAATACGCAAATAAGCCTGGCGAGGTGGCTCATGCCTGCAATCCTAGCTACTCAGGAAGCTGAGATCTGAGGATCAAGGTTCAAAGCCAGCCCAGGCACCGAAGAATGTGAGACTCTTATCTCCAATTAACCACTAGCAAATGGGATGTGGGGCCATGGCTCAAGTGGTAGGGCAGTATCCTTGAGCTGAAGAGCTCAGGGATAGTGCCCAGGCTCAGAGTTCAAGCCCCATGACCCTCCCCCACCCCCACCCCCGAATATGCAAATAAATAGAATGCATAAGGACTGACTTGGTATTAGTTACAGATAGCTGATCACATGAGTACAGTTTTAACTAGGATGGATACTATATATATAAAAAAGGTTCTGGGGTTGGGAGTTTAGCCTAACGGTAGAGTCCTTGCTTAGCATGCATGAAGACCTGGGTTCAATTCCTCAGAAACATACGAAGAAAAAGCCAGAAGTGGTGCTGTGGCTCAAGTGGTAGAGCTCTAACCTTGAGAAGCCCAAGGCCCCAAGCTCAGGCCCTGAGTTCAAGCCCCAGGACTGGCAAAAAAAAAAAAATAGTCCTGATATATAGAAAAAAAAAAGAGTCAATTCTGTAGGACCAAGACTTGTTGCTCAGTTATCACAAAAGCATCCCAGGGAACCCAGGACTGATTAGAGAGCAGCAGTGGGGCAGGACAGCCTCCTCCATAGGCCACACAATCACCTACTGGGTAAGCAGTCAAAGAGAAAATAGGATCATTTGCTCATTCTTAGCAAACAATGGGAATCACTGGGACAAAAAAAATCAGAGTAGGTCTTGGGCCCAAACATTTTGGAAGCTTGAACGGATATCCTGTGTCCTTGAGAACCAGAGTTAACAAGTAGCTGATCTAAGTGGTATACTACCCGTGATTCCAAGAAATTGAATGAAAGGGCTTCATTTTCATTACCTTCAAAATCCAGATGGATAAAGGTTTGGGCGAAAAGGAACTGTTATGTGGAGAGGGCATTATACCAACTTTATTTTAACTTAGAGAAGCACTTGAGGTGAAGCATCTGAAGATAAGGATGATTTCAGACAGGGAGGGCAGCCATTAGATGCTCTGTTTGGTGCATTTACTGGTCAGACTTCACTATCTTGCTTAGCATGTTCCTTCTGGATCCTTTATATCTCATCAAGCTACTGGAACTGCAGCAGGTAATTGTTGGCCTGTTTCCTAATCTAGGTACATGGAGTTTGCCACCAGCAAAAGGAAGTCATTCTAGTAGAGTTGGAGTACAAGTAGATCTCATGGTCACAGTATGTTTGGAAAGAGAATATGAAGTGGCCCCAGAAGCTATATTTGTGGGGATGTACTACCTTCACCTCCATGTGCAAGTTCATGCTAGGTGCTGAGACTAAAAGACTTCTGCTTGTCTCACGACTGGGTTGGATATTGTCAGGGACCATCACACTTCTGGGGATTTCCTCCATGAAATTCATTCCAATTCTCTGATATGGAAATAGACGCCATCATCCATTGTGTTGCACCTCTGTATGTGTTCTTTGTGCTTCATCTTTGTCCATGTGCTCTGAGCCCAGATGATTTTTTTTCCTGAGATTTTCTCTTTTAATTATTATTATTATTATTATTATTTTTTTTTTTTGCCAGTCCTGGGCTTGAGCTCAGGGCCTGAGCCCTGTCCTTGGACTTTCTCAAGGCTAGAGCTCTACCACTTGAGCCTCAGCACCACTTTTTTTTTTTTTATGTATGTGGTAGCGAGGAATCGAACCCGGGTCTTCATGCATGCTAGGCAAGCACTTTAACCACTAGGCCAAACTCCCGGCCCTCTTTTAATTATTTTTTATTTATTATTATTATTATTTTTTTTTGCCAGTCCTGGCTTGAACTCAGGGCCTGAGCACTGTCCTTGGGTTTTCTCAAGGTTAGAGCTCTACCACTTGAGCCACAGCACCACTTTTGGCTTTTTGTATGTATTTGGTACCAAGGAACCTAACCCGGGTCTTCGTGCATGCTAGGCAAGCACTCTACCACTAGGCCAAACTCCCAGCCCCAGAGGTATACTATTTTATCTAGAAAATACATGTGGATTCTACTCTTTCTTAATATTCTTGTGTTTTTAAACAGAGTGCCAAAAACTGTCCATTGCACAATATGATCACTATTCTTATCAAGTCATTTCAGTCATTCATACGTTATTGTAATTCTCTTAGTAAACTGTTTATTCTCCATTCAAATCTATATTCTAGGGTTTAAGAACTGTATATAGTTTAACATTTTTTGTTGTTATCATAGAAGTGATGTACAAAGGGGTAATGGTTACATAAATCTTTTTTTTTTTTTTTTTTTTTGCCCTGTACTTGAGCTCAGGGCCTGAGCATTGTCCTTACGCTTTCTCAAGGATAGCGCTCTACCACTTGAACCACAGCACCACTTCTGGCTTTTTCTGTGTATGTGGTACCGAAGAATCGAACCTAGGGCTTCATACATGCTAGGCAGGCACTCTACCACTAGGCCACACTCCCAGCCTGTCTCTCCGAGTTTTTCCCTCTCATCTGTATATAGTTTCTTAAACATGGTCAGCAAAAGATGCATTGAAAAAGCACATGATAATGTGATGTGGCAAAAATCTGTAAGGCTTTCTTCTTCTGACATTGTACAATATAAGTAACTTCCAAATTTACCCATTTTAGAAAAAAAGTAAAGCAACACTGAATGATGTACTAACCCATGTGTGTGTGTGTGAACCCATGTGTGTGTGTGTGTGTGTGCACGTGTGTGTGCATGCGTGCATATGCGTGCTTGTGCATCCGTGCATATGTGTGCATGCCAGTCCTGGGGCTTGAACTCAGAGCCTGGTCACTGTCCTTGAGTTTTTTTTTTTTTTTTTTTTCCAAAAGCTGGAGCTCTACCACTTGATCCACAACTCCACTTTCAGTCTTTTGTTGGTTAATTGGAATTAAGACTCTCACAGACTTTTCCTGCTCAATTTGGCTTTGAACCACAGTCCTCAGATCTCATTTTCTGAGTAGCTAGGATTACAGATGTGAGCCAGTGATGCCTGTCTCCCTTCAGGTTTTACTAATGCTTTCTGAATCACATATTGAAGCAAAAGAACAATTTTAGTGTAGGAAGTGGTTGCATTTGTGATGAGTACTGTCAGGAGAGCTATGGATCATTCAACAACGTGAATGGGCAACAGCCTTATCTGTGAGTGCCCACAGTTACAGTATGTGTGACAGAATTCTAAAAAGTACATTCTCCATGAAATAGACCTTATTTTTAATGTACGTTTGAGAAAGTTTATGCGTTCTTTTCCCCCTTAAGATACTTACTACCATAAAGAATTACTTGAAGAACTGAAATTGAGACTTCTTGGAGATAATAATTTGTACTGCTTGTGATAAGTTCATGATTATGTAATCTTTAGCACAGTATGTATTATTTGTGTGTATAACAGGCATCTCAAAGTTATGTTGACGAATGTCCTATGGACGGATTTAGGACGAAAATTCAGAAAAACCCTACCTAGAAATGATGCTAATTTATGGGATGCCAAGAAGGTGCAATCAGACTCATTGCCTTCGACATCTGTTGACAGCATAGAGACATGTCAGAAATTAGAATCTCTTCACCAAAGCCTTAATTTATCTGAAAGGTATGTTACATGTTCAGTCTTGATTTTGTTTGACCTACCACATTTAAAATTATATAAATCCAGTATTCTTAAAAATATAAACAGGTCTGCACCACTCTAAACCAAATCTTAAATTTACAAAGTTAGATAATTATTCTGCATTTCACAAATGGATTGATGTGAATTATATTTAAAAACAAATATCCTTACTACATTTAATTTACTTTATAATAATTTAATTTATGTGTCCTTTTTTTTAGGAATTATGTACATAAAATGAAGATACATGGTCTGGAGGTGTGACTCCAGTGTAGAACACTTGCCTAAAATGAAGATACATGTATACATACATATATATGCATGTACCTATTTGTTTCTATATGCTTTTTTATTTTTTTGGATCTTAAACATATCTTTTTTATTAAAGAATTCATTAACATTGATTTTTACATCATATTTCAAATGACATATTTAACAAACAAGTACTCAAGAAGGGAATCTCTGTATACAATCGCTGGCACTTAGATTTTTAGAACATAATTAAAATTAGGCTGAGGGTTTATATGTCATAGATACATATTAATCTATGTAATAAAACATTATGTCTATAGAGTCATAGATTTTTATGTCTATGTACTTGTGTTTATATTTCCAATACCATGTCCATAGCATTGGGTACCCACATATTAAGTCCTCACTCTTGTACTGTTTGTATCTAATAGCTTATTTCACTCAACATGATTCGTGCTAGATTCATCCACTTCCCTGCAAATGCCATTATTTTATCTTGTCTGTTGGCTATGTAGAATTCCATTGTGTGTGTGTGTGTGTGTGTGTGTGTGTGTGTGTGTATATATATATATATATATATATATATACACCACGTTTTTTGTGTCTGTTCATCTGCAGTAGGGCATCTGGATTGTTTCCATCACCTGGCTATTGTGAAGAGTGTAGAGATGAACATAGCTGAGCAGGTGTCTTTATCATATCTTGGGTTATGATGTTCAGGATCGTTGTCCAGAAATGGTATGGCAGGGTCGTAGGGAAGGTCAATTTTCAGTTCTTTAAGAAACCTCCACCCTGCTTTTAAACATATCTTTAAACATTATTTAATCAAGAGGCTCACCTTTAACTAGGTGAGCTATATTTTTTGTGCATTTTAAAATATGATTTTGTTAACATTGATTTTTTACATCATATGTCATGTTTAACAAACAAGTATTCAAGAAGGGAATCTCTATATACAATCACTGGCACGTAGATTTTAGAACATAATTAAAATTAAGCTGGGTAATTGTATGTTATAGATACATATTAATCTATGTAATAAAATATTATGTCTATGGAGTATATAGACCATTTTCTGTGCTTTTTTTTTTTTTTTTTTTGCCAGTCTTGGGCTTGAGCTCAGGGCCTGAGCACTGTCCTTGGACTTTCTCAAGGCTAGAGCTCTACCACTTGAGCCTCAGTACCACTTCTGGCTTTTTTCTATGTATGTGGTACTGAGGAATCGAACTCGGGTCTTCATGCATGCTAGGCAAGCACTTTAACCACTAGGCCAAACTCCCGGCCTTCTGTGCATTTTTTTAAAGAAAGGAGATACTAAAATATTGCTTCCAGGTTTAGATAGTAAATATTTGGCTTAAGCTAAAAAAATGAGACATTTTGTTTTTTTTTTATTTTTAATTTTTTATTGTAATTAATAAAAGGGTTACATGATATTTGCCAGATAGAAGGTGCATTAATTCACATATGAGACATTTTGTTTTATATTTAAAAAAATAGTATGGGAATTTCTGACTAAAAACTAGAAATTAGTTGTAGGAACTTGTGAATATAATATATATATATTGTTTAAGGTATATAAATCTAAATATACATATATAAAGTATATATGAAAGAAATATATATATTTAGACTATGTAGTATTTAAATTACATTTATGTGTTTTACTTGCTTGCTTGGTACTCTACAACTTATACTCAGCTTCTTGTTTGTTATTGTGGAGATAGAGTCTCAGATACTTTTCTTCCAGGATGGCTTTAAACCAGATCTCAGTCTCCTGAGTAGCTAGAATTATGAGTGTGAGCCACTACTGTCTAGCTTATTTTTATGACTTTAAAAATTATTTTGTATAATTTCTTTTTATCTTCAAACAGTTATACAGCACAAAAGAACTTCAATGTATGTATAATTTTTTGTGGCACACATCTTTTTTTTTTGGTTGGGGGGGCAGATCATGGAGCTTGAACTCTGGGCCTGGGCGCTGTCCTTGAGCTCTTCAACTCAAGACTACCTCCCTACCTCTGGACTCTCAGCCTCATTTCTTGCTTTTTAGTGGTTAACTGAAGACAGGAGTCTTATGTTCTTTAGTGCCTGAGCTGGCTTTGAACCTTGATCCTCAGATCTCAGCCTCTTAAGTAGCTTGTATTACAGGCGTGAGCCACCGCATCTAGCTCACACATCTTTTTTTGTGTGCGGAATATATGATTTTATTAGTATAATGCAGCTTGATCAATGTCTCCCCTTCTGTCATTCTCCTTGTTACATTTTTTTTGTTTTTTTTCCTACACCAGTTTTATTAAAACACAAGTATTTCTCTTTCTGTACCTTGTTACATTTTAAAATTTTTTTTTTTTTGCCAGTCCTGGAGCTTGAACTCTGGGCCTGGTCACATTCCTTGGGCTTTCACAAAGCTAGCGCTTTACCACTTGAGCCACAGAATGATTTCTGGCTTTTTGTATGTGGTATTGAAGAATTCTACCCTGGTCTTTGTGCATACTTAGCAAGCACTCTACTACTAGGCCAATCTCCTGGCCTTGTCCCCAATCTTTTTTGCTTAAGGCTAGTGCTCTACCACTTGAATCATAGCTCTACTTTTGGCCTTTTTCTTTCCTTTTTTTTTTTTTTTTTTTGGGTGGTGGTGGTGAATTGGAGGTAAGAGTCTTCTCACTGACTGGTTTTCTGCCTGGGCTGGTTTTGAACCATGATCCTCAGAGTTCAGTTTCTGAGTAGTTATATTTAAGGCATGAGCCACTGTTGCCAAACTGTATTTCAGTCTTAGTAACAGATATTTACTGTTAATCTTCCAACAAGGACTTCTTTAAAACTTTGCTCTTAAAATAAAGCTGTATATTAATACCTTACCAGGTTTTCAAAGTGTCCTACCCCTTATGAAATATTTGAATCTCATTGTTCTCTGGATGTGTAAGCAGATGAAACCATAACTTTAGAAATAAGCATGCAGAAACACAATCAGAAAATTAATGGCACTATACTTTTCAAGCCTATATACTTTGTGCATTTCTCACTGCATTTCAAAACTTGGTTTTGCTTTGGCTAATGTATTTGGTATGCTTTAAAGTATCATTTTTATAATATTAATGAATAAAGTTAAATAAGTTTTTTTGGGGGGGGGTGTTGTGGGGCTTGAACTCTGCCTGAGCACTGTCCCTGAGCTCTGCAGCTCAAGGCTACCACCTTACCCTTGATCTAAGCCCCACTTCCCATTTTCTAGAGGTTAATTGGAGATAAGAGTCTCAGGTCCTTTTGTGCCCAGTCTGGCTTTGAACCTTGATCCTCAGATCTCAGCCTCCTTAGTAGCTAGGATCACAAGCAGGAGCCACCACACCCAGCACAAATAAATTTTATATTGCTTACTGATACTGTTTATGTAGTAAAACAGGTTGAACGTGTTGTATCAGATGACAACTTTTACTTTCCTTCTAGATTGAGATGTATGAAGTAAACACCTTTATTAATTGCTAGTGAAAATTCTAAACTTTTTAGACTCTGGCAGTATAGGTATTATAATTTAGTTATAAATCTATAAAGGATTTGTAGTCTGACAGGTTATTACACAGGATACCTGGTTTCCTCCAGCTACCTAAAGAGGATACATTGTATTCATTGCTAACTGGTCATCTTATACTTTCATAAAAAAATTGTGTTTTTTTTTTTTTTTTTGCCAGTTCTGGGCCTTGAACTCAGGGTCTGAGCAATGTCCTTGGGCTTTCTCAAGGCTAGAGTTCCACCACTTGAGCCACAGCACCATTTCTGGCTTTTTCTATGTATATTTGGTACCGAGGAATTGAACCCTTGTCTTTGTGCATGCTAGGCAAGCACTCTACCACTAGGTCACTCTCCTGGCCTATAATTCATTAACTTTTAAAGGTTCTATTTATTCTTTGTTTTTTTTTCCTGTGGTATTTGTTCACATAGTAATACAGTGCTTTCTAACTGAAAGAAAGATGTACTAGGGGCCGGGAGTTTAGCTTAGTGGTTAAAGTGCTTGCCTAGCATGCATGAAGACCCGGGTTCGATTCCTTGGTACCACATACATAGAAAAAAAGCCAGAAATGGTGCTGAGGCTCAAGTGGTAGAGCTCTACCCTTGAGAAAATCCAAGGACAGTGCTCAGGCCCTGAGCTCAAGCCCAGGGCTGGCAAAAAAAAAAAAAAAAAAAAAAAAAAAATATGGACCTGCTGGGTTAATGTCTGGAATCAGAGGAACTTTTGAAGCCCTTAAGATACCTGGTACTTGAATGCAGCTTGACATATAATCTTTTTTTTTTTTTTGCCAGTTCTGGGCTTGAGCTCAGGGCCTGAGCTCCTTGGATTTTTTCTCAAGGTTAGAGCTCTACCACTTGAGCCTCAGCACCACTTCTGGCTTTTTTCTATGTATGTGGTACCGAGGAATCGAACCCGGGTCTTCATGCATGCTAGGCAAGCACTTTAACCACTAGGCCAAACTCCCGGCCCCGACATATAATCTTTTAAAGTGAATTTTTGGTTCAATTTGGAAAGATTTCTATTTTAGAGAAGATTCTTAGCTCTATTCAACTTTCATTGTATCATTTATTAAGTTTTTTTTTTTTTTTTTTTTTTTTTTTGCCAGTCCTGGGCTTGAGCTCAGGGCCTGAGCTATGTCCTTGGACTTTCTCAAGGCTAGAGCTCTACCACTTGAGCCTCAGCACCACTTCCGGCTTTTTTCTATGTATGTGGTACCAAGGAATTGAACCCGGGTCTTCATGCATGCTAGGCAAGCACTTTAACCACTAGGCCAAACTCCCGGCCCCCTCTAAGTTATTTTTTTTTATATTTCTTTCTTTCTTCAAAATCTGTCAACTTTATAAACTAGAAAAAGGGGATGATCATTTGTTATTCAGAAGACAATTTGAACTCACCAACAATCCCCTTTCTTACTAACATTTGTACTACTTTTTTGGTTGAGTTATTTTTTTTCAACTTTGTTTAGAGCTAATCTGTTGTTTCGAAGTCTCCTGTTTCGTAGAAAAAGCTTATTCTGAAAACTCAATATTTGAAAACGTATTTAAGTTATACTATTAGACATTTAAACATGGATACTAAATGACAGTTGACAAATGAGTTATCAACTTAATGTATCAGATTTTTATCTTTCAAAAATAAAGCTTTATTTACATGAAAATATTTATTTGGAAAAAAAATCCAAACATAAGCAAAATTCTCCCTAACTTCTTTCCCACTATTTTTCTTACACTGATTTATTTCAGAGCAGTAGTGTAAGATCATATAAAACAAATCTTTGCTCAGTTCTTACTTCCAATCCTAGCATTTATTTATTTATTTTATTTAGTGTGCTAGTCCTGAGACTTGAACTCAGAGCTAGCCACTGTCCCTGAGTTTTTTTTTTTTGCTCATGGCTAGTGCTCTACCATCTAAGGCACATCTTTGCTTCTGTTATTTTGGTGGTTAATTGGAAATGAGAGTCTCATAGACATTGTATGCAGGCTGTCTTTGAACTGTGATCCTTAGATCTCAACCTCTTGAGTAGCTTAGTATCATATGAAGCTTGGCTTCAATCTAGCCTTATAAAGGATAGTTATGTCAGTAAGCAAGTTTACAAAGCAGGCAATGCTAGAGTGGATTCTCAGAGATTTCCTATTAGCTTTTGTTTTTAGATCATACATATTGTTTAGTTGATGTAGGGTTTTTGTTGTTGGTTTTTTTTTTTTTTTTTTTTTGCCAGTCCTGAGGCTTGAATTCAGGGCCTGAGCCCTATCCTTGGGCTTTGTCAAGGCTACAGTTCTATCACTTGAGCCACAGTACCACTTCTAGCTTTTTTGTGTGTGTATGTGGTACCAAGGAATTGAGCCTGAGTCTTCATGTATGCTAGGAAAGCACTTTTAACACTCGACCAAACTCCCGGCCCCAATGTAGGACTGTTCTGTGGAAGTTATACTAGACATGGATACTGTCAGCAATTTTTTGAAATAGTTATAGAAAAGTTCAGTTATGTTATCTGGAATCTTTTTTAAAGTTCTCCTGAGGTCCTATGTTTTATACTATCTGGTACATGGCAGAGAGAGAAAAAAACTCATAATGTAGCAAAAAATAAACAGAAGACCCCAAAGAACTACAACCAACAACAAATTTAAGAGATGGTCATAGTTTTACTCAAAAGTACTCTGGGTCTTTCTAAGTATATCTATTGTTTCTATAGAGTATCACTAAAGTGGTGCTGGCCTCTTGATGATAATTGGGTTATTTAATAAAGGAGAGACAGTAGCACTTCAAAAATATAGTCCCTAGCCATACTTATTACTGAATGTTTACTTGTTCCTTTCTCTCAAGGAGGTACAGCAGGACCAAGAGATTGAAGCCAGCTTAGGAATCACAATGAGACTATGTTTTAAAAAAATTTACACACACACACACACACACACACACACACACACACACACACACACACACAGGAGTAAGAGCTAAAGTGCATAGCAAAACAGCAAAAATTCTCAGTAATTTGACTAGACCAATCAGTTAAGAATTGAATACCACTATTCAGGAGGCTGATATCTAAGGATCGCAGTTTGAAGCTAACCCAAGCAAGACTTTAAATTACTACCCAATAAGCTAGAAGTAGAACTCTGGTATAAGTGGTAGAGTACTTTTTTTTTGGTCAGTTGTGGGAATTGAACTCTAGGCCTGGGAGCTGCTCTTAAGCTCAAGACTACCACCCTTGAGCCACAGCACCACTTAGAGATAAGAGTCTCACGGACTTTAGTGCCTGGGGCTGGCTTTGAACCGGGATCCTGAGATCTCAGCTAGAATTACAGGCGTGAGCCACCATGCCTGGCTAGTGGTAGAGTACTTGTCTTGAACAAAAGAAGTTCAGGGAGAGTACTGAGACCCTAAGTTCAAGCCCCAGAATGGGAACCCTCCCATTAGTAATTTTTTTCTTTCCTTTTTGATTCCATGTTGGAGACCAAACCTGGGCCTTATAGATGATAGGCAAATGATAGCACTAAGGGCATTATTGTAGTATGGCCACGTATATCACTGTTGTTCATAGTAGCAACTGACTAACCAAGCAAATACGACACTTCTTTGTCCTTTTTTTTATTTTAAAAGATTTCATTTATTTATTTATTTATTTATTTATTTATTTTGGCTAGTTGTGGTGCTTGAACTCAGAGCCTGAGCACTATCCTTTGGCTTTTTTCTCAAGGCTAGAGCTCTACCCTTGAGCCACAGCACCACTTTTTTTCTATGTATGTGGTGCCGAGGAATCGAACCCAGGTCTTTGTGCATGCTAGGCAAACACTGTACCACTAGGCTAAACTCCTGGCTCTATTTTAAAAGATTTATTAACACTGATTTTTTTTACATTATATTTCAAATGTCATGTTTAACAAGTATTCAAGAAAGGAACCTCTGTATGCCATCACTGGCACATAAATTTTAGAACATAATTCAAATCAAGCTGAGTTTGTATGTCATAAATACATATTGCTTTATATAAGTTAACATGTTTATAGAGAATATATCCCAGGCTTATGTACTATATTCAATATGGACCCACCAATTAAAACAAAAATTGGAAGTTTAAAAAATGCACTTTGAGGCTGGGAGTTTGGTCTAGTGGTAGAGTGCTCGCCTAGCATGCACTAAGACCCACGTTCGATTCCTCAGTGCCACATACATAGAAAAAAGCCAGAAGTGGTGCTGAAGCTCAAGTGGTAGAGTGCTAGCCTTGAGCAAAATAAAGTCCAAGAACAATGCCCAGGCCCTGAGTTTAAGCCCCAGGACTGGCCAAAAAAAAAAAAATGCACTTTTAATTTTTTTTTTTTGGTCAGTTCTAGGCTTAAGCTCAGGGTCTGAGCACTGTCCTTGGACTTTCTCAAGGCTAGTGCTCTACCATTTGAGGCTCAGAACCAGTTCTGCTTTTTTTCTATGTATGTGGTACTGAGGAATCGAACGTGGGTCTTAGTGCTTGCTAGGCAAGCACTCTACCACTAGGCCAAACTCCCGGCCCCAATGCACTTTAATTTTCTAAACATTTAATTTATTGACTCTTTGCTTGATATTGCTATAATATTAATTATATACATTATTACCATGATATTAGTTGTTTCATTTATACAATTTGGTATTGCCATAGATGCAATCTTAATAATACCCTTCTTCTTGGATGTATTGTCTTTGGCAAATTATAAATACTAAGGATTTTTCTGTTTTAAAAGACAACAAAGATTTCTTGAATTTTAGTGATCTGTGTTTTTAATTCATACTGACATTTTTCTTTCTTGGTGAAAACCTTCAAGTGCTGTAGCTAGACACTAAAATAGAATGCTGATGCCATAATTTCCAAGGAACAAGTAATTGTCTTTATTAAAAAATTTGAGAGACCAGGAGCATAGCCTAGTGGTAGAGAGCTCACCTAGCATGTACGAAGCCCTGGGTTTGATTCCTTGGTACCATGTACTCAGAAAAAGCCAGATGTAGCTGGATGTGGTGGCTCATGCCTATAATCCTAGTTGAGGCTGAGATCTGAGGATTGCGGTTCAAAGCCAGCCCGGGCAACAAAGTCTGTGAGACTCTTATCTCCAATTAACCACTAGAAAACTGGAAGTGCTGCTGTGGCACAAGGTGTAAGGCAGTAGCCTTGAGTTGAAGAGTTCAGGGACAGGGCCCAGGCTCAGAATTCAAGCCCCATGACTGACAAAGAAAAAGTCAGAAGTGGTGCTGTGGGGACTGGGAGTTTGACCTAGTAGTAGAGTGCTTGCCTAGCATGCATGAAGACATGGGTTTGATTCCTCCGTACCACATACATAGCAAAAAGCTGGAAGTGGTGTTGTGGCTCAAGTGGTAGAGCTCTAGCTTTGAGAAAAGTCTAAGGACAGTGCTCAGGCCCTGAGTTCAAGCACTACAACTGGCCAAAAAAAAAAAAAGTGGTGCTGTGGCTCAAATGGCAGAATGCTAGCTTTGAGCAAAAAGTGTCTGAGGACAGAGTCCAGGCCCTGAGTTCAAGCGCCAGGACTGGCAAAATAAATAAAATTGAGGATTTGTATGTTGATTTCTAGGGTGGTATGATCTTAATAGCTTACTTGTACTAAAATGACAAAACATTTTTTTTTAATGGAAAACTCTGGTACAGTACGGTGTTTGTTATTCTGTGTGACAGGATACCCAAAGTTACATTGACGAATGTCCTGGGAACGGAGTTGGGAAGAAAATACATAAAGAGCCCACCTGTAACTGAGGCCAGTTTGAGTGATTCAGACAACTTGCAGTCAGAGCAACTTTCTTCATCATCTGATGGCAGCCTAGGATCTTGTCAAAACCTAAATCTTCACAAGACTTACTTTGTATCTGAAAGGTATATTTAGTGTTCTCTTTATTCAAAATATTCTCTTGAAACCTCTGCCCTTTTCCTGCAGATATGAGGTAAATTGTACTCAAATGTCTCACATGACTGTTCTCTGTGTGTGTGTGTGTGTGTGTGTGTGTGTGTGTGTGTGTGTGTGTGTGTGTCTGTGTCTGTGTCTGTGTCTGTGTTTGTGTCTGTCTGTGTCTTGGGCTTAAACTCAGGGCCTGGGCACTGACTCTGAGCTTCTTTGGCTCAAGGCTAGTGCTCTACCCCTTGAATGACAGTGCCACTTCTGGACTTTTCTGAGTAGTTTATTGGAGAAAAGAATCTCATGGACTTTTCTGCCAGGGCTAGCTTCAAACCACTATCCTCAGATCTCAGCCTCCCAAGGAGCTAGGATTACAGGCATGAGCTACTAATACCAGACTAGCATGACTTTTTTGATTCTGGTGGATGGAGTGACTATTGGAACAAACAGTCCATAGCTTCAAAAGTGTTTAATGGCTGGGCTGTGATGGCCTAAGCCTGTAATCCTATTTACTCAAGAGGCTGAGATCTGAGAATCATGATTCAAAGCTAACCTTGGCATGGAGGTCTGTGAGAATCTTTTTTTTTTTTTAGTGGGGGTGGGGGTCGATCATGGAGCTTGAACTCTGGGCATGGGTGCTCTCCCTGAACTCTTAAGCTCAAGACTACTGTCCTACCCCTGGAGCCACAGTGCCACTTCCAGTTTTCTGGTGGTTAATTGGAGATAAGAGTCTCACGGACTTTAGAGCCTGGGCTGGCTTTGAATTGCTATCTTCAGATCTCAGCCTCCTGACTGGCTAGGATTACAGGTATGAATCACTGGCTCCAGTGGTGGACTCATCTCCAATTAAACAGTTGGCCAGAAAAGAGACACTGCATGAAAATTTAGCTATTTTAGTATCCTGGTTCATTTGGTTGAGGTAATTGAAATCCATTCCTTTGACATCATTGTATTCTTCCTTTCTTTTGTCTGTCTGTCCATCTGTCCATCCATCTGTCCATCTATCTGTCCATCCATCCATCCATCCTTAGTTATTGAACTCTACCAGGAACTCAGTGCTCAGTAGATATTTCTTCAGGGAACAACAGCAGAATCCATTTCTCACAGAGGTTTTATTTATTTTTTTTTTGGCCAGTCCTGGGCTTGAGCTCAGAGCCTGAGCACTGTCCTTGGTCTTTCTCAAGGCCAGAGTTCTACCACTTGAGCCTCAGCACCATTTCCAGCTTTTTTCTATGTATGTGGTACCAAGGAATCCAACCCGGGTATTTGTGCCTGCTAGGCAAGCACTCTACCACTAGGCCAAGCTCCTGGACCCCTGACAAAAATGTTTGAAGGAATTTTGTATTAATCAGAAGTAAAAATCAGTGGGGAAAATTAGATAATTATCAGTAAATTCTATTAGATTTGATTTAGAAAATAAAATCTGACTATGTTATATAAGCAAGCCTAGGCTTCATGATCTTCCTGCTTCTGCCTCTCAGGTGTTTTTAGGTATAGGTCTGCATCACCAAACCGAGTTTCTACTAATTTTTCTTTTTTTCTTTGTCGGTCATAGGGCTTGACCTTGGGTCTGACACTGTGCCTGAGCTTTTTTGCTCAAGGCTAGCACTCTACCCTTTGAACCACAGCATTACTTCTGATTTTCTGGTAGTTAATTTGAGATGAGACTCTTATAGTCTTCTGTCCTAGCTAGCTTTGAACCATGATCCTCAGATCTCAGCCTCCTAAGTAGCTAGGATTACATGTGAGCCAATACAAATGTGATTTTAGAAATCTCTACCAGATTTTTAATTTACAATGAACTCCTGAAATTTCTCTTCCAATTTCCTTCTTTTAGTGTGTAGAGTATATTTTATCATTTTTTTTTTTCCTCCAGTGCTAGGCATGAGGTCAGTGCCTGAACGCTGTCCTTGGATTTTTCTCAAGGCTAGAGCTCTACCACTTGAGCCTCAGCACCACTTCCAGATTTTTTTCTTTGTATGTGGTACTGCGGAATTGAACCCCATGCCTTTGTGCATGCTAGGCAAGCACTCTACCAATAGGCCAAACTCCTGGCTCCTCTGTATCCTTTTTTTTTTTTTTGCCAGTCCTGGGCTTGGGCTCAGGGCCTGAGCACTGTCCTTGGACTTTCTCAAGGCTAGCACTTTACCACTTGAGCCTCAGCACCACTTCCGGCTTTTTTTTTTCTATGTATGTGGTACTGAGGAATCGAACCTGGGTCTTCATGCATGCTAGGCAAGCACTCTACCACTAGGCCAAACTCCCGGCCCCTCTGTATCCTTTTTATATATGTTTTACCCATGTAATTGATCTAGTCTTAATTACCCCTACCACCAACTTTCTAGAGGAACAATCTGGTTTGTATTGTCATGTAAACCTAATATTTCAAATATAGTTCTCATAAACTCCTGTATTTCTTTTTATATCTTGAACAGTAGTATCTTTTAAAACTATTCATTATAAACCTCTGAATGTTTCTCTTTTTAGACAATATTTTATGCTTTTTCCTACATTCTACTTAGCGTGGTATCCACATCAACTTTAACCTAATTGGATATCATTTTAAATTTGCCTTTTCTCAAAATAAAAATTTCAGTGACATTTTCCAGTTACTAATGTTAGTGTATAACTGGAAATACTAGAAGTGCATTAATCACATTATTCTTTCAGTGTTTGTTCCTCATTCTTACTATCTAAAAGCTCTGTAAGGAGAGGTGTCATATCTTGTTTTCATTCATATCCAGTGATTAGCTCAATATAAACTGAATTTCATACAGCTAGGTAATGTTCCTTACATTTAATCTTCATTTAAGCTTCAGTTTTTTTTTTTTTTTTTTGCCAGTCCTGTGCTTGAGCTCAGGGTCTGAGCATTGTCCTTGGACTTTCTCAAGGCTAGAGCTCTACCACTTGAGCCTCAGCACCACTTCCGGCTTTTTTCTATGTATGTGGTACCGAGGAATCGAACCCGGGTCTTCATGCATGCTAGGCAAGCACTTTAACCACTAGGCCAAACTCCCGGCCCTAAGCTTCAGTTTTTTGTGTTGTATAGAGAATAGTAACTGTTAATGTCATTTATACCTCACTATTTTATTTTCTCTTTTAAATGTCACATGTGAGACTCCTTTGTGTATCTAAATATACAGAGGAAAACATTCTTATCTTAGGTGTCAAGGCGTCAGGAGGCTGCATGGCATGTTTAATGGGTTAAGGTATCCTGGATTTGATCTTCAGGAGCAGAAGTGGGCAGTGTAGGGGGAAATTCCTGCTGTACAGCTGTGGGATCTGGTGAAGAGATGTTCAGGGTCAAATGTGGTTCAGTAATATCTCATTCCATATACATATTTACATTTTGTTGATCCCTTCCTTTGCTGCTGATAGTTGCTGGATTGATTTCACTTCCTTACTATTATAAAGAATAACAAACATGGATATATATTATTTTTTTATGTTTCTATTTTAAAATTTACAATTTGTGAATTGTATTGCTTTTGTTTTGAAGGAATTACATACCAGATTTTTTTTTGGGGGGGGATAATGTATAAAGGGGTTACAGTTATATTTGTCAGGTAGTAGGTGCATTACTTTTTGCACATTGATACCTTCTCATGATTTTGTCCCCATTTCCTTCTCCCCACCCCCTTCCAATCATCTTGTTTTCTCCCCTTCCCTTCCCTATTTCAAATAAACAAATAAACGTATATACAATATACTTGGTAAAAAACTCAGATATTCTTAATCACAGACCATACCAGTTTTTATAATTGTGTATTAATCTTTCCATGTCATCTAGATTATCTAGTTTGTTGCTATACAACTGTTCATAGTACCTTCTTGTAGTCCTTTTAATTTTTGTTATATCCATAGTAATGTCTTTGTTTTATTTTTGATGTTAATAATTTCAGTCCTTTCTCTTTTATTCCAAGTCCATCCAGCTAAAATTATTGGGTATTTATGTTCATGTTGTTTACCAACATTTTTTTATTTTTATTTTTGCCAGTCCTAGCCTTGAGCTCAAGGCCTGAGCACTGTCCTTGGACTTTCTCAAGGCTAGAGCTCTACCACTTGAGCCTCAGCACCACTTCCGGCTTTTTTCTATATGTGGTACCAAGGAATCGAACCCGGGTCTTCGTGCATGCTAGGCAAGCACTTTAACCACTAGGCCAAACTCCCGGCCCCAACATTTTTTTTTTTTTTTTTTGCCAGTCCTGGGGCTTGAACTCAGGGTTTGGGCACTGTCCATGAACTCATTTGCTTGAGGCTAGCACTTTGCACTTGAGCCACAGTGCTCCTTTCTGCTTTTTCTGTGTATGTCGTTCTGGGGATCTAACCCAGGGCTTTGTACATGCTAGGCAAGCATGCTACCACTAGGCCATGCTCCTGGCCCCTGGATTTTTTTTTTTTTTCCATTATATTTTTCCTTGTGTTCTGTCTGCTCATTTCTCTGTCCTTTTTCTGGAAGCCTCATAATGACTTAGTTATCTGCTTTATGGTGTCAGGTATTGAAGGCTGTTCCTTTTTCTTTAATCTTTGAATATTTCTTAGATTTAATCATTTCATTTATCTTCAAATTTGTGGGACTTTTTTTTACTCGTTTTCTATTTTATATATGTGTGTGTGTATGTGTGTGTGTGTGTATGTGTATGTATCCTTGTAATGAAATTTTAGTTATAGCTGCAGAATTTCCTTTTTATTATTTTTCTTTCTCTCTGATATTTTCATTTTGTACACATTATTATATTTACTTGCTCTGATAATCTTTTTTTTTCTCATATATTTTTTTGTTTGTTTTTTCATTTTTTGCCAGTTGGGACTTGGACTCAGGGCCTGAGCACTGTCCTTGGGCTTTCTCAAGGGTAGAGCTCTACCACTTGAACCTCAGCACCACTTCTGGCTTTTTTTCTTTGTATGTGGTACCGAGGAATTGAACCTGGGTCTTCATGCATGCTAGGCAAGCACTCTACCACTAGGCCAAACTCCTGGCCCACCTCATGTATTTTTTTTTTTTTTTTTTTTGCCACTCCTGGGCTTGAGCTCAGGGCCTGAGCACTGTCCTTGGTCTTTCTCAAGGCTAGAACTCTACCACTTGAGCCTCAGCACCACTTCCGGCTTTTTTCTATGTATGTGGTACCAAGGAATCAAACCCGGGTCTTTATGCATGCTAGGCAAGCACTTTAACCACTAGGCCAAACTCCCGGCCCCCACCTCATATATTTTTTATTGTAATTAATAGAAGGGTTACATTATATTCACCAGATAGAAGGTGCATTACTTCACAAACATTGATATCCTTTCTCATGTGTTGGTCCCCATATCCCTCTCCCACCCCTGCCCTCATCTTGTTTTCCCCCCTTCCCTATCCTATTTCAAATAACCAAATAAACATATATACAATATATCAGATAACAAGGTAAAACTGTAACAATATGAGATGACCAAGGGACAGCAAAAGAGATGAGAGATAACATAGTACATTAAGAACAACAATCACTCATTTTATGGCATTTATTTCTATATCCTGGAGGTCCTTTCATTTAGTGTCATCCTATATGGCCTTATGTATCTAGGTTTTGCTCTATTGTAAATCTCTGCTAGAGGAGTCCAAGATTTATACTAATTATGACAAATGAGGGAAACCATTGAGCCTATGTTCCTTTGAGTGTAGCTTACTTCTTTTAATATGATTTTTTTTCTATGTCTTTCTATTTCTTTACATATGGGGTGGTATGGTTCTTTCTGATGGCAGCATAGAATTGCATTGTGTATAAATACCACATCTTGTTGATCCAATCATCAACTGAGGGGCATCTGGGTTGGTTCCATACCTTGCTATGGTAAATAGTGCTGCAATGAACATGGTAGTGCTAGTGGATTTAGTATGTCCTTGTTTCTGGACTATTGGGTAAATGCCAAGTAGTGGAATTGCTGGGTCATAGGGGAGCTCTATGTTTAGTATTTTGAAGAACCGCCATGCTGCTTTCCATAGTGGTTGTTGAACGAGTTTACACTCCTGCCAGCAATGTAGTAGTGTTCCCTCCTGGCCATATCCCCGCCAGCATCTTTTATTAGATTTCTTGATTCATGGTCATTCTAACTGGAGTGAGGTGGAATTTTAGAATTGTTTTGATTTGCATTTCTTTTATGGCCAGAGATGTCGAGCATTTCTTCATGTGTCTATAGGCCATTCTTATTTCTTCTTCAGCAAAGCCTCTCTTTAAGTCTTTGGCCCATGTATGGATGGTTGTTTCTTTGGAGATTAGTTTTGAAGTGATTTAAATTTTTGAGCTGTTGATATATTTTAGATATGAGTCCTTTGTCTGTTGTAAGGTTAGTGAAGATCTTCTCCCACTCTGTAGACTTTCTAGTTAGTTTGCTAGCTATGTCCTTTGCCATACAGAAGCTCTGCAGTTTAATGCAGTCTCACTTATCAAGACTTTCTCTGATTTGTTGTGTTTCTGGGTCCTTATTAAGAAACTTTGACCTGTGCCAAGGAGACCCAGTGTATCTCCTATTCTTCCTTGTAAAGTTTTAATCTCTGATAATCTTTTTTTTTTTTCCAGTCCTGGGCTTGAGCTCAGGGCCTGAGCACTATCCTTGGACTTTCTCAAGGCTGGAGCTCTACCACTTGAGCCTCAGCACCACTTTGGCTTTTTTTCTATGTATGTGGTACCGAGGAATTGAACCCGGGTCTTCGTGCATGCTAGGCAAGCACTCTACCACTAGGCCAAACTCCTGGCTCCTCTGATAATCTTTAAAGACAGACTTTTGAATTCATTATCTAGTAATGACGTCATATAGTGTTATAATGTT
This sequence comes from Megascapheus bottae, assembly GCF_031878675.1. NCBI lineage: Eukaryota > Metazoa > Chordata > Mammalia > Rodentia > Geomyidae > Megascapheus > Megascapheus bottae. The sequence continues at coordinate 72,947,306 of NC_143509.1, forward strand.
TCTTAAGGATCGTTTGTGTTGATTTATTTTTTTTCATTTATTTTATTCTTGGCTATTTTTTTTTTCCTTTTTTGTTCATGGGGCTTGAACTTTGGCCCTGGGAACTGTCCCTGAGCTCTTCAGCTCAAGGCCACTGCCCTACCCCTTGAGTCGCAGGGCTACTTCCAGTTTTTAGTGGTTAATTGGAGACAAGAGTCTCATGGACTTTAGTGCCGGTGCTGGCTTTGAACTGCAATCCTCAGATCTCAGCCTCCTGAGTAGCTAGGACTAGAGGCATAAGCCACCCCGCCCAGCTTCTTGGCTATTTTTGTATATATTAGTTTCTTTTTTATTGTTGAAAATCAAATATTTAAATTTATACTACAATAAGTAAAGAAATCAAAATCTTTTTCTTCAGGATTTCAAGGATTTGTTTATTTTTTCCTCTTATTTTTCCTTTCTGTAGGTGGCTTTATAAACTTCTCCATATACATGGTTTTTTTTTTGATGTCCTAACTTTTAAGTGTTTGACTGCCAAAGGAGAAAAATAAAGGGTGTGTGTGTGTGTGTGTGTGTGTGTGTGTGTGTGTGTGTATGTTTGTGTGTGTGTGTGTGTGTGTGTGTGTGTGTGTATGAGTGAACTAGGTGCTGGCTCTTTAAATTCCCTAGAACTTTTTGTAGCTGGGAATATTGAAACAGTGTATTTAGCATTTGGCAACATGGCTAGCTGCCTGTGTTTGTATGTCTGTGGTCAGATACTATAACTGGAGTATAATGTATTGCTTCAGTCCCAGCTATTCAGAAAGTACATGTTGGAGGATCACTCAAACTTTGTGTTCCGGATCAGTCTGAGTCTCATGGACTTTTATGCCCAGACTGGCTTTGAACCTTGATCTTCAGATCTCAGCCTCCTGAGTAGCGGGGATTACAGGCATGAGCCACCAGCACCTGGCTTGTTACAAGTCTTTACTAGACTCCAGTGTTCCAAAAGAATTATATTACACAGATTTTTGTTTAGATACTTGTGTTGGTGTGAGTATGGTGGCTGCTCCTATGTTATCATACTCCTGACTGTTACTTGGTGTGTAGCACATTGTATTTCACTGTAGGTATCCATTACGTATTCTCTCTCTCTCTCTCTCTCTCTCTCTCTCTCTCTCTCTCTCTCTCTCTCTCTCTCTCTCTCTCTTCCTCTCTTTCTCCCTCTCTCACCCACCTCCTCTCTCTTTCCTCCTCTCTCGTGCCAGCCCTGGGCATTCAGTCCCTGGGCGCTGTTTACACTTTTTGCTCAAGGCTAGCACTCTGCCACTTGAGCCATAGTGCTACTTCCGGCTTTTTCTGTGTAAAAAAAGAATCAAACCCAGGGCTTTGTGCTAGGCAAGAATGCTACCAGTGGGCCACACTCCTGGACCTCCATTATGTATTCTAAGTATTCTTTTTTTTGGGAGGGAGGGTTATCCGGGGGCTTAAACTCAGAGCCTGAGTGCTGTCTTTAGTCTTTCTTAAGGCTAGAGGTCTACCACTTGAGCCACAGCACCATTTCCATCTTTTTCCATGTATGTGGTACTGAGGAATCTAACCCAGGTCTTTGTGCATGCTAGGCAAGCACTCTACCACCAGGCCAAACTCCTGGCCCAGTATTCTTTTTTAAATCTATGCTATCAAGTCATTTTGAAAATGTGACACTTCCTATATAACATATTCTATGATAATTATGAGCTATAACTTGAGTTTACTAAAAAATTTAATAAAATTAAATAGTACCATAATTAATTGTTTCTTATAATTCTATGGGTAAAATTATTGGATATAAGGATTTCAACCATTCAGTGACTATTCTGAGTATGAAATTGCTTTCTCAATGAGTTATATCCAGGTATATATGTATATATACAAACAGTAGTCTTACAAACATTTGATATTATTTGTATTTACTATTTTCAATGGTTTGTTTTTGTGTGTGTGTGTTCCTCTGAAATGGAAGTGTGAAATCTAGTTCATGGTGCTGATATTAAGAGGTGATTGTATTAGCCTTTGGCAGTGACTTAAGTCCTGCTGGAGCTATCCTCATAGATAGAATTAGTGCCCTTATAATGAGACCCAAGAGTAATCTCTTGTCCCTTCTGCCATGTTAGTTTATAGTGGAAAATGGCTGTCTGTGGGCCAGAATGGCTTTGAACCTTGACACTCAGATCTCAGCCTCTTGAGTAGCTAGGACTACAGGTGTGAGCCAGTGGCCCAGCTAAGTGTTTCTATCTTAAAAAAAAAAAAAAAAAATATATATATATATATATGTATACACATATATATGCCAGGAGTTTGGCCTAGTGGTGGAGTGCTGGCTTAGCATGCACTAAGACCCAGGTTTGATTTCTTGATACCACATACCTAGAAAAAACAAAACAAAACAAAAACAGTTACCTTTCAGCTATGATTTTTTTTTTTTTTTTTGCCAGTCTTGGGCTTGGGCTCAGGGCCTGAGCACTGACTTTAGACTTTCTCAAGGCTAGAGCTTCTACTACTTGAGCCTCAGCACCACTTCCAGCTTTTTTCTATGTATGTGGTACCAAGAAATCGAACCTGAGTATTCGTGCATGCTAGGCAAGCACTCTACCAAACTCCCGGCCCCTGATTTTTTCTTTTTACAAATAGATTTGATTTTCAGGATATTTGTGTTATTGGAATTTTACCTTATAAAATATTTTGGACTTATTTAATGCATCTATATGATTACTCTTTTGCTCATGTTACATCTTATAGATATTTGGATATATGTATATTCTTTTTCATCAAAGAACATGATGAGAAAGAGAACTAGATCAGAATTCAATGTTTTTTTCACTGTCCAGATCATATAATTATCCATGTAGGAATGTATTTGTTACCTATTGGATTTTCATTTTTAATATTTGCTGGTTTATTTCTGAACTAATTTGGGCTTTATTCGAATTAATTATAAGGCTATTTCTAAAATCCTAGAAAGTAAGGAGGCAGAGATTTGAAGATAATGATTTGAAGGCAGCCTAGGCAGGAAAACTAGTAAGACTCTAATCTCTGATTAACTACCGAAAAGTTCAGCTCAGTGGTAGAGCATTCGACTTCAGCAAAGAAGCTCTGTACCCTTTGGACTGAAACAAAAAAAAAAAGAAGAAAGAAAGAAAGAAAGGAAGAAAGAAAGAAAAAAGAATTAAGTATAAGACAATTCTGTTTTGCAGGGCTTCACAACAAAATAAGACAATAAATAACGTTTCTGCTGTATGTGCTAAAGAAAAGCGAAGAGATGATGATGACATATCTCGTATAACATCTGACACTCAGACTAAAGGTTTGTAACCCTTAGAAAACTGTTGGGATTTGAATTTTTGCCTATTTTATTTATAATTGTTTTTTTTTATTATCAACACTTATACTTACATTAAAAATAAACAAAATGAGCTACACATCTTGTGGGTGGGGATAGGAGAGAAAAACTGGGAGTGAGCAAGGGAAGGGGAAACATGTTTCAAAAAGAATTGTACTTGGGGGCCGGGAGTTTGGCCTAGTGGTAGAGTGCTTGCCTAGCATGCACGAAGACCCAGGTTCGATTCCTTGGTACCACATACTTAGAAAAAGCCAGAAGTGGTGCTGAGGCTCAAGTGGTAGAGCTCTAGCCTTGAGAAAAATCTAAGGACAGTGCTCAGGCCCTGAGCTTAAGCCCAGGACTGGCAAAAAACAAACAAACAAAAAGAATTGTACTCATATAGATAAGCCCAAGAGGCTGAGATTTGAGGATACAGTTTGAAGCCAGTCCTAGCAGGAAGGTCCATGTATCTCCTATGTCCAGTTAACTAAAAAGCCTGAAGTTAGTAGTAGAGTGCCAGTGTTGGGTGAAAATTCTAAGGGATAATGTCTGGTCTGACTTGAAGCCTCAATACTGTCACAAAAAATAAATAAGGGATAATTTCTCTTTATGTACTTCCTAGTTCCTGTTAATGAACATTTGTATGAACAGGTTAATATAGGTTTCATCTGTACTTTCGTTTTTTTTTTTTTGCCAGTCGTGGGGCTTGAACTCAGGGCCTAAGCATTGTCCTTGGACTTTTCTCAAGGCTAGAGCTCTCCCACCTGAGCCACAGCACCACTTGCAGCTTTTTTCTATGTGTATGGTACCGAGGAATCGAACCCTGGTCTTTTGTGCATGCTAGGCAAGCACTCTACCACTAGGCCAAACTCCCGGCCCCTAGACTTTGATTTTGATGAACTTTGGAGCTGGTGTAGCAATTTGATAATAAATAAAACTTCTGAATTCTTCTGTATTTTTTGGCCTTTTAAGACCTTGGCAGTACAAGGACAGGTTGTGATTGCCTTGCAGACAGGTTGTTATTGTCTTGCAGACGGAAGCAGAAACAAAGATGTTAAACATTGTGATTCAAGCATGGAACCTGTTCTGATTTCCAAGAAGATAAAGAGAAGGGTTATAAATAATGTACCTGGTTCTCATAATTCTACTTCTTTGGATAAATCAACAGAACATCCAGTAAGTAGAGGTATTTAGAAGTCTTGGGAAACAATTTTGTACTTGTAAAACTGAGTTGATTTAGCAAAATAATTTTCTTTTAATTTTCTGCTTTTACTAGATTTTTAAATGTTTTAGTTCTTGTCAAGCTTTATATTTAAACATATTTTATGTGTAATTTTTTTGTAATTTAAAATAATGAGAAAATTTGAAATATTGTGAGAGTAAAATAGTTAAATGTTCTTTTTCTCTAATAGTACTCTTTCCCCCTCAACCCTTGCTGGAAACACCTGTACAGGTAAAGCAAAAGGTTTGCTTTACTAATTTGGGTGTTTTTCAGTCCAATCAAGTTGATAATCACAATTAACCATCACAAGTTCACTTCTTGTCTACTTGGTACCGAAAGATACCTCCTTAAACCATTATATACCATTCCTCATAATATATTATATAATACAATATTATATATATTATATAATATATATAAAATACACAATATAACATATATTATATGATATATTATGTATATAATAGATATTATATCCTCATATCTCATAATGCCAAATGCACTCAGTTCATCTCCATGAGTCCTCATAGTCATAACATGACATTCAAAAGTCCAAGTTTGAAGTGTCCTCTGAGACTGAAGGAAAACTCTTAGTTGTAAACCACTGTAGAATAAAAACAAAAAACAATCACATACTTTGATGATACAGTGGCACAGTAAGCATTCTTGTTCCAAAGGTAGGACTAGAACACCAGCCAGGAAGGATCAGACCAAAGCAAGACTAAAACCTAGTAGCCAAACATTCAATCCTGTGGCCCCAGTTCTCCTCCTAGGACACATAGTCTGAGGATATGATCTGCAAAGGGTTTTTACAGCCTTCCCCAATGACCTTGGTCTGTTGCAGTCCATGTGACTGACTGATTTCTGAGGCTGGCTCAGGTCACAGCCTTCTGCTTTATTCAGCAGGTGTTCTGTTCCATGCATTCAGCATTTCTAACTTTTTAGAGTTTTCATTGCATCTTCTGTTTTATCCTTACAAGTTTGTGCATCAGCCTCTGAGGGGTGGAATTGCTTAAAAGAACTTTGACTTTGCACACATTTCTTAGCTTCCTAAGTAGGTGAAAGCCTCTCCATGACTCTGTAGCTTTCGCATTCTACATAACTGCAAGACCAAAATCCTGGATGATATTGACATAGATCACAGATATAGCAGAGACTGGGGTCCCTATAGACAATAGCTTCAGTGGCTTTGGATCACAGGGAAACGTTGCTCTAGGCAGCCCTGTGTACATGGGGCCCCATATCCTCTCAAGGAAAAGCCTTTCAGATAAGTTTATTCTTTGATCCTTGTCAGCTTCTCTTGTTGGGAACTTGCTGATACATACCTTAGATGTGCCAACACCGCTTTTCTTTTGCCCCAATTTGAAGTACTCTTATTTCTCTTCTATAAAAAGTACAGGTTTTTAAAAGTCTATTATGCTCTTGGTTGTCAGTTTTTAGTATAAATCTGCTAAGCAGCCACCAATAACTGTTTATCTCTGAATGTTATACTACCTTCAAATATCCTCTTTTGAGTTAATTAAGCCATTACTTTAAATTCAGCCTCCCACACTCTTCAGAACATCTGCAAAATGTAGACAAGTTCTTGACTATTGTGTAACACAAATGGCTTACAATCCAATTCCTATTAGGGTCTGTAGTCTCATGTGATATCCCATGAACAGTCTTTACTATCTGCAAGCCTGTCAACATTTTGCCTTTTTGAACTCTTATGACATGTACTCATTGAGCTCTGTCTATTGCAGTCTAGGCTTTCTCTAGCCAGATTTCTCCCACAGTTCCAAAGACTTCAGGACACAGCTGTACCCTAATTTTGGCACCATGTTTTGGTATTAGTCATTTCTTCTCTTACTGTGGCAAAATATCTGTTAAAAACAAATCAAGGGAGAAATAAATAGATTCATTTTGGTAAATGGTTTCAGAGCTTTCAGCCTATTATGGAGGGAGGGTAGGAGGAAGGGAGAGAGAGAGAGCGAAAAAGAGCGGGGACGGGGGGCGGGGGGGGAGAAAGAGAGGGAAAATTTGCCTGTGATATACTACAGAGATTCAGGACAGCTCTCCCTACTTAGTTAATTCTTTCTCTGGGAGTACCTTCATAAGCACACCCAGAGCTATACTCTATGCTTTATTAATCTTTTAGGGATTTCTGAATCCATTCAAAGTGACAATCAAATTTAACCATCACACTGGATAACTGTAGTGTAATGTCATTCAGGAAGGATTTCGTTAGTTGCTTTCGTGGTTCTCACAGGAGTACTATCTTGAGTTTTTTCTGGTGATAATCTTGTCACATTAAAAACATCCATTGACTATTTTGGACCGAAATGTACTTATAGAAATATGTTGAGTGCTGTGTTCCTTGAAATGTATCAGTCAATAGTTTGATCTTTTTTTTTTTTTTAAAACAGTTTGGTCTTTTACTGTTCCATTTTATTATTCTTTTACTCAAATGACTTGACATTGATTTAGATTTTTTTTTTCCTGGTCGTGGGGTTTGAACTCAGGGCCTGGAAATGGTTCTGTGGCCCAAGTGGTAAAGCTCTAGCCTTGAGAAAGCCCAAGGACAGTACCCAGGCCCTGAGTTCAAGGCCCAAGACTGACAAAAAAAAATTAAAAGGAGAAGCAATTACTTTAAAAAAAAAAAAAGGGCCTTATGGACTTTTGTGGCTTTGAATGGTGGTCCTCAGGTCTCAGCCTCTTGAGTAGCTAGGACAGGTGTGAGCCACTGGTGCCCCACATGATTCACAAGTTACTTCAGGACCTTGTGGTATGTTTGGATTTATAGCAGTACTTAGACAAACAGTAATGGAGAGGTTGAAGACAATGATTTTTAAGGTTTGCCTGTTGGATTTTTTGATGTTTTGCTTTTGTGCTAGTTGTAAACAAAAATGTTAAAAATACTCTTATTCTGAAATTGACTTAGACCAGGGTGATAATCTGAACCACTTAAAAGGATGGACATTTTCCCACTTCAGAATGTTTTCATGCATCAGGTTAAATAAACACTGCCCATAATTAGGTAGTTTTCTATTCTTACAGTTACAGAAATGATATAATGTTTTTACTTTGACATTATTCTTTATGGGTTTAAGTCTTAGAAATGTTTTTTTTTTAATTTAAGGAAACCAAAGTAGAAGGTTGCTAATTTTTGATACATTTATTTATATTCAGAAAGAACAAGAAAATGTCACAACAGTCTCCACTGAGTTTGAACAACCAAGTGAAAACTCTTACCAGAACACAACATTATTTGAAAAAATTACATCTGAATCTACAGAAAATGATTCTGTGAAACTATTCTCATTGGGTTCTCAACAACTGAGATTAAGTACTGCCTCCACAAGTGCCACTTCCTGTTCAGCCACAAATAATTTGGGGAGTGCTATTTCCACTGATGAGGTGGAGATTACTTCCCCATCTAAGAAGAGTGAGGATGAGTTGAATGTAGTGGAAAACTGTCTTCTAAGTGAACACAGTGAAGAGAACCAGTCTTTGATCTCAGCTGAACCAAGTAAGTAATCCTAAGATTTGTGAAGATATTTTTTTGTGTGCTTTATTCGACTTTTTTTTTTTCTTTTCAAATTCTTCTGAGGCAGTGAGCCTTTATGACATCACTGTGGGATATAGTAACTTCAGGAAAAATGGTCTGAGGTTTTCTTCATAATATTGTAATGCCAATTTAGGTGTGGAGTACTTGGAAGCATGGTAACTTAAAACAAAATAGTTCAGGCTAATGTTTTATTACATAGATTAATATGTATCTATGACATACAAACCCTCAGCCTAACTTTAATTATGTTCTAAAATCTAAGTGCCAGTGATTGTATATAGAGATTCCCTTCTTGAATACTTGTTTATTAAACATGTCATTTGTAATATGATGTAAAAATCAATGCTAATAAATTCTTGAATAAAAAAATATTGTCAAAAAAACAAAAAACAAAAAACTAGTTCAGAGCAGGAAGTTTGGCCTAGTGGCAGAGTGCTTGACTAGCATGAACAAAGTTCCAGGTGTGATTCCTCCGTACCATATATACAGAACAAGCTGGAAGTGGTGCTGTGGCTTAAGTGGTAGAACTCGAGCCCTGAGAAAGCCCAAGAACAGTGCTCAGGCCCTGAGTTCAAGCCAGGATTGGCAAAAAAAAAAACCAAACCAAAACAACAAAAAAATCCTTGTTCACTGTGGTAAAGCCCAGTAGTTTTAAAATGAGTTCTCTAAAGATCATTATTCTTCTCCTTTGGTTGATAAATATGTTTTTTTGTAAAGAGTTTATTAACATTGATTTTTACATCGTATTTCAAATGACATATTTAACAAACAAGTGTGATAAATATGCAGTCACATAGTACAATAAGTCAAAAGACTCGTTAGGGAATACAGTGGTGAGTCTTTGTTCCTAAGGTCTTTTTATTTTATTTTAAAATTTTGTGTTTTCCTCTGTGATCAGGATTTTAACAGTCTACCAAAGCCATACCTCTAGCTCCCCTCCCCCTTAAGGTCTTATATTAGCTTATATTACTGTGACAAAATCCTTAAAATTATTAACTTATCAGAACGAAAATATTTATTTTGACTCAAGTTTTGTTAAGTTCCAGTCCAAGAGAGGGCAAACCCATCGTTTTGGCCCTTTATTGAATATGCCAGATAGCAGTATTAGGGAATGTGTCATGGAGCATTAGCCTGAGAGCAAAATGATGACATAGGTCCCCAAATCTCCTTGAGTGGCATCTCCCAATGACCTAAGAATTAAACCTTGCCTCTCAAAGATTCTACCTCTGGAAGAAAGTATGGTTTCTTCTTGAGTTGGCTTAGGCTGTGATCTTTCTGTTTGTGTTTCCTGGTATCACTGGGGAAGACAAGTGATATATCCAGCCATTGTGCTTCCTCCACATAGCTGGGATAAAGGTACATTATTGCAGCCAATGGTTAAGATGAAATATCTTGAACTTTTTGCACAGCCTGGACTTAAACAGTGATACTCCAGTTTTTACCTCCCATTAGCTAGAATTATAGGCTTGAGTCACTATGGGCTTTATCTAATTTAAAATTTGGAAATCCTTCAGAAGATATGGGAGGTGACTTCTGTATAAGAGTACTAATATTCAGTAGCCTTTCTGTATGCTAACAATGGACATGCAAAAAGAGAAATCATGAAAATAACTCCATTTGCAATAACCTTAAAAAATACCTAGGAATTATCCTAACCAAAGATGTAAAAGAGCCGACACTAGGGGCTCTTGCCTGTAATTCTAGCTATTCTGGAGGCTGAGATCTGAGTTTCGCAGTTCAGAGCCAGCCCGGGCACTAAAGACCATGAGACTCTTACCTCCAATTAACCACCAGAAAACTGGAAGTGGCCCTGTGGCTCAGAGTGGTAAAGCACAGCACCCAGGCTCAGAGTTCAAGCCCATGACCGACAACAACAACAAAAAAAAGAGAAAAAGAAAAAAGATGTAAAAGATCTACAAAAATCTTAAGAAATCGAAGAGGATACAAGGAAATGGGAAGACCTTCTGTGTTCATGGGTAGATAGAATCAATATTATGAAAATGGCCATACTGCCAAAAAATACACAAATTCTCAATGCAATCCCCATTTAAAATTCCAATGACAATCTTTACTGAGATAGAGAAAACAATCCAAAAATTCATATGGAACAACAAATGACAACAATAGCCAAAAGCAGTTGTAGGCAAAAAAAGCAATATGGGTGGCGTCACAAACTCTACTTCAAACTCTAATACAGAACTGTAATAGCAAAACTAGCTTGGTATTGGCACAAAACCAGACCTGAAGATCAGATTAGATGGAACAAATTAGAAGACCTAGAAACAAAACCATATACTTACAGTCATCTAATTTGACAAAGCATATAGTGGAAAAAAAACATAGCCTCTTCAATAATTGGTGCTGGGAAAACTGGGCAGCCATATGCAGAAAACTAAAAGTTGACCCCTGGTTGTCACCATGCATTAATATCAGTTAAAAGTGTATAAAAAACCTCAACATCAGACCTGAAACTCTGAAACTACTGCAAGAGAGAGTAGGAGAGACATTAGAACTTACTGGCAGGAGCTTCTTGACTAGAATCCTATAGGCACAACAGATAGGAGAGAGACTTAACAAATGGGACTACATCAAGATAAAAAATTTCTTCACAGCTAAGGACAGTTACCAAACTAGAAAGACAGCCAACCAATTGGGAAAAGATCTTTACCAGCAATGCATCAGACAGAAGCATAATATCCAGTATATACTCATTGCCTGACTCATGTAAATGTAACCCCTGTGTACATGTCCTCTGTAATAACAATTAAGTACATTTTTAAAAAGTTTTACAAAAAGTACTGATATTGAAAAAATTACTGATATGGAAACATTTGAATATTGCTAGTATAAATCAAGACTATGAATGGTAGTCTAGTTAGTAAATTGAATACATTTTTCTGAAGTGATGATCATGACACATTTAAAAATATATTTTTTGCTTTTAGTTGTTGTTTCCAGTGATGAAGAAGGACCCATTGAACATAAAAGTTCAGGAAATCTTAAGTTTCAAACTAATCAAGGTCATGAGATTGTGAATGAAAATCAGAGTATTTCTAAATCATCTTCATCAGAACTACCAGTGGTTACATGTGAATCTGTAAAGGTACTATATAATTTTTTTTTTTCCTGTCAGTCATGGGGCTTGAACCTCTGGGTCTGGGTGCCATCCCTGAGCTCTTCACATCAGGCTACTGCCCTAACCCTTGAGCCACAGCCCCATTTCCCATTTTCTAGTGATTAATTGGAGATAAGAGTCTCAGGGTCTTTAGTGTTCAGGCTGGCTTTGAACCTTGATTCTCAGATCTCAGCCTCCTGGGTAGCTAGGATTACAGCAATGAGCTACCACGCCCGGCTAAAGGTAATGTATTTCTGCCTTCTTATAGATAGTGTACTTACTGGCTAATGTCTACTAATTGTTTTAAGAAGCGGAATATTATAAAAAATGATTATACATTTTCTCAATTTGATTTGTTCCCTTTTTGTTCCTTCCTTTGTTATGCTTTGCCCCCAAGATGAAAGGAATGCAAAAACAACAAAAAGAAAAATCAAGAAATTTTGATTTCCACATAACAGGCAAAAAGCTAGAGGTATAACTTGCCTCAAGTGGTAGAATTCAATCTTAGGGAAAGCACTAAGGGAGAGCATCAAGCTCTGGTGACCACACACAGATGAAAATGAAAAGATAATACATCAGAATGACAAATTTTTTAAGTATGTGAACAATATTATAATTAGGTTAATAGTGAATATTTGTTTTAGATGACTATCACATGTTAGAAGGGGAGTTGAATACACAGATAATAATTGCTTTTGTGAAAATTTGTTAGATCATTTATGATGTTGAAACTACAAATACTAGGTAAATGTGAAATTGAAAAGTCATGTCAAAGCAGTGTAAAATCAGATGAATTTGTGGTACAAATCTGTTGATACTATCTGGTTGAATATTATTTAAAAGCAGAGTTATATAAATATTGTAAGTGGTGTGATTGAACTTTTAGGTAACCTTGAGTCATTTCTTGCGATCTTATAACACATAGTGTAAAATAAAGCACATATATTTACTAAACAAGAATTTATTTTTTTGGTATTTTTTAATTTTTTTTGTATTTGCATCTTTTAATTTCTTATTAAAAGTTCAATATCAAGACTATTATCCAAGTGCTGGTGGCTCAGCCTTATAATCCTAGCTATTGGGGGGTTGAGATCTAACAATCTCAGTTCACATCTGGCCTGGGCAAGAAAGTCTATGAGATTCTTTTTTTTTTTTTTTTTTTGCCAGTCCTGGGCTTGAGCACAGGGCCTGAGCACTGTCCTTGGACTTTCTCAAGGCTAGAGCTCTACCACTTGAGCCTCAGCACCACTTCTGGCTTTTTTCTATGTATGTGGTACCGAGGAATCGAACCCGGGTCTTCATGCATGCTAGGCAAGCACTTTAACCACTAGGCCAAACTCCCGGCCCCAGTCTATGAGATTCTTATCTCCAGTTAACCAGTAAAAAGACAGAAGTGGAAGCCAGTGGCTACTCAGGAGGGGGAGATCTGAGGATCAAGGTTCAAAGCCAGCCTGGGCATACAAGGACCTGAGACTATCTCCAATCAAGCTCTAGAAAACGGACAGGTGGGGCTTGGCTCAATGGTAGGACAGTAGCTTTGAGTTGAAGAGCTCAGGGACACTGCCCAGGCCCAGGGGTAGGGGTGGTAGCCATGAGCTGAAGAGCTCAGGGACAGCACCCAGGCCAAGTTCAAGTCCCATGACCTCCCCCCACCCCCCAAAAAACCCCAAAAAAGAACTGGAGCTGTGGCTCAAGCAGTAGAGTGTTAGCCTTGAGCAAAATAACAGGGAGAGTGCACAGGCCCTGAGTTCAAGCCCTAAGATTGGTGTATGTATATGTGTTCTCTCTCTCTCTCTCCCTCCCTCCCTTCCTCCTTACCCCCTCTCTCATACACACACACACACACACACACACACACACACACGTCTAGTAACTTGGTTAATGGAAGCAATTTTGTGTGATAGAATACTTAACATAGAGAAAGAAACCTGAGTTCGGATCTAGTTTTTCTTTTTACTGACCATATGACTACAAGAAAAGTTACTTAGCCAATCCAAGTTTTTATTATCTTTATTTATGAAATTGAGGCAGACTACCAATAGGGTGGTTTTAAATTAGCATTCTATATTAATATAAATTTATTTCTGGTGAGTTAAACTAGGCTTATGCCTGATAGCTCATACCTGTAATTCTAGCTATTCAGGAGGGTGAGATCTGAGGATTGTACTTTGAATCAGCCCAGACAAGAAAATCCGTGAGACTATTTAACTACCATAAAGCCAGAAGTGGAGTTGTGGCTCAAGTGCTAGAATAGTAGCCTTGAGCACAAAAGCATGAGGACAGCATCCAGGTCATGAGGGCATGAGGACAGCACAAACAAAAAAGAAAAAGATTATCAATTAAGGGCTATTAAATACAAATCCATGGTATTGATGATGCAGAGGAAGATATAGTTCCAGAATTTATGCCTATAGAATTAAATTTCTATTTGACTATTTAACATTTTTCAAGGTAGATCATTTTTTTCTTTCCAGAAAAAAACCTATATAATTATTTTTAGCAATAAAAACTATAAAATTCTCCACAAATTCATTAATGATAATTTAAGGAGGAATTTTGACATTAGAATAAATTTTAGGGACTAGAATTGTGACCTAGTGGTAGAGTGCCTGCCTAGCATGGATGAAGCCCTGGGTTTGATACCTTGTACCATATATACAGAAAAAGCCAGAAGTGGTGTTATGGCTCAAGTGGTAGAGTGAAAGCTCAAGAACAGTGCCTAGGCCCTGAGTCCAAGCCCCAGGACTGGCAAAAAAAATATTTTTAGGTTTTATAGCTATAACTATATTTTTATAATTTCTTCTTTTATAGGAATCACCTGAATTCTGCTCATATAATTCTATCACAGAAAAGAGTTCCTGTACTATACCTAATAATGAAACGGATTTACATCTGGATTTTATATTTACTTCTGTGTATATTGGTAAAATGAAAGGAACTTCTAAAGGTTGTATTACAGTAAGTTATGTTTTATTTTCCATTCCATTTTGGGCATTTCAGATTGTGTGTGTGTGTGTGAAAATAGACTTGAGATTAGTTTTATTTGGGATACTTTGAATGTGTGAGACATGTCTTTAATATTTTGATATGTGTCTTTAATTCTCTCCTACTAAAATCCTTTCTCTGATTTGTTTACTCAACCAGAGTTCTTTACTCATCATTGGAAAAAGCCAGATTGATGGGCAGGTTTTTGGGGAAAGGAGAAAGATTTATTTGGAAAGCCAGTAAACCAAAAAAAGATTAACAAAGATAATCTTGGAAATTTATAAGTACAAATAGCTTTTACTGGTAGAAAATGAGAAGCCAGAGGAGCAATGGCAAAAACAAACAAACAAACAAAAAACAACCAAACTACATACAGAGTGGTGTATTCTTTATAGGGACCTAGTTTTCTTTTCCATCAAAATATTCTTGAGATAACACTGGACTTTCATTTCTTAACTCAGAACCTATAATGTTTTAGATAATTATTTCCCTTCAAATCAAACATTATTTCACATTTAAGGAATAAGATTAGCAAAAACCTTGGTCTACACTTTGATGTTATCTCTTTTCAAGAAAAAAAAAGATAATGATTTGTAAACTTTATGACTTTCACTTTTTAGTTCCTACTCTGAAGCTAGCTAACCTTGGAGTTAATCATGAAGATACAGAAGGCATTTCGTTGGGGGAGATGATTGTGAAAGGCAACACTTTTAACCAGTTTGATCAAAGGTGTCCTCTACAGGCAGGCCAGTGGGAGACAAGTGATGCAGTGTTCAAATTCTGCGATTTTTTGGGGGGGAGGGAACAGTCCTGGAGTTCAGCTCCTGGGACTGCCTTTGGGCTTTCTCAAGGTTCTACCACTTGAGCCACAGCACCACTTCTAAACTTTTCTCTTTTTTTTTTTTTTCTTTTTTGCCAGTCCTGGCGCTTGAACTCAGGGCCTGAGCTGTATCCTTTGGCTTTCTCAAGGCTAGCACTCTACCACTTGAGCCACAGCACCACTTCTGGCTTTTTCTATATATGTGGTACCCAGGAATCGAACCTGGATCTTCGTGCATGCTAACAAGCACTCTACCACTAGGCCAAACTCCTGGCCTTACTTTTAGCTTTTTCTGTGTATGTGGTACCAAGGAATGCATGCCAGGCAAGCAGTTCTACCACTAGGCAACACTCCCAGTCCTCAAATTTTTTAAAGCAGGTGATTTTTCAAATCAATTAAAAGTAAGGAGGGCCGAAGGCTATGTATTCATATATGATATTTAATATAACGTATGAAAAAACAGTCACATGCATTGTTGCTATCCCTTGGATTCTAAGTTACTTGGTAGTAGTTGTTCCTCGGGGTGTAATTTGGAACCCACATAACAAGTCTAACAGATTCTTCCAAGTTCATAACTTTTTCTCGAAGCATATCCCAGGAATGGATTCTGATCTGTTTTCCTGCTTTTTAAAAAGCATATTCTTGGGCTGGGAGTTTGGCCTAGTGGTAGAGTGCTTGCCTAGCATGCACGAAGACCCAGGTTTGATTCCTTGGTACCACATGAACATAAAAAAGCCAGAATGGTGCTGTGGCTCAAGTGATAGAGCTCTAGCCTTGAGAAAGCCCAAGGACAGTGCTCAGGCCCTGATCTCACGGCCCAAGACTGGCAAAAAAAAAACACATATTTATTCTCAAGCACTGTATATGTATATCAGTTTGGATCTTTTTTTTTTTTTTTTTTTGGTGGGTCATGGGTCTTGAACTCAGCCTGAGCGCTGTCCCTGAGCTCTTCAGTTCAAGGCTAGTGCTCCACCACTTGAGCAACAGCGCCATTTCTGGTTTTCTCCAGCTTAATTGGAGATAAGAGTCTCACAGACTTCCTTGCCCAGGCTGGCTTTGAAGTGCAATTCTCAGATCTCAGCCTCCTAAGTATCTAGGATTACATGCTTGAGCTACTGGTGCCCGGCTAAATGCTATGTATTAGACTCTTTTTTTGCAGGGTGGGGGGGAGGGTCAGTCCTGGGGCTTGAATTTGGCACTATCCTTGGTCACTTTTTACTCAAGGCTAGTCCCTTGCTACTTAATCCTTGGTCACTTTTTATTCAAGGCTAGTCCCTTGCTACTTAAGCCACAGCACCACTTCTGGATTTTTCTGTGTGTATGGTACCAAGGAATCAAACCCAGGACTTCATGAATGCTAAGCAAACACTGTACCACTAGGACATGCTCCTGGCTTCTTCAGTTTGGATTTTAACATCTTATTTTCTTAGTAAATCTAGCTATTACAATACTTATCAGCTTTTTTTTTTTATTTTTTTTTTTTTATGGGTGATGTAACTAGTATTTTTTTTTTTTTTTTGCCAGTCCTGGGCTTGAGCTCAGGGCCTGAGCACTGTCCTTGGACTTTCTCAAGGCTAGAGCTCTACCACTTGAGCTTCAGCACCACTTCCGGCTTTTTTCTATGTATGTGGTACCGAGGAATTGAACCCGGGTCTTCATGCATGCTAGGCAAGCACTTTAACCACTAGGCCAAACTCCTGGCCCCTACTTATCAGCTTTTAAGGCTTATCTGGAATAATGCTTCTTTCAGGAAGCCTTCCCAGATCCTTCTTTCCCAGCCAGAATTAACTTCTCTGTACTAAGAATCTTCTTGCCTAAATTTCCTGTCTTTTAGGATTATAGTCATAGGACACTGTGCCTATATTTTTTATTCACTTAACAAGTTGTTTTTTTTCCCCCTACTGGGAATAGCTGAGAGAGAGAGAGAGACAGAGACAGAGACAGAGAGAGGGAGAGAAAATATACTGTCACCATTTTCATTCCAAGATATGCATAAATATCAGACCTTGGTCAAGTATAAGAGATCAAACAAGATTGTTTGATGCAGCTGAAGAAGAGAGAATAAGTGTAGTAAGAGTGTAATAAGACATGCAAAGATACCATATTTCTCCATAATTTTATAGCTGCTTGAGCTTTGGAAAATAACCACCCCTATACTCATTTCCAAATATGTCACAAAGTATTTGGAAATGAAAATAAATGTACATAATATTAATTATATATAAAATTATATAAAAGTAACAATATCCAGTGTATATCCTCTGAAA
The DNA here is from genome assembly GCF_031878675.1 of Megascapheus bottae. Lineage (NCBI taxonomy): Eukaryota > Metazoa > Chordata > Mammalia > Rodentia > Geomyidae > Megascapheus > Megascapheus bottae. The sequence goes on from NC_143509.1 coordinate 72,964,584, forward strand.
TGTGGAAAATTGCAAGGAGGGATTGAGTTGGGAAGGTTGGAAGAGAATGATAAAAAGGATGATATTGATCAAAATTGTGCTTATAAACTGATTTGTTGAGTACTTAAAGGTAATAAAAATATAATAAAAATTGAACATAACAGTTGAGTAATAACTTGATGGCATTAATTTGGATATCATGTCTTACTATATAAATGCTAGTGTTTTGCAATAATAATTTTGGTATGACCCTAGTTAAGGGTCTTCCAGAGCTGAGAAAAGTTCAATAAGTTAACTGTTTACCTTCTCATTTGTGTAAGTAGTAAAGACAATAGATGCAGGAATTTTAATTGTAAATTCATCTTGTAACCATATGACCTATTGTCTCATTTTTGCTTCAGTGGATATGAGTTATTTATTTATTTATTTATTTATTTTCGGTCATGGGGCTTGAACTCTGGGCCTGAGTGCTGTCCCTGAGCTCCTTAGCTCAAGGCTAGTAGTACTCTACCACAGTGCCACAGTTCCAGTTCTGGCTTTCTGGTGGTAAATTGGAGATAAGAGTCTCACAGACTTTCTGCCCAGACTGGCTTTGAACCATTATCCTCAGAGCTCAGCCTTCTGAGTAGGTAGGATTACAGGCGAGAGCCACCACGCCCTGCTAACACTCTTGTCTACTTACATAGAACTCATGTACACAAAGGCCATTTAAATTTGTCTTGTGCTCAAAGACAATAAGTCAACAATTTTGTAAATAAGCATATTAATTTGGCAATAATGGAAAAATAAACCACTAAGCACAAGATTGTTTTAGATGCTATATGTAAGATTTATCCCTGAACAAAATTTTTTAAATTAAATCAACATTTATGAGTTACCAACCCAAAAGATACTCAGAGAAAAGAAGCTTCTTACGGTAGAATGAACAAAAGAGAAAGAACTTCAGTCAGAAGGGAAGTGTAACATGGAATAAGAAAGATAAACTCTCGGGATAAAAGCTGCTAATGTCCATTTTGAGTTATCAGGGAGAGAGTTGTTCTGGTTGGGGGACTAAATTTATGTTTTAATTTTGATAAATACATCACTGTTTCGAGGTTGGATTTATTAGACACTTTTAGTATTAAAAAGTGGTATACAGCCCGGGAGTTTGCTCTAGCAGTAGGGTGCTTGCCTAGCATGCACAAAGACCTGGGTTCAATTCCTCAGTACCACATACATAAAAAAAAGCCAGGGGCTGGGAGTTTGGCCTAGTGGTTAAAGTGCTTGCCTAGCATGCATGAAGACCCAGGTTCGATTCCTGGCACCACATACATAGAAAAAAAAAAGCCGGAAGTGGTGCTGAGGCTCAAGTGGTAGAGCTCTAGCCTTGAGAAAGTCCAAGGACAGTGCTCAGGCCCTGAGCTCAAGCCCAAGACTGGCAAAAAAAAAAAAAAAAAAGCCAGAAGTGGTGCTGCAGCTCAAGTGGTGGAGCTCTAGCCTTGAGAAAGCCTAAGGACAGTGCTCAGGCCTTTAGTTCAAAGCCAGGACTGGCAAAACAAAAACAAAAACAAAAATAGTATGCAGTATAAAGTTACTTAGTTTTGTGTTAATTTAGCCAAGGCAATTTTTTGATAGGGAGATTTTCTACAGAAGCAATGCTTATAGTATTAACACAAACTTAATAAAAGTTGTCTTTTTTTTTGGTGGGTTATGAGGCTTGAGCTCAGCCTGGGCATTGTTCCTGAGCTCTTCAGCTCAAGGCTACTGCCCTATTTTTTTCTAATGGTTAATAGGAGATTAGAGTCTTGGTCCTTTTGTGCCTGGACTGGCTTTGAACCTTGCTCCTCAGATCTCAGCCTCCAGAATGGCTAGGATTCCTGTCATGAGCCACCGTACCGGCAAAAGTTGTCTTTTGATGGTCATAATGTCCCATTACTAATAATGTAGTGCATTGATGCTGTTTGTTCTGTGTATTTTGTGAGTTTGGTGTAAGTTCTTTTGCAAGAGAATGATCATCAGCTTTTGAGGCAGCTACCCTCTGTGGTTTCTAGATAGTTCTTCTGGAATTGGCCTTAGTTTTTCCTTCAATTTTTAGAATATAGTTTTGATAATTAAGAAAAGTTTCACTGAATTTTACAAATGAGAATATTGAGAATTAACTTACACTAGGTTCGTAAACAACCCTAAAAACTTTATAATGAAACAGTTCCTTTATTTATTATTAGAAAGACTTGAACACTTAGTGTAGACTTTGGATGCGTACTTGAGATATGAAAAAGAAAAATTATGTTTGAACAGTAACACATTTTGAGTAGTAACTCATTTTTTGTTTTTCATTTATTTTTTAGTTCACAACAAAGTATGTTAAAATCCCATTTCAAGGTAAGCTCTTATGCTCTTATCACCTTTCCTCTTCACAGTAATTTTGAGTATAGAATAATGGTTAGAAAAAAAATCTGACATCCTTCTCTAATAAGGTTTCCATAATTTTGGTATAGAATATAAACTAAAGGCAGTTTAATAGTGTGTTTCATCTTAACATTTTTACCACCTCCAAAATAACATTTAAATGTTTCATAATGCTGAAAATAATATTATTATTATAATGGCTTTAAATAAAATAATGGCTATAAAATAATACTAAAGTACTCATGCTGATATGTTATGATTCTCAGAAAATAAAGTTTGAAGCAAAAATAATTTGTTTATATATATGTATGTGGGATTTAAATAGGAACTATCAGGAAAGAAATACAGAAACTTATAATTTGTTTATACAAAGCAGCTTAAAATTTTTTTTATTGTAACTAATAGATTACATTATATTCACCCAATAGAAGGTACATTTCTTAACAATCATTGCTACACCTTCTCATGTTTTTGTCCCCATTTCCCTCCCCTCCCCTCATCTTGAGCAGCTTAAAATTTTTTAAATTATTAGCATATATTATGCAAAATGGAAGATTTCATTGTGACAACTCTATATCTGTGTAAAATTACTTTGATTATATCCCTCTTAGTCCTGTGTGTATGTGTGTGCGTATGTTCGTGCATGCGTGTGCACTCACACACACACAAAAACATGCACGCACCAGTCCTGGCACTTACACTTAGGGCCTGGGTACTCAGCCTCTTTTCCTCCAGGGTAACACTCTATGCTTGAGCCACAGCTCTACTTCGAACTTTTTTTGGGGGAGAGGGGTGGGGGTAGTTGAATAGAGATAAGAATTTCACAGACTTTCCTGCTTGGGTTCAATTGGACCATGAGCCTCAGAATTAATACTCAGATCTCAGCTTCCTGAGTACTTCATTGGGATTACAGAAGTGAGCCACTTGTGCCTGGCTTCTATTATTCTTTTTAACCCATCTCCCAAATTCTCCATTTTAAAACTTTCTTGTAAACTTAAAAATAGGGCTTACTTTGACCTTCTCGTATGTTCATACAATATATTTTGACCCTCCTACATTTTCTCTTCCCCTTCTTACTTTCTGCTGGTTCCCTGTCTCAAATAGTTCCCCATTTATTTTCACAATTTTTCTTTTTTCTTCAAAAATTAGTCTTACAAATGCCATTTCTGCACATTTTCTTTTTTCTTTTTTTTTTGTGGGTCATAGGGCTTGAACTTGGCCTGGACACTTTCCCTAAGCTCTTCAGCTCAACATTACCACCCTACCTCTGGACCTGGGTGTTGTTCCTGAGCTCTCGAGCTAAAAGCAACCACCTTACCCTGTTTCCAAGCCCCACTTCTTGTTTTCTAGAGGTTAACTGGAGATAAGCAACTCAAGTCCTTTTCTGCCCAGGCTGGCTTTGAACCTTGTTCCTCAGATCTCAGCCTCCGGAATAGCTAAGATTACAGGCGTGAACCACCGTGCCCGGCTTACTTCTGCACATATTCTACACATGTAAACTATTTATCCCAATCAAGTCTTCTTCCTTCACTCTCAGATTTCTTCTTTCTTAAGGCAACTTCAGCAGTTTCTATTTTCATACATAGAAATACCATGTGGGGGCCGGGAGTTTGGCCTAGTGGTAGAGTGTTTGCCTAGCATGCAAGAAGACCTGGGTTCGATTCCTCAGTACCATATACATAGAAAAAAGCTGGAAGTGGTGCTGTGGCTCAAGCGGTAGAGTACTAGCCTTGAGAAAGTCCAAGGTCATTGCTTAGGCCCTGAGTTCAAGCCCCATGACTGGAAAAAAAAATACCATGTGGACCATACTCAACCTCATTCAAAAGCTTCAGAACCCTCTTCCCTTTTGATCCCATCCCTCCTCAATGGAACATGCTTGACTTTCCTATCTCTATGTGTTTGTGTGTGTGTTAACCAGACAGAGGCTTTACTATGGTGTTTCAGATGTTTTTCTTACGTTTTTCTTAAATAATCCTCTCTATTGTTTTCGCTTTTTACCTTCTAATTATATTTTCTATAGATTCCACATAGAAAGGAACACATGATATTTATATCTCTGAGTCTGGCTTATTTTGATTAACATGATAATCTCTTTCTATTTTCACTTTGCTACAATTGATATAATTGTATTCTTTATGGTGAAATAATATTTCATTATGTATATGTAACATGTTTTTTTTTCATCTATTCATTGTGTGATGGGCATGTAGGATGATACCATAACTTGGCTATTGTGAATAGTGCCGTAATAAACACAAATGTTCAGGTGTGTTTTACTTACCTTTAAATGTATGGCCAAAAGTGGTAGTGTAGGATCATATGGTAGTACTTTAAAGAACCTCCACATTCTTACCAACAATATATGAGGATTTCTTTCCTGTCTGTACCCCTTTCTGAATCCTCTTCAGCTTTTGTTCTTTTCCTTTCTTCCTTCCTTCCTTCCTTCCTTCCTTCCTTCCTTCCTTCCTTCCTTCCTTCCTTCCTTTCTTTTTTTTTCCAGTCCTGGGCTTGAGCTCAGGGCCTGAGCACTGTCCTTGGATTTTCTCAAGGCCAGAGCTCTACCACTTGAGTCTCAGCACCACTTCCGGCTTTTTTCTATGTATGTGGTACCAAGGAATCGAACCCGGGTCTTCATGCATGCTAGGCAAGCACTTTAACCACTAGTCCAAACTCCCGGCCCCTCTTTCTTTTTTTTTTATCTGTGTCATTATGAGAATTGAACCTGGGGCCTGGTATTTTTCCTGACCTTTTTCACTCAAGACTCATGGTCTATCACAGCCACAACTGTGAAGCCAAAGCTTTACTTTGTTGCTCTCTCTCTCTCTCTCTCTCTCTCTCTCTCTCTCTCTCTCTCTCTCTCTCTCTCTCTCTCTCTCTCCCTCTCTCCCTCTCTCTCCCTCTCTCTCCCTCTCTCTCCCTCTCTCTCCCTCCCTCCACCCCCTCCCTCCCACCCTTCCTCCCTCCCTCCCTCTCTTCCTCCCTTCCTCCCTTCCTCCCTTCCTCCCTTCCTCCCTTCCTCCCTTCCTCCCTTCTTTCTCTCTTTCTCTCTTTCTCTCTTTCTCTCTTTCTCTCTTTCTCTCTTTCTTTCTCTCTCTTTCTCTCTCTCTCTCTCTCTTCTCTCTCTCTCTCTCTCTCTCTCTCTCTCTTTCTTTCTCTCTTTCTCTTTCTTTCTTTCTTTCTTTCTTTCTTTCTTTCTTTCTTTCTTTCTTTCTTTCTTTCTTTCTTTCTTTCTTTCTTTCTTTCTTTCTTTCTTTCTTTCTTTCTATTTTGTCAGGCCTGGGGCTTGAACTCAGGGCCTGAGCACTGTCCTTGGACTTTCTCAGGGCTAGAGCTCTACTATTTGAGCTACAGTACCACTTCTGTCTTTTTCTATGTATGGGGTACGGAGGAATCAGGTCTTTGTGCATGCTACGCAAGCATTCTACCACTAGGCCAAGCTTCCAGCCCCTAATGAAGACCATTCTGACTGAGGGGAATTGGAATATCAATGTTGTTGGATTTTCATTTCCATTGTGACTAATGATGTTGAACACTTCTTCATTTGTTTATTGTTCATTTGTATGTTTTCTTCTGAAAGCTGTTAATTTGCCCATTTATTGATTGGATTCTTTATCCTTTTGGTGTTCAGGTGTTTAGTATGGTGAGCTTTTTCTATGTTGTGGATATTAATCCCTTGTCAGATGATTAGACTGTAAAGATTTTCTCCCATTCTCTAGACTGTCTCTTTACTTAGACAATTGTTTTCTTTTATATTCAGAAGATTTTTAGTTCAATCCCATTTGTGAATTCCTTTCATCGTTGAACTATTGGAGTTCAGAAAGTCCACAAAATGCCTGTACTTTGAATTGTTTTGATATATTTTTCAGGTCTATATAAAGTAATGCTAATCGTAATAATCACCATGGTGTAGAAACAAGAGGGTTTTTGTTGTTCTGTTTTTCTGTCTTTCTTTTTTTGTTTTGTTAGTGTACTGTTTGCAGTTATTTCTTTTGTCTTTCACTTTTTCTTTAGTTTATTCAGATTTTGGTACCCTTTGTCTTGTATATAAATTTATTTGATTTGGGGAAGGGAATGGGACCCAGAGAAATGGTGGGACAAAGGGTAAACCAATACAACAGCCATACTTGCTAGACAGTATGTTGGAAATGAACTTTATAACATGCGTGGGATGGGAGAGAGTGGGAGAACACAAAGGAGGAACACTGTTCCAAAAGATATGTACTCATGGGCCGGGAGTTTGGCCTAGTGGTAGAGTGCTTGCCTAGCATGCACTAAGACCTGGGTTTGATTCCTCGGTACCACATACATAGAAAAAAGCCGGAAATGGTGCTGAAGCTCAAGTGGTAGAGCTCTAGCCTTGAGAAAGTCCAAGGACATTGCTCAGGCCCTGAGCTCAAGCCCAGGACTGGCAAAAAAAAAAACACAAAAGATATGTACTCATTACCTTATGTAACTGCAATTCTTCTGTATATCACCTTTATAATAAATTAAAATTTAAAAAAGAAGAGAGTTTCAGGTTTTACGTTAAGATCTTTGATCCACTTTGAATTAATTTTGGTACTGGACGAGAGAGGGATGTAGTCCAAGGTTTCACCATGTGTATAAACAAGTTGTGGCATCATTTGTTGAAAAGGCTTTTTTCTTCAACATACTTTTTTTTTTTTTTTTTTTTTTTTTTTTTGGTGCCAGTCCTGGGCTTGAGCTCAGGGCCTGAGCACTGTCCTTGGACTTTCTCAAGGCTACAGTTCTACCACTTGAGCCTCAGCACCACTTCTGGCTTTTTTCTATGTATGTAGTACTGAGGATTGAACCTAGGTCTTCGTGCATGCTAGGCAAGCACTCTACCACTAGCCAAACTCCTACCCCAACATATTCGAGAGCTGTTAGCCAGATGACCTTATTTCTGGGTTTTCTATTTTTTTTTTTTTTGCCAGTCCTGGGCTTTGAACTCAGGGCCTGGGCACTGCCCTTGGGCTTTCTCAAGGCTACAGTTCTACCACTTGAGCCTCAGCACCACTTCTGGCTTTTTTCTATGTATGTAGTACTGAGGATTGAACCTAGGTCTTCGTGCATGCTAGGCAAGCACTCTACCACTAGCCAAACTCCTACCCCAACATATTTGAGAGCTGTTAGCCAGATGACCTTATTTCTGGGTTTTCTATTTTTTTTTTTTGCCAGTCCTGGGCTTTGAACTCAGGGCCTGGGCACTGCCCTTGGGCTTTCTCAAGGCTAGAGCTCTACCACTTGAACCACAGCACCATTTCTGGCTTTTTTTCTATGTATGTGGTATTGAGGAATCGAACCTGGGTCTTTTGTTATGATGGCTTTTTAGTATAATTTTTTTTATAACATTTTCTACATGGGTAAAGTGGACTGGACAATGTATCCTCAACTTAGAGACTCATTTTTTCATTCTCTCTCCAATTTAAACCTTTCTAAATAAAAAATGGCAAAAATGGGGCTGGGAGTTTGGCCTAGTGGTTAAAGTGTTTGCCTAGCATGCATGAAGACCCGGGTTCGATTCCTCGGTACCACATACATAGAAAAAAAAAGCCAGAAGTGGTGCTGAGGCTCAAGTGGTAGAGCTCTAGCCTTGAGAAAGTCCAAGGACAGTGCTCAGGCCCTGTGCTCAAGCCCAGGACTGGCAAAAAAAAAAATGGCAAAAATTAAATCATAGAAAATAATCTCCTTACAGACAGATTATGAAAACCCAAACCCAACAAACCATTCACTAAATGGGCAAGGGAACTAAAGAGAGACTTATTAGAAGAAGAGATTAAAATGGCAGAAAAGCATATGAGAAAATGTTCATCATCCATGGTCATAAAGGAAATGCAAATAAAAACAACCCTAAGATACCGCCTTACCCCAACAAGAATGGCCAAGATTTTGAACTCAGACAATGACAGTTGCTGGCTAGGTTGGGGAGAAAAAGGAACCCTACTACACTGCTGGTGGGATTGTAAACTAGGTTCAGCCACTCTGGAAAACAGTGTAGAGGCTTCTTAAAGAACTGAAAATTGACCTTCCCTACGATCCCGCCACACCACTTTTGGGCATCTACCGTGAACATCATAACCCAAGATATGATAAGGACACCTGCTCAGCTATGTTTATCTCTGCATTATTCACAATAGCCAGGTGATGGAAACAATCCAGATGCCCTACTGCAGATGAATGGATACAGAAAATGTGGCATATATATATATATAAAATGGAATTCTATATAACCAGCAGACAAGATAAAATAATGACATTTGCAGGGAAGTGGATGAATCTAGAGCGAATTTTGTTGAGTGAGACAAGTCAAGACCAAAGAAACAAAAGGCGCATGGTATCCTTAATATGTGGCTATTAGATCCAAACAGTACAAGAGAGAGGACTCAATATTTGCATACCCAATGCTATGGACATGATATTGGAAATATAAATGTAACTACATAGACATAAAAACCTATGACTCTATAGACATAATGTTTTATTTCATAAATTAATAGGTATCTATGATATACAAACCCTTAGACTAATTTTGATTATGTTCTAAAACCTAAGTGCCAGTGATTGTATATAGAGATTCCCTTCTTGAACACTTGTTTGTTAAACATGTCATTTGAAATATGATGTAAAAATCAATGTTAATAAATTCTTTAATAAAAAAGTGAACAACAAAAAGAATGAAGAATAAAAATATACACACAAATAGCACTTTAGATTTGAAAATTTAAGCTTCTATTTTAGTTGAAGATGTGAGCAAAGTAACTTGTAATTGATTTCCTCAGATATCCCATGACTAGAATAAAATGTCTAATAATTAGATTCTAATGATGTAATAATTAGATTACTACGTAACTAGATTACTCCATTACTAGCAAGAATATATTTGGTAGAAAAATAGTATATTAAAGCTGTTAGTACAAAATGATAATGAATTATTAAATAATATGTAAGCTTTTTAGATAAAGATGTGGCTGTAAGCACTATTTACTATAACAAAGATATGGAATCAACCCAATCAGTAGATGATTGGATGAAGAAGGTGTGGTACTTATACACAATGGAATTATATGCTGGTCAGAAAGAACGACATTGCCCCATTTGTAAGGAAATGGAAAGACTTAGAAAAAATCCTGTTAAGTGAAGTAAGCTAGACCCAGAGGAACATATGCTCAATGGTTTTCCTCATTTGTAATAATTAGTACACATCTAGGACTGTCCTAGCAGAGGATTACAATAGTGCAAAACCTAGATACATAAGGTCATATAGGATGAGAATAAATGAAAGGGTCTCTAGGATATGGAAACAAGTGTTTTATCTTGAGTGATTGTTATTCTTTTTTTGTAGTAAGATAGCTCACAACTTACCATAAATTATAAGGTTTTGTTTTTTAAAAAAATTAACATTGATTTTTACATCATATTTCAAATGGCATGTTTAACAAACATTGTTATTCTTAATGTACTATGTTATTTCTCTTCTTTGTTGCCTTTTGATCTCATATGGTTATTGTATCTCAAGGTGATTGGGAGGGGGGTTGGGAGAGGGAAATGGGGACAAAAACATAAGAAGGGGTATCAATATGTGAGAAGTAATGCACCCACTATCTGGCAAATGTAACTGTAACCCCTCTATACATTACCTTGATAGTAACAAAGTAAAATGAAAAAAAAATTTAAAAAAAGATGTGACTACAAAAGAAAATAATTTCAGAAAAGATAGTTAATCTATAGTTAACCTGGGTCATAAGCCAGGTGTGGTGGCTCATCCTAGCTACTCAGGAGACTAAGATCTGAGGATCAGGGTTCAAAGCCAGCTCGGGCACAAAAGGACCTGAGACTCTTACCTCCAGTTAACTTCTAGAAAATGGGAAGTGGGGCTTGGCTCAAGGTAGAGCTCAGGGATAGCACCCAGGCTGAGTTCAAGCCCCATGAACCACCCCCCCAAAAAAAGCCTGGGTAATAAAGCTACTTTTCAAATTCTTATACTGATATAAAAAGTGACATTTTAGGTCTTTATAACAAATATTTATACTCTGCATTAAAGAATTTTGTTGTATTTTTTCTATCCAATATGATTTATAAGACAGTCTCAATTATAAAGTGTAGTTAAATACATTTTTAAAACATGGTAATAAGGCTTGATATTTCTTAAAGAGGGAAATACTAGTTTTCTTCCTCAAATATTTCTGTTACTCATATGTAAAATCCTTTTAAAAACAAGGCATAAAAAGACAGAATGCAAAGAAGGTATTTAAATGATACTTGTGGCCAAGCTCCAGTGGATTATGCTTATAATCCTAGCTCCTTATATGGCTAGGATCTGAGGATTGAGGTTCATAGCCAGCTCAATCAGAGAAGTTTATGAAACTTATCTACAGATAACAAATAAAAAGCTGGATATCAGCTATGGATCAAGTCATAGAGCAATAGCCATGAGTATAAACACTTAGAGACAGTGCTCAGATCCACAATTTAAGCCCCAAGACTTAAATATGTTTGTGGATGGGAACTAGCGGATATAAATACTCTTTTTCTAAGGAGTTGAAGTAAATAATTCATTTATCTATATTTGTATTTACTTTTTATTATGTGGGCTGTTTGTAACTATTGCACAAGAAATATTTTTCCATTATATAGAAGTAATTCAGAGGTAGATTGAACTAGTACCATGTTTCCTTGGATAATGGAAGTAGTTGTGATTGATTGTGGAGCTTGAACTCGGGGCACGGCTGCTGTCCCTGGGCTTGTTTTGTTCAGGGCTAGTACCCTACCACATGGAACCACAGCATCACTTCCTGTTTTCTGGGGGGACCAGAACCTCCTCAGCAATAGTCACCAGCATTCAGTGAACTGGGCTGGGAGCCATTTTAATAGCATGGTGACTGTTCTCCACCTTTGGGCTGATAGAGAGCAGCCTTGAGCCTCAATGTGGCTGAGTTTTGTTCGTTCCTTTTTTTTTTGGTCAATCGTGGGGTTTAAACTCAGGGCCTGAGCACTGTCCTTAAATTTTTCTCAAGGCTGGAGGTCTACCACTTGAGCCATGGCACCATTTCCGGCTTTTTTCTATGCATGTGGTACCAAGGAATCGAATCCTGGTCTTCGTGTATGTTAGGCAAGCACTCTACCACTAAGCCAAACTCTCAGCCCCTGTGGCTGCGTTTTTAAAGGCAAACACCACATACAGGTGATCATAACTACATGCAGGTAGTTGTCATCTTATGATATCACCTTATGATACCCACCTTATGATGCCTTGTGGTTATTGAACCACAAGGATGAAACCACATGCAGGTGGTTGTAACCACACGCAAGTGGTTAAGCAGGTTAAGCATTATTACAACTTGGTAACGAGCCTGACAGGTTATTATAATAAGAATATCATGGACTTTTGTGTCCCAGTTGACTTTCAGTCTCCATTCTCAGATCTCATTCTTCTGAGTAGTTAGGATTACAGGTATGAGCCACCTGCTCCCAGCTTCTAGATTCTTTTATTAGTTATTCCTTTTTTTTTTTTCCTGCCGGTTGTGGGACTTGAACTCTGGGCCTTGGCATTATTCCTGAGCTTTTCAGCTCAAGGTTACTGTCCTACCCCTTGAGCCACAGTGCCACTTCCAATATTTTGTCATTCTTGACAAGGGACTTTCATTCTCAAGACTCCCTATGGTAAGGCTACTCATACTCTACCATCTTGATGTTCCTCCAGGTAGCAGGCAGGAGAAAGGGGAAAAGATGTCAAGTGCTGTCTCTCATCCTTTAAAGAGACTATTGCATGCATGAGGCTTGAACTCTGGGCCTAGGTGCTGCCCTGAACTCTTCAGCTCAAGACTACCGCCCTACCCCTTGACCCATAGCACCACTTTCGGTTTTCTGGTGATTAAATGGAGATAAGAGTCTCACAGACTTTAGTGCCCAGGCTGTCTTCAAACCACGATCCTCAGATCTGAACCTCCTGAGTATCTCACTTGACCCCTTCTACTTACAATTATTAGCTAAGTTAATTGCATGGCCCCACACTTATTTGCAAAGCAAACTAGGAAATGGATTTTTTTTTAAACTAGATATCTTGCTCCCTCAAATAAAATTAGGGTTCTGTTGCTAAGCAAGATGAAAATGGGTATGGAGTTGTGAGCTGTGTAAGAAAGAAATGAGGAACTTTTTTTTTTGTTGTTTTGTTTTAGTTTTTTGAGTTTTCACCCTGTTTTCTTTTTTCTTTTTTTTGCCAGTCCTGGGCTTGAGCTCAGGGCCTGAGCACTGTCCTTGGACTTTCTCAAGGCTAGAGCTCTACCACTTGAGCCTCAGCACCACTTCCGGCTTTTTTTTTTTTTTTTTTTTTGCCAGTCCTGGGCTTGAGCTCAGGGCCTGAGCACTGTCCTTGGACTTTCTCAAGGCTAGAGCTCTACCACTTGAGCCGCAGCACCACTTCTGGGTTTTTTTCTATATGTGGTACCGAGGAATCGAACCCGGGTCTTCATGCATGCTAGGCAAGCACTTTAACCACTAGGGCAAACTCCCGGTCCCCACTTCCGGCTTTTTCTACATAGGTGGTACCAAGGAATCGAACCCGGGTCTTTGTGCATGCTAGAAGAGCACTTTAACCACTAGGCCAAACTCCCGGCTCACCCTGTTTTGTTTTAATCTGTGTTATCAGTTTTACTGCTCAGTTTTTAGAATGGAGAAGTTACAATGTGAAGAATAAAATAGTGGGCTTGGCCATAAATATAACAGGTTAATTATTTGATCAAGTTTTCTTTTTCCTTTTTTTGGCCAGTCCTTGGGCTTTCTCAAGAGTAGAGCTCTATCACAGCACCATTTCTGGCCTTTTCTATATATGTGGTACCAAGGAATCGAACCTGGGTCTTTGTGCTTGCCAAACAAGCACTCTACGACTAGGCCTAAGTCCCATCCAGATGCCCAAACCTTTTTTTGCCATTCCTGGGGCTTAAACTCAGGGCCTGAGCACTGTCCATGGGCTTTCTCAAGGCTAATGCTCTACTACTTGAGCCACAGCCCCATTTCTGGCCTTTTCTATGTATTTGGTACCAAGAAATTGAATCTAGGTCTTCCTGCATGCTAGGCAAGCACTCTTACCACTAGGCCAAACTCCCAGCCCTCAATTATTTGAATACTCTCACTGGGCAGAGTGACTCACGCCTGTAATCAATCTAGCTACTCAGGAGGCTGAGATCTGAGGCTCTCAGTTCAAAGCACAAGGTCTGGAAGATTCTTATCTCCAGCTAACTGCTAGAAAACTGGAAGAGGGGTTGTGGCTCAAGAGGTAAGGCATTAATCTTGAGCTCAAGAGCTCAGGGACAACACCCAAGCCCAGGGGTAGGGCAGTTGCCTTGAGCTGAAGAGCTCAGGGACTGGGCCCAGACGGAGTTCAAGCCCCATGACCCAACCCCCCAAAAAAATTCTTTTTCAAACTTTAACGTTCACAATTAGTCACCAGAGAAGGATCTGTTAAACTGGAGGAGGGAGGGGTGTCTGTGAAGGGCCTCCATTTCTAATACCAGTGTTGCAGGCTGAGGGCTATACTTTTTTTGGGGGGGTGGGGAGTGGGTCATGGGTCTTGAACTTGGCCTGGGCACTGTCCCTGAGCTCTTTAGCTCAAGGCTACCACCCTACCCTTGAGCCAAGCCCCACTTCCCATTTTCTAGTTGTTAATTGGAGATAAAAGTCTCAGATCCCTTTGTGCCCAGGCTGGCTTTGAACCTTGATCCTCAGATCTCAGCCTCCTGAGTAGCCACCATGGCAGTGCCACATTTTTGAGTAGCAAGGTACCAAAAGATAAAGCATGGAGGGGTACTAATTGAGAGTACTATTTCAGATGAACACTTAGCTTATTTATATTTAACTGATAGTTGCTCTTCAGGTTGAGGTACTTGTTTTTTGCCAGTCCTGGGCCTTGAACTCAGGGTCTAGACACTGTCCTGGGGTTTCTTAAGGCTAGAGTTCTACCAGTTGATCCATACCACCATTTCTGGCTTTTTTCTATGTATGTGGTACCAAGGAATCGAACCCAGGTCTTTGTATATGCCAGGCAAGCACTCTACCATTAGGCTAAGCCCCTGGCCCCTTGCACAGCCTTTTGTAGGGGGCTGATTCTTTTTTTTTATTAAAGAATTTATTAACATTTATTTTTACATCGTATTTCAAATGACAAGTTTAACAAACAAGTATATACAATCACTGGCACTTTGATTTTAGAACATAATTAAAATTATGCTGAGGGTTTGTATGTTATAGATAATATTAATCTATGTAATAAAACATTGTATCTATAGAGTCATAAATTTTTATGTCTATGTAGTTGTGTTTATATTTCCAATGCCATGTCCGTAGCATTGGATATGCAAATATTGAGTCATTGCTCAATATTTTGATCTAATAGCCACATAGTAAGGATACTATGTGCCTTTTGTCCCTTTGGTCTTGATTTGTCTCACTCACTTGATTTGTCTCTCTCTAGATTCATCCAGTTTCCTGCAAATGTCATTATTTTATCTTGTCTGTTGGCTATATGTATATATATATATATATATGTATACATATATATATACCACATTTTTTACATCATATTTTAAATGACATGTTTAATAAACAAGTGTTCAAGAAGGGAATCTCTATATACAATCATTGGCACTTAGTTTTTAGAACATAATCAAAATTAGGCTAAGGGTTTGTATATCATAGATACATATTAATTTATGAAATAAAACATGTCTATAGAGTCATAGGTTTTTATGTCTATGTAGTTATGTTTATATTTCCAATACCATGTATATACCACATTTTTTGTATCCATTCATCTGCAGTAGGGCATCTGGATTGTTTCCATTGCCTGGCTATTGTGAATAGTGCAGAGATGAACATAGCTGAGCAGGTGTCCTTATATCCTGCGTTATGATGTTCAGGATAGATGCCCAGGAGTGGTATGGCAGGATCGTAGGGAAAGTCTATTTTCAGGCTGAACTGTAGTCCTTAGATCTCAGTCTACTGAGTAGCTAGGATTACAGGTGTGAGCCACTACACCCAGCTATAAAATTCTTTTTTTCCCCCTCTCTCTGTCAAAGAGATATATATATATAATATATATTATATATATATATCTTTGGTGGACTAGAGTTTGAACTCAGGTCTTTACGTTGAGTATGCAGGCGCTCTATTAGCTGAAGTATTCCCCCAGTCCCTGGATAAAGCATTTAATGCTATGTAAATTTAGCCTTAAATTTCATTTTTCTAGATATAACTGAAATCATACAATATCAAAAACTAACTGGCTATATTTTATTATCATCTAATAATTCTTTAATGCTTCCTAATTTGTAATGTATTTTTAATTTGGCAATACTGCTTGGGATAGTTCAGCTAAGTTTAGTGAATGGTACTAGAAACATTTCAAAGAACTTTTTGTACATTTATCTTTCAGAAAAATACCTCAAAAACTGTCATATGTACATAGTGCTCTCTTCTTAAATAAACTTTTAAATTATTGCCTTTATTTGTTTCAGTGTCTCTGAATGAGGTTTCATTGGTAGTGGATACCAAACACTTGAAGAGGTTTGGGTTGTGGAAAAGTAAGGATGAGGATTATAATAAAAGGAGTCATGCAATCCTTTTCCTCTGGGTTTCTTCACGTTATCTTCAAGAAATTCAAACCCAGTTAGAGAACTCTCTATTAAGCCAGCAATGTGAGTATAAAATAACTTCTAAGTATCAGGATGACCTTAGAAGTCTTACAATAAGTCTTCTAAAATTTTTATAGAATAAAATGATTTTATCTCATGTTATTATATAAGATAAATTATATAAATCATTTTCTTTGTTGACATGATTTCTTCTGGCAATTTTATTTAGGTCAATTAAGTTAATTTATAAAATGAAAAGAATACCTTACCTTAAAAACACCTTAAATATTGTTTACATTGAAAACTATCTTGCTTCTGAAAACAGAACTATCTTTTAGTAAGTTAACCTTTCTCATGTGATTTTTGGCACTGTGTCTAATGGATTGTGATAGTTAATGACAGTTAAATATAATATACTTATCTTCAACTTTTCTTAGTTTTTGGAAAATAAATTTCAGTTTCCTTCTCTGAAAGTCTGTATGCACTCATAAAAATATGTATATAGATACATCAACTCATGAAGTTGAAAATGGAATTAGTTTAGATGTAAGTAAAATTTGTTCTTTTGATTTCTTTACCATCTTCCCCCCCTTACTTTCTTGTATATTTTAGTTTTAAGTAGTAAGCTTTTTTTTTTTTTTTTCCTGGTCAGAAGTATGGCTTGAACTCTGGGCCTTGATGCTGTCTCTGAGCTCTTCAACTCAAGGCTATCGCCCTACCCCTCGGCCTGGGTGGTATCCCTGAGCAAGATCTTCTTCAGCTCAAGGCTACCACCTGGTACCCCTTGTGCCACAGCACCACTTCCAGTTTTCTAGTGGTAAATTAGAGATAAGAGTCTCATGGACTTTTATTGCCTGGGCTGGCTTTGAACCTTGATCCTCAGATCTCAGCCTCCTGAGTAGCTAGGATTACAGGTGTGAGCCACTGCGCCTGGCTTTGGTTCTAGATTAATAGTTACTTATTTTGGAATTTTAATTTGCCTGGGTTATCATTTAACATACAGAATGCATCATTGAGTTTTATATTACTCTTACTTGTATTACATTATGTTAACTATAATCCCTTTGAAAAGTAATACTAGTTATAAAAATTGTTTTTATTTCTTTCATAGCAAAATCCAGTGAATTCATTTTCCTTGAGCTAAACAATGCCATTTCTCAAAGAGAAGAGTTGAAATTGAAAGATATTATGATGGAAATAAGTACAACCAACGGAGAATTGGAGCTTTCTTATCCATTATCTTGGGTGCAGGCATTTCCTTTGTTTCAAAACCTTTCTTCAAAAGAGAGTTCCTTTATTCATTACTACTGTGATTCAGCTTGTTTATCCACTACTGCTGCTGCTGAAGAAATGAAGATGAAACCATTATCTCAGGTTAGCATATGATTAACCTGATTAGCAGGAGGTAGAGAGGTAAACATTCTTTCACAGATATTAACTCTGGGCCTGTGTGCTGTCTCTGAGATTGTTTTTCTCAAGGCCAGCTCTCTACTACTTCAGCCACTGTGCCACTTCCAGCTTTTTCAGAGTAGTTTATTGGAGATAAGAATCTCATGGACTTTCCTGCCTGGGCTGGCTTTGAATTTAAGATTAAGATCCTCAGATCTCAGCCTCCTGAATAGCTAGAATAACAGATGTGAGCCACTGGTGCCCAGCATAAAATATTTTTTAAACTAATTTTTAATGTTTTAACAATTTTATTTTCTATTTATTCTCTGCTTATAGGGTACAGAGAAATCTAACCCAGACTTCATATATGCAAGGAAAGTAGTCCACCAACTCAGCCACATCCCCAACCCCCAAAATGTTATGTTTTATCAAAAGAACAAAGAACTAATCTCAAAGAATTCTCAATGCCAAAGGCAGAAAGTTGATTAACAAAATCTATAGTAACATGAAATGCTAACCAGAGGATAATAAAAATATATACTTAACAATAGATAACTGAGTTAATGAGTGAATAAATAAATGACCAATAGAGCAGTCCTTTCTTTAAAAGACTGCAGTTAGTAAACACAAAAACAAAGAAAACGTATTTGCTAAACATAGCTACAAAAGCATTATATTTATGATTGTTTTAGGCAAGATCCATTGACAGATGTGAAATTTAACAGATGATCATTTAAGAAGAAATAGATACCTATAGTTTAAATTTTGTGAGTATTAATATTTATTATTAATATTTACTATTATTTGTATAGCATTTATTTTATTAGTAGATGTTGATATTCCTGAAGAAAATAAATACTCATGAATAAAAGCAATAACTGCAGTGGAGATCCCTGACAGATATTACCTTAAATGAACAAAGTCAACATCACTTGATAATACAAACTGATATAATGTTGTATTACATATGGTGATATTGATCACAAAAATTTTTTGGCTTGGTTATTTTTTTTTCTTTAGCTCAAGGCGACTGCCCTACCCCTTGAGCCATAGCACCACTAAGTATAAATATTACTCATTGGTATGATAATCACAAATCTACTTTTACCTTTGTCTTAAAAATATTAACATTTATGTTTATTCATTTAAAAAAGAATACTTTCTTGTTATTCTTTCAGCCCTCAAATACAGATGCAGCCAAGCCTACTTACACGTTCCTGCAGAAACAGAGTAGTGGTTGCTACTCACTTTCTATCACATCCAATCCAGATGAAGAATGGCGAGAAGTCAGGCACACTGGACCTGTTCAGAAGTATGTACTGTGTTATATCCTATTTGTAGGCAGGCTATCGTAGTTTTCATTCATTCATGCTGCTGCTTTTCAGTAGTTTATCTTTTAGAATGTTTTGGATTTTACTTTCGTGGTAATGGGTAGTAATATAATTTTTTTGAATTTATAAGGAACTTACAGTAGTAAGAAAATAGTAAGTGCCATTTCAATTGGTTTATTTTTATGTAAGACAAATAACAGTAAAATGTTACATTTGGTAAAAATTAAAATGTTTATTGAAAGTACTGGAATAGCAATATAGGTTTTGTTTTGGTAAGCCTTGTATTTGCTAAGCAAACATCCTTCCATTTAAGCCACATCCTTAGCCAGATAGTTATTTTTCAGCTAATATTTCATGTTTTGCCTGGGGCTGGGCTTTGACAGGTGATCCTCCTAAAATACCTCCTGCATAGCTGGAGAATACAGGTCTGTGCCATCATGCCCAGCTTTATTGTTTTTTAAATTTTTTAATTTATTTTTGTGTCATGGGGCTTGAACTCGGACTGGGCACTGTTCCTGAGCTTTTCAGCACAAGGCTACCACCCTACCCCTGGACCTGGGCCTTGTCCCTGAGCTCTTCAGTTCAAGGCTAGTACCCTACCGTGAGCCAAGGCCCACTTCCCATTTTTGTAGAGTTTAATTGGAGATAAGAGTCTCAGGTCCTTTTGTGCCCAGACTGGCTTTGAACCTTCATCCTCAGATCTCAGCCTCCTAAGTAGCTAGGATTATAGGCATGAGCCACTGCGCCTGGCTCCAGCTTTATTATTGAGGTGAGCTTGTGCTAATTTTTTCCTGGCTGGCCTTGAACCACAGTCTTCCTAATCTCTGCCACCCAAGTAATTGAGATTATAGGTGTGAACCACCATTCCCAAACCAGCAATGGACGTTTTTGAAGATTAAATATTCCATGTCTATATTAGGAGAGAGAAAATGAAATTGCTTCTAAAGAATACCTCATCTGGGGCCGGGAGTTTGGCCTAGTGGTTAAAGTGCTTGCCTAGCATGCATGAAAACCCGGGTTCGATTCTTCGGTACCACATACATAGAAAAAAGCCGGAAGTGGTGCTGAGGCTCAAGTGGTAGAGCTCTAGCCTTGAGAAATTCCAAGGACAGTGCTCAGGCCCTGAGCTCAAGCCCAGGACTGGCAAAAAAAAAAAAAAAAAAAGAATACCTCATCTTAAGAGTTTGGAGTTAATTACAAGTTCTCTTTCAAAAGTTGCTTTTTTTAAAAAAAAGTTCTTTTTTTGTTCATATTTCATGTATCTTATGATTATAAAGCAGAAGTGCTTATGTAGTTTAGATGCTTTTTATGCCTTTATGTCCTCCCTTCCTCCCTCCTTCCCTCCCCCTCTCTCTTTCTCTCTCTTTCTCTCTCTTCCACTCCCCTAATAATTGGAAACATTGGACAGGAAAATAGCCAATTAGAAACTATCAAGAAAACTTTTTTTGTTTGTTTTTGGTTCTGTGGTATTAAGATGAAAGCAATTGTGGATGACTCTTAGGTTCTTGAACTATTTTGATGCAAGAAATATATGCCTTTACTAAGTTACTGCACTTGCCCATCAAGTACTGCCATAACTGTTCCAAAAATAGAGGCTGGCTGTACTATATTTTTGGTCTTAGGGTACCAGAAGTTGCCTACTAGTTATTATTTGTTCTCTGCTACTTTTTGATGTCATTTCATGATTTTGTTTCTTCATTTTCTGTTAAGGTTTACTTGTAAGTACTTGTTTTGGGAAACATGCCTCCTAAACTATCCTGTTATTTTTGTTGTTGTTGCTACTTGCTAGCACAGTTTTTTGTTTTTTTTTCTGAGTATATTTTTCTCATATATTTTTATTGTAATTAATAGAATGGTTACATTATATTCGCCAGATAGAAAGTGCATTACTTCACATACATTGATACCCTTTCTCATGTCTTGGTCCCCATTTCCCTCCCCCCAACCCCCACCCCTCATCTTGTTTTCCCCCCTTCCCTATCCAATTTCAAATAACCAAATACAAATAGATCCAATATATCAGATAACAAAGTGAAATACTGTAACAATATGAGATAACCAAGGGACAGCAAAGGAGATGAGAGATAGCATAGTACATTAAGGACAACAATCATTCATTATATGGTTTTGTTTCTATATCCTAGGGGTCCTTTCATTTAGTGTCATACTGTATGGCCTTATGTATCTAGGTTTTGGAAAGCACAATTTTTGACTGTTGGCTTATATGAGTGGAAAGGAATTGCCTTATGGATTCAAATGCAGAACTGGAAGTAGAATATAGAAAAATCTGTACTTTTTTTTAATTGTTGAAAGTTAAAAAAATTATATAGGGGATTCTGGGCTCGGGTAGCTCATGCCTGTAATCCCAGCTTCTTTGGGAGGATCACGGTTCAAAGCCAGTCTAGGCAAGGAAGTCCATGAGACTCTTCTTTATCTCTAATTAACCACCAGAGAACCAGAAGTGGTGCTGTAGTTCAATGCGGTAGAGTGGTAGTCTTGAGCTGAAGAACTCATCAACAGTGCCCAGGTCAAGAGTTCAAGCCCCACACTTGTTTGTTAAACATGACATTTGAAATATGATGTAAAAATCAATGCTAATAAATTCTTTAATAAAAAAATTTCAAGCCCCACAACCGACCAAAATAAATTATATAGAAGAGAGACATCCTCAATGATTTTGTAACTGATGAAGCCTATTAAGATTAGGTAAAGCCAGGCATGGTGGCTCACGCCTGTAATTCCAGATACTCAGGAGGCTGAGATTTGTGGATCAAGGTTCAAAGCCAGTCTGCACAAAAGGACCTGAAACCCTTATCTCCAATTAATCACTAGAAAATGGGAAGTGGGGCTTGGCCCAAGGGTAGGGCACTAACCTTAAACTGAAGAGCTCAGGGACAGTGCCCAGGCCCAGTGGTAGGATGGTAGCCTTGAGCTGAAGAGCTCAGGGACAGTGCCCAGGCCCAGGGGTAGGGTGGTAGCCTTGAGCTGAAGAGCTCAGGGACAGTGCCCAGGCAGAGTTGAAGCCCCATGACCCACAAAAAAAAAAAAAAGATTAGGTAAATATTGAAAATTGTATAAATACAATAATTTGTTGAGGCTAGTCTGCATGAGAATTAATTGGAAAAGACTATTCAGTGAGAGTGTCATATTAATAGCTTTGTGAGAATTTAGGAAAATATTCTGCATATTTTCAGTTATAGTTATATTTTGCCTACCCAGTTAGTGTTTCATCTGACATTTCATAGATACTAAAAATTTCACTACCAATAAAATTTTAACTTTATTTTTTTAAAGGTTGATTGTATATCCTCCGCCACCTACTAAGGGAGGGTTAGGAGTAACTAATGAAGATTTGGAATGCTTAGAAGAAGGAGAGTTTCTAAATGATGTAATAATTGATTTTTACCTGAAGTAAGTATAATAATAAACTCTTCTTTGTTTCATAGGTTTTGTTATGGAACTGGAAATGAATGTCTTTATTTGAACTATTTTAACTTTAACAAAATTTCACATTTGGAATTTTTTTTTTTTTTGCATGTGAGTGTGTGGGGCAGGGGTTCTTTAGTTGTTTAGAGCCTGGGCTGGCTTTGAAATGCAGTCCTTAGATCTCAGACTCCTGAGTAGCTAGGATTTCAGGAGTGAACCACTGTTCCTGGCTTATAAGATTTTTTTCTAAAGTTGACCAAATTCAGTTTCATTCTTTTAATTTTCATTGATACTGCATATGTAGAATGTATGCACATCATATTTTCCATATGATATTTGATTAATATTTTATTCTCTTTACCTCTATGGGGCTACTGTTCCATTCTTCTCTTACTTTAATGTGTCTAGTGTAAATATGATGATTGGTAGGAGTTTGATATATACTTATTAACTAAATGAATGAATAAGTTGACACTTATTCATTTAGGTACCTAAAAAGTCAGAGAAGATGTGAGATGGTTTTGATTTAATTTGATATATTTATAATTTCTAGAATTAGGATAATTGGAGAAAATGGCACAAAAATAAAATAATAATTACTTTTATTGGGTTGGTACTTTACAGGTATCTTATGTTGGAGAAGGCATCTGATGAACTTGTTGAACGAAGTCACATTTTTAGTAGTTTTTTCTATAAATGCTTAACAAGGAAGGAAAATAATTTAACAGAAGATAATCCAGATCTTTCGTAAGTCAATTCTCTCATGCTGCTGTGTTTTAGGAGAAAGTATACTATTTTTATGCTCCTTGTGAAGGGCTTCTTTATTATATTTTGTAGACAGTATCACCACAGAGTAGGATTTGGGAATGTTTGCTGTAAGAGCCGTTTCTTGTACTTTTCACTAGTTTAATCGCTTTCCACATGGAGGCTGACTGCTGCAGGTTGCCTGTATTCCCTGTTGGATGCCAAGTGGAAGTATGAGGAGTTGGAGGGCAAAGAAGGAATAAAGAAGTCAAACTTTACCTTTGGTCATGATTTTATTAAGAAATTGTGTTTCTATTGTGGGTCCATCTTTCACTGGACAGAACAGTTAGACCTCCAGCCACTGACATTTAATTGACTCATTGCCATTTAAAAGTTTTATACTTCAACTGGGTGCAGTGGCTCACACCTGTAATCCTAGCTGCTCAGGAAGCTGAGATCTGAGAAGCCAGTTCAAAGCCAGCCCAGGCACTAAAGTCCATGAGACTCATCTCCAGTTAGCCACCAGAAAACTGGAAGTGGCACTGTGGCTCAAGGGGTAGGGTAGTAGGCTTGAGCTAAAGAGCTCAAGGGCAATGTCCAGGGCAAAGTCTCATGACTTTCAAAAAAAAAAGTTTTGTACTTCTTTCCTAACCTCTGTAACCAGTTCTTTTTATTACATTCTCCTTTTGATCATTGCCGACATATATTACTGTTTAATTAACTTGATGCAATGTCATGTGAAATACCATATTAGTCTGAAAAGTTTAGCTGAATTTCTGGCCGGATATTTTTTTGTTGTTGTTGGTTGTGGAGCTTGAACTCAGATACTATCCCTTAGTCTTATTGTTTAAGGATAACTCTGTACCACTTTGAACTATAGCTCCACTTACAGTTTTTTTGTGGTTAATTGGAGATGAGAATCTCACAGACTTTCCTCCTGAGGCTGGCTTTGAATCATAATCCTCTGATCTTAGCTTTCTGAGTAGCTAGGATTACACATTATAGCCACCAGGATGTGTCTCTGGCCAAGTATTTTTTCGATTAGTATTAAGAGCTATCCTTTTTTTTTTTTCTCCTTAATTTCCAGAATTGCACAGAGAAGACATAGAAGAGTAAGAACATGGACTCGTCACATAAACATTTTTAATAAAGATTACATTTTTGTCCCTGTAAATGAGTCGTGAGTATTTCAGATTACTTAAAGGCAAATTAAAGAAAGATAATTTAGAAAAAAAAATACTTACAGTGCTAGTAATCAGTAGACTAATAATCAGTAAAAAGTATAATACATAAATCCCAGGTGACACCTTTAATTTTTTTTCTCTGAAAATAGCTAAAACAATGAATCACTTACCTTAGGTTTCTAGTTTGACAGTGTTTATGTTGTAAATATAGTTGAAAAACAAAAATGCCATATAGCTGTAAGACCATAAGGACTGAGACTTTTTTTTCAGTACTGGGGTTTGAACCAAAGGCCTCACATTTGCTGGACAGGTGCTCTAACTTTTGAGCTAGGTCCCAGCCATTGAATGTTATTTGATATAAGAAAAAAATTTACTAAATATATTATAAAAAGATGATGTTGAGTCTATTTACATTCTCAATAGAAAACAGGTTATATGAAAAAAATACAGTTTGAATTACTTAAATTTTATCATAAATAGCTTTACTTGTGGCTATTTGTCTTAGATTGACTGTTGGACATTATACCAAGTATTATTACAGTGGATATATAAAAATTAATATGAAAGTTTATCATACCCACTTTCTCATATATAGCTCTAGAATACATTCTTTTGTATTGCTTAGATTTTGCATGTTTTTAAGATTATAGTTCTTCTTCAACAGGTCTCACTGGTATCTTGCAGTCATTTGTTTTCCATGGTTAGAAGAAGTTGTGTATGAAGATTTCCCACAAAGTATATCCCAGCAATTCCAGGCTCCGCAATCTCAGCATGACAACAGAACAACAGGTGACATTGTTAATGTAATGTTTTTAGTAATGACATAATAAAATGGCTATAGGTTATAGTAGTAAGTTAAAAGTAATGCATTGATCAACTTATTAGAACAAAGAATAAAGTTTGAAATTTTTATTATAGACCTATAGCAGTTAAATTTTTGACATAAGATATTATTATAGAATTTTTAAAGAAAAGTTTTTCTAATATGACTAAGCCTTATGTCACAAATCTTCAGACATAATCTGAATTCTCAATTACTGCTTCATTGCTTATGTGACAATACTGGGGCTTGAAATAAGGGCACAAAGAATTCAAGCCCCAGGACTAGCCACTAAATAAATAAATAGATAAATGACAGTTTGAATTTATCACTGTTACACATACAGTAAAGACTCATACTCACTTCACTATCTTTTATTAGATAATGATCTACATACTACTTCAACAAGTGCAGAGGATTCCAAAGTAAGTGTGCTTTATATAAATAAGAGGAAGGCAGACTCATATATAATGTTATACAGTGTCACTAAGTGAACATGATTGAGTATTGCTAGTTCATAGATTCTGCTTCTTTGAAAATTTTGAATCAAGAAACAAGTGAAAGTTTTTCTTCTTGTACATGTTTACCTTGCTTTAATTTCCTTTCAGAGATTCACTATATACCTTAGAAAAATAAAAGTACAGAAAGGGCCTGCATTAAAGAAATCAAATTTTTTATATTATTTCTGAAATTTATAATCACAATCAAACATCTCTTTTTGCTTATTACAGATTAATACTTTTTTGTTCTTCAAAAGGGAGAAATACATCTTTATTTACATCTTGAATTCAGTTAGGAAATGTATTAACGACAGATCAAATTCCTGTTCATCTTTGTTCAATGATAAGTGACTGGAACTATTCAAGTTCTAGACTACTTATTATGTCTGGGTAAACTAGTTCCATACTGTTACATTGTCAGTATAAGAAAATAAGTTGAGCCAGGCACTGTGTCTCATGCCTGTAATCCTGTAATCCTAGCTACTCAGGAGGCTGAGATCTGAGTATTGTGGCTCAAAGCCAGCCCAGGTACTAAAAAAGTCAGTGAGACTCTTTTATCTCCAGAAAATAGTAAATGACTCTGTGGTTCAGGGTATATAGCCTTGAGCTATAGAGCTCAGGGCTAATGCCCAGTTCGCATCCCATGATCCCCCCTCCATCCCTTCCCGGGCGGGGGGGGGGGTAGGAGGGGGAGGCAAGAAAAGAAATGGATGAATTTTTGGAAAATGAAATTAGCTCACTAAAGATTATGAAAAGAACTCTTAATTGAAATATTTTAAAGATTCAGAATATTAATGTATTCAACTAGTTGCAAAGTCATAAAAATTTATTTTATTACAGACTTCTGAGATGAGTATGACAATACCAAAGAAACTGTGTAAAAGGTAAGAATATACTATGATAATAATGATTTTCTCATATTTAGGCATATTTTTTATATAAACATGTACATCTTAATTTCTTTGTTTGCTTTTTTTAGGCCTTGTATACTCATACTAGATTCCTTGAAAGCTGCCTCTATACAAAATACAGTTCAGAATTTACGAGAGTAAGTAGCAGTAATGACAGTTTTATCATTTCAGGATTTTGAAGTTGTTTTAACAGTTTCTGGAAACAAACCAGTATGGTTGTGTATGTGTGTATTCCCAGCCCTCAGTAGGATGAGGTAGGAGAATCATGAGTTCAAGGCTGCCTAAGTTCCATAGTAAAACCCTGCCTCAAATGTAAATGAATAGGAGCCAGGAGTTTGGCCTAGTGGTAGAGTGCTTGCTTAGCATGCACAAAGACCCTGGCTTGATTCTTCAGTACCATATACAGAGAAAAAAGCTGAAAGCAGTGCTGTTGCTCAAGTGGTAGAGCACTATCATTGAGAAAGCTCAAGGAGCTCAGGCCCCGAGTTCCAGGCACAAGACTGGCAAAAAACAAAAAACAAAAAAAAAACTAGGCACTGGTGGCTTACACCTGTAATCCTAGCTACTCAGGAGGCAAATATCTAAGGATCACAATTTCAGTCTAATCCAGGATGGGAAGTCTGTGACACTCTTATCTCCAATAAACTATTCAGAAAGAGGGAAGTGGTGCTATGGCTCAAGTTATAGAGTGCTAGTCTTGAGCAAAAGAGCTCAGACCCATAGTTCAAGCCTCAGGACTGACAAAAAAACAACAAAAAAAACATTTTTTGACAGCACTATAACTAAAATCATATTTGAATATGCATTTAAGTAAACTCTACAAATTTTATAAAGTCTGAAAAGTCAATAATATATGTCCTCTATTATATGTTAATAATTAAGCATTAATATTCTCAAGGGTTTTCTCAAAAGTAAATTCAGAATTTGTATTTATAGTTGAACAAAAACATAACTTTGTGAAAGATTGCAAATCATAGTGATTAACCAAAGTTCTGTCTGAAAAACAACAACAAAAAAGAACACTTAAGAATTCTATCAGGGGCCGGGAATTTGGCCTAGTGGTTAAAGTGCTTGCCTAGCATGCATGAAGACCTGGGTTCGATTCCTCGGTACCACATACATAGAAAAAAGCCGGAAGTGGTGCTGAGGCTCAAGTGGTAGAGCTCTAGCCTTGAGAAAGTCCAAGGACAGTGCTCAGGCCCTGAGCTGAAACTCAGGACTGGCAAAAAAAAAAAAAACCAAACAAACAAAGAATTCTATCATTATTAGAGTTGGGAGTTTGGCTAGTCTAGTAAAGTGTTTGCCTAGCATGCACCAAGACCCAGGTTCGATTCCTTAGTACCGCATACAGAAAAAACCAGAAGTGATACTGTGGCTCAAGTGGTAGAGCTCGTCTAGCCTTGAGAAAGCCCAAGGATAGTGCTCAGGCCCTGAGTTCAGGATTGGCCAAAAAAAGAGAGAAAAAAAATTCTGTCACTGTTAATATGTATGTGTGTGTATACACGTGTATGTTGTGTCTAGTGTCTGTGTGATTTCTATGTATGTGATTTAATACTTTACTGTAGGATCAAAAAACACTAATGGGCTGGGAATGTGTCTTAGTGGTAGAGTTCTTGTATAGCATGCATGAAGCCCTGGTTTCCATTTCTCAGTGCCATATAAACAGAAAAAGCTGTAAGTGATGCTATGGCTCAAATGGTAGAGCGCTAGTCTGGAGCAGAGAGAGTGTTCAAGGACAAATCCTAGACCCTGAGTTCAAGCCCCAGGACTGGCAAAAAACAAAACAAAAAGCACTAGCAATGAAACTCTTCCACTTGAGGCTCAGTACCACTTCTGTCTTTTTTCTATGTATGTGGTACCCAGGAATTGAACCTGAGTCTTCATGCAAGCTAGGCAAGCACTCTACCACTAGGCCAAACTCCCAGCCCCTGAGCAATGAAACTTTTTAAGCCATCTATTAGTTTACTTTATAATATAGATGACTTTTATATATTTGAGTTGTAATAGTTGCGTTGTTGGAAAAAATCGTGCTTTTAGCTTTAAACTATTTTCTTAAATGACACATGAAAAACTCATAATTTGTACTGTTAAAGCTTAGTCTTTGGAAATTCAGCTTGAAACAACAGACGTGGTAGTAAATGTTTCTTTGCCTTTATGAAAGTGTTGCATAGTAAAGGAAATTTATACTCAACTCACTGTATTTATTGATGATTTCAGGTATTTGGAGGTAGAATGGGAAGTAAAGCGAAAAACTCACCGTGAATTCAGTAAAACAAATATGGTAGACCTATGCCCTAAAGTTCCTAAACAGGATAATAGCAGTGATTGTGGAGTATATTTACTACAGTATGTGGAAAGCTTCTTCAAGGTAGGTGAAGTACTACCAGCATATATTTTCAAATTCATGAGTAAACAAAAAGCCAGGAAAATGTCATAGTAGTCAAGGAAAAAAGTAAAATAGAATCTTTATAATGATTTGATTAATAGAAAAATCATAGCTAAAGGAGGACAAAATAGATGAAGAGATGAAATGTATTAAAAAATCAATAAACATTCTAAAGCTGAAAATATATAATAAAATATCTGACGTTAAGAATATCTGGAGGCACGGGCCGGGAGTTTGACCTAGTGATAGAGTGCTTGCCTAGCATGCACAAAGACCCGGGTTGGATTCCTTGGTACCACATACATACAAAAAAAAAGCCGGAAGTGGTGCTGAGGCTCAAGTGGTGTAGCTCTAGCCTTGAGAAAGTCCAAGGACAGTGCTCAGGCCCTGAGCTCAAGTCCAGGACTGGCAAAAAAAAAAAAAAAAAAAAAAAAAAAGAATGTCTGGAGACACATGCTTGTGCTCCCAGCGATGGGCAGCTAAGGCAGGAGGATTGCAAGTTTTGAGTCCAGCTTGGACTTTTATTCTCAAGAACTTGTCTCAGAACAGACAAAGCAACTTTATTTGATAGTTTTTAAGAGGATGTTGGGTACAGCAGTAGGTGAATTAGTGAACTTGAAAAAAAGATGACAGAAAATATTAAAAGTATAGCTCAAGGAAAAAAAGAGAGAGAAGAGAATATAATAGACAAGAGAAAGTTAAAAGTTCTAATTTACATGTAATTAGAGTTCCAAAATGACTGGAAAGAGGAAGGATATGAAATATTTGAAATTTCCCCCAAATTCAAAGATCCCATTTATTCAAGAAGCTCAGAACACAATAGCTGCAGAAATTAATTAATAAAGACAATTGTCTGTATTTTCTTTCCCACAGAGACTCTATAATTGCTCTTCCAACACTGAAAACTAAATCTTTTTTTTTTTATTGTTTTTTATTTTGTCAGTCTTGGGGCTTGAACCTCTGGCTTGGGTGCTGTCCCTAAGCTGTTCATCTCAAGGCTACCACCCTATTCCTGGAGCTACAGCCAACTTCCTGTTTTCTAGTGGTGAACTGGAGATAAGAGTTTCTAGGACGTTAGTACCCAGGCTGTCTTTGAACAGTGATCCTCAGATCTCAACCTCCTGAGTAGCTAGAATTATAGGCGTGAGCCACTGCACCCAGCTAAGACTAAATCTTAAATGGCAAGGAACCACAGTTTTCTTTTTCATTTTCATCTATCAGCTCATTAGTTCAGTTGGAAGCAGTATCATTATGAAAGATGTGCTTTTGCTCAGAATTGTTCTTAGAGGATGCTTAAAAGTACCTTTGAAGGGCCGGGAGTTTGGCCTAGTGGTAGAGTGCTTGTCTAGCATGCACAAAGACCCAGGTTCGATTCCTTGGTACCACAAACTTAGAAAAAGCCAGAAGTGGTGCTGAGGCTCAAGTGGTAGAGTTCTATCCTTGAGAGAAAAAAATCCAAGAAGAGTCCTCAGGCCCTGAGCTTACGCCCAGGACTGGCAAAAAAAAAAAAAAAAGTACCTTTGAAGTATGTAGCTTATAGTGTGCAGTACAAGTTCTTAGAGTCTTTAATAATGGGGAATAATAATAATAATATATATAAAGAGATATAATAAATGACATCATACAGTCAATAAGATCCCCCTCATTATTTATTTCATACTGGAACTTTGTCATGAGGTGACAGTTCTGATACTCTAACATTATTTTTCTAATAAATTTGATTTTGTGTTTAGAATATTTAAGCAGACTTCTGAGTTGTGCTGTCTGTGTTTTACCAGGTCTATTCGTGACTACTCACTAAAACATACATTGTAGCAGAATAAACAATGTTTAATTTGATATTCAAGAGTTAGTGATTTAGTGAAAATGTCCTAAATTGATTGTGATGATGGTTATACACTAAATAAATGAAAGAGTTTTGCTTTGTAAGAATTATATTGTGTCCCAATCATCCAGAAACAAAGACATACTAAATCCACCAACACAACAATGTTCATTGCAGTACTATTTACCATAGCAAAGATAGGGAACCAACCTAGATGTCCCTCAGTTGATGAGTGGATCAACAAGATGTGGTATTTGTACACAATGGAATTCTATGCTGCTGTCAGAAAGAATGACATTGCCCCATTTGTTAGGAAATGGAAAGACTTAGAAAAGATCATATTAAGTGAAGTAAGCCAGACTCAAAGGAACTTAGGCTCAATGGTTTCCCTCATTTGTCATAATCAGTAGAAACCTTGGGCTCTCCTAGCAGAGATTTGCAATAGAGCAAAACCTTGATACAAAAGGCCATATAGTAGGACACTAAATGAAAGGATCTCTAGGATATAGAAACATAAGCCATATAATGAATGATTGTTGTTCTTAAGGTACTATGTTATCTCTCATCTCTTTTGCTGTCCCTTGGTTATCTCATATTGGTATAGTATCTCACTTTGTTACCTGATATATCGGATATATTTGTATTTGGTTATTTGAATTTGGATAGAGAAGGGGGGAAAACAAGATGAGGGGTGGGGATGGGGGGGAGGGAAATGGGGACCAAGACATGTGAAAGGGTATCAATGTATGGGAATTAATGCACCATCTATCTGGCAAATTCATGTAACCCTTCTATTAATTACAATAAAAAATATATGAAAAAATAAAAAAATTAAAAAAAGAATTATATTGTGACTTATATCCTAATAAAACTTTTTTAAGTTATCAATTTTTCATTTTACATAAAAATTAAATGTAATAATTTGCTTTTATGTTGCTAATGTGCTTACTTTTTTTTCTCATTAGGATCCAATTGTTAACTTTGAACTACCAATTCATTTGGAGAAATGGTTTCCTCGTCATGTAATAAAGACCAAACGAGAAGATATTCGAGAGCTTATTTTGAAACTTCATTTACAGCAGCAGAAGGGCAGCAATAGCTAGTTAATCTGCATTAGCATGACACATGTGTTCTCTAAGATTACTGGAAAGCTGCTTACCAGCATTTGTGCTAGCTCACAGTGAAGAAGATAACTTGCAGTAGTTTTATATGTCATTGAGCATTATTTAAAGTATATGATATATTATTAGAAATTTGGGGCTCTTATAGATGGAGTGGGAATGGGACTGATAAACTTACTAAATAGAAATTAAAATTTCTTAAATATTTGATATTTTTCTGAGTAAATATGCTTGGATTATGCAATAGCAAATGTAATGTGGGAATGACTTTGTAAATAATGGAACTATGTGATCTGTACTTCCACATGACTGGGTGTTGATGGGAGTTAGTTTCTCCCTGGTGCCAGCCCCAGGACTTGTCAGATTTGTTGACAAGTCACATTATATTGTAATTCTATATTTTGCAGCTCAAGCATGCAGTATGAATACTGTGTATTTTTTTCTTTTGAATAATGTAGTATCAGGGCTTCAGAAAGTGCCATTTACGGCATTACTTCTGTATATTGTAAAAAAGATTTGGTATTAGGAATGATAAAAATTCACTCTTTCAAAGCGCAGCTTATTATTTTTAATTGCTAAATGCAATTATTCTGCTAAAATTTTCCATTTCCTTTAATCTCCTATGTGGAGGGTCTAAGAATTTAGTTGTTTTGTTCAGGATGAAATTTGGAACAAATTACCTGACCAAAGTAAATTAAAAAAATTATAGATGTAGTTAAACTTAAGTTTGAAGTGTAAATTTATAAAGACTCATTCTTTTATTACCCCAGTATGTATGTATGCAGTTTCTCTAAAGGAGATAAAATCGATCTCATAACTACAACAGAATGTTCTCAATGTTCAGTTTATTATTTATTTAGGACAGAATACAAAATCTTTAAAATTTCAGTTTTTAATGACCTGTGATGATTCTCTATGGATCTTAAACCTACGGCACTTATTACTTTATTAAATATTCAGGTAATTCCACTGAATTCACATATTAATAGCTATTATATATGACTAATAGTTCAGAACATCCCTATGTTATCAGGAATACTTTGAAGAAGACATGAAACTTATTTTTAAATAGCTCTTGGATTTACATAGTAATTGTATGTAAAGCAATGAAGTAAATGCAATGTAAGGTAAACCTAAAATGTCCAAACACTTCAAAATCATGTGACTTGAGATGGTCAGTTAAGCCTCAGTGACTTTATCTTTTCTTAATCTTACCACCATTTTTATGTTGTCCAAGTTATAACGGTTATAATTATACTCATTCCCAGTGTGTGTGTGTGTGTGTGTGTGTGTGTGTGTGTGTGTGTGTGTGTGTGTTGGGAAAGTGGTGTCTATAATGTTTTGTATGTATATGTGTATGTGTTGGTCCTGGGGCTTGAACTCAGAGTCTGGGCACTGTCCCTGAGCTTTTTTGCTCAAGGCTAGCACAGTAGCAATTGACCACACCTCTACTTCCAGCTTTTTGGTGGTTAATTGGAGATTAAGGGTCTTATGGACTTTTCTGCACAGGCTGGCTTCAAACTGCAACCCTCACATCTCGGCCTCTTGACTAACTAGGATAACAGGAGTGGCACAGCACAGAATAAGACTTTTTAAAGTGACTCTTGTACATCTAATTTTGGGAAGATAAGTATATAATACCTATTGTGGTTTCTTAACCTTTTGTTTGTATGTTTTTCAAAGATATCATGGTCCTTTATCATGTTTTGGAGATTGTTTAAAATTCATTTTCCTAAATCCATGTAGAAATAATGCCTTGGAGATATCTGCATTTTATATTAAACATATATTTCCAATTCATTAAATTGGGCTGGACTATTTTTGTTTGTTTTTAGAAATATGAGTCATTGTCAGAACTGAATTTCTAATAGTATTGCTGTGAATATTGTCCCGTCCGGCGGGACGTCAACTAGGGCCAAGAACCTAGAGGGAGGAATGAAAGGGACAGGGGACACGAAGAAGGCAGCAAGACAAGCATTCTGATCAAGCTGCAAATTTTATTTTTCACACAGGGGCTTATATGCCTCTTCAGGAGAGGTAAGAGGGGGTTGGGGTACTGCTCAGGGTAGGAGGTCCGGTGGTAGGATGTTTACATATCAATACAAGCAGGCAAAGGTTGCTTAGTGACCTAAGCAAGGAACTATGCAGGCACATTCTTATGCTAAGAATTCAGGGAAGGGGAGAATGTCTCTGACAGAATACCATAGGACTAATTGTTAATTTTTCTTGCTGTTTTAACAAATCCATGGTACATATGACTGTCATTTCAGGTCAGGGAAAATTTTTTTAGATCAGATCCAGCATCCTAATTAGAAAATAAAAATGTTAAAAAAATCCCAGGTCCAAAATACTCCAGAAGTTAAGTATTTTGAGGACGAACATGATGTCACAAATGGAAAATTCTATATGTGACGGGTAACCGTCAAAACATAGTCACACCAAGCATATTATATAGAAAATACATCTCTCTCTCAATATGTACATACGCTGCATATTTGTAAAATAGGCTCTTATTCTCAAGACATATCAACATATAAGCTGCAATTTCTTCTAGTAAGAATAGTTTCTGTGGACTTTTTCCTACATATGTGGGTGTTGTGGGAGTGGAACTAGTTAGAGAGTGAAAAGATTGACCAGAGACAGCTTTTGCAGAAGAAATAACACTATTTTAAATTGATAACTCTTGGGAAAAATTTTTTTTAATGACTAACTCATGTCATTGGTAGATTTTAATAAGTCACGACATACATCCATGCCTTCTTTTGTGTTCTGTTTTTCAAACAATCTTTGTTAGCTTCTATCAATAATACAGGTGTGAGATTTATTTTGGCAGTTCCATAGATCTATACAGTGCACTTTGAGCACTCTCTATTATCTAACTCTTGGGAAATTTTGCCTTTTTTTTTTGAGTCATAGCCCATTACTTAAATGATCTTGTTCTGTATCATCTTTCGTTGTATTCTAGTTATACAGAATTGTTCACTCGTGGTACAAGTATTTCTCTAATCTTTTGCAACTGACAGTATCCTGTGGAAATTTTGTAACTGCCAAGAGCTGTTAAAAAATTCACCTCTCCAGTGTAGCCTAGTGCTTACCTAGCATGCACAAAGTCCTGGGTTTGATTCCTCCTTACCACATACTGTCCAAGGACAATGCCCCAGCCTGGAGGACTGGCAAAAAAAAAAAAAAATAAATTCTATTTTGATATCTTTTATTGTTTCTTTTCATTGTAAAGAGCATTTTGAATGCCTACAGTGCTTTTTAAAAACATTAACAAAATATTAGAGGGTCAGGAGCATGGCCTAGGCATGGCCTAGTGGTAGCATGGCCTAGTGGTAATGTGCTTGCCTAGCATGCACCAAACCCTGGATTTGATTCCCTGGAACCACATACACAGAAAAGGCCAAATATGGTGCTGGGGTTCAAGTGGCAGAGTGCTAGCCTTGAGTATAAAGTGTCCAAGGACAGTGCCCAGGCCCTGAGGTCAAGCCCTAGGACTGGCAAAAAACAAAAAACACTTCTCTGTAAAAAACCAGCTGCTTCTATGGAGTGCACACTAGTTCTGTAAAAACAGAATACAGGGCCAGGAGCGGGGCCTAGTGGTAGAGTTCTGCCTAGCATGCGTGAAGCCCTGGGTTCTATTTTTTAGGTACAACATACATACAAAGAAAAAGCCAAAAGTGGTGCTGTGGCTCAAGTGGTAGAACTCTTGCTTGAGAAAACTCAAGGACAATACCAAGGCCCTGCCACACACACACACACACACACTGCAGAATATATTTCTTTTGAGGACTAAAGAAGTCAGTCAGTACTTCTGACTGAAGATTCTTGAAGATATGCTTGGTTTTTATTTTGTTTTGTTTTGCCAGTTCTGGGGCACCACTTCTCACCTGCTGAAAGGATAATATAGTTATTCATTCTCTAATACATGCTTCTGTAAATCATTTTTACTGCCATTATTTGTATACATGTTTCCCTATAGTCTATCAATTCAGTTAGTCTGAAAATAGTTCATGTATTTAGTATGTAAGTAGTATTTAGTAAGCACTCAATAAATTATCTTTACAAATTTGGAATTAGGTGGGGATGAGGTTCCATGCTCTTTATCTTAAAAGCAGAGTTTAACATTTAATTTTAGATCTTATTGTTATCTTTATGTACAAAGCAGTGGCCATTCAGCAAAGGTAGTATATAACTGCAATACATTTTCACCAGCGTCACCCCTTTCATCATTTCCCCCATCCCACTTAACCCTAATCAGCTTCTGATTTGGGACCTCTCTTTCTCTCTCCTTTCCTTCCTTCCTTCCTTCCTTCCTTCCTTCCTTCCTTCCTTCCTTCCTTCCTTCCTTCCTTCCTTCCTTCTTTCCTTCCTTCCTCTCTGTTTCTCTCTCTCTCTGTTTCTCTCTCTCTCTCTCTGTTTCTCTCTTCTCTCTGTGTCCCCCCACCCCCCATCTCTTGGCTTTAACTCAGGGCCTGAACACAGTCCTTGGCTTTCTCAAGGATAGAGCTCTACCACTTGACCCACAGCACCACGTCTGTCTTTTTCTATGTATGTGTTACTGAGGAATCAAATCTGGGTCTTTGTGCATGCTAGGCAAGCACTCTACCACTAGGCCAAACTCCTGGCCCAAAATTTGCTTCTTTGTTGTTGTTGTTTTTGGTTGGTGGTAGGGCTTGAACTCTGGGTCTGAGCATTGTCTCAGAGCTCTTTAGCTCAAGGCTAGTGCTCTACCACTTAAGCTGAATTGCCATTTCCTTGTCAAGACCATTATATGATATCTATATCTGTATATCTATATCTGTGTCAGATCTGGTGCTTGAACTCAGAGCCTCCCTGAGATTTTTGTTGTTGTTGTTCAAGGTAGTATTCTACCATTTGAGCCAGAGTTCCACTTCTGGCCGTTTTGGTAGTTAATTGGAGATCTGAGTCTCATGGACTTCCTCCATGGGCTAGCTTCAGACCTTGAGCCTCAGCTTTCAGCCTCCTAAGTAGCTAAGATTACAGTTGTTATGCACCAATGCCCACTGCGAAATATTTTTTTTTTAGATATTCACAAGTTTAATTGTATGATTTTCAGAGCTATACTCTTCAAAAGGCAAAATTATTTTCCTAAAGAAGTAGTTAGAGCCGGGCATGGTAGCTCACGCTTGTAATCCTATCTACTCAGGAGTCTGAGATCTGAGGATTGTGGTTCAAAGCCAGCCCAGGCACTAAAGACCCCTAGACTCTTATCTCCAATTAACCATTAGAAAAATGGGAAGTTGTTGGGAGCCAGAGTGGAATCAAATTGTACCTTGATTTGCATCAGACAATGGCTTTATTGTCTTATTGTTTTATGGCCTTATTCTGTTTAAATGACCTGAGATTTACCATATGAATGTAACAGCTGGAAGTTCCCTGGTTTCGAGAAGGGATAGAAGGCTGGAGTTGACAATAAACGGGGGAGCAGTTTTTACCTGGGCCGCAGACCTCCCGGACCTGATGTGTTGGTCTCTCTTCTATTTTTTCAGTCCCTGCCCCCTATTTCAGGAACCCCAATTTGCTGCCGGTAGGCTCCGGCAGGAAGTGAGGCTGTGGCTTAAGGGGTGGGGTGGTAGCTTTGATCTGAAAAGCTCAAGGACAGCACCCAGGCCAAGAGTTCAAGCCCCATAACCAAAGTGGGGAAATAAAGTTACAAATGAATACTTGCAAAACAAACAGTGGTCTCTAGATTCTACGAAGTCTTCATGACTGAGGATCTCCACGACTAGCGACTCCAGTCAAATCTTAGAACTTTGGGGAAATGTTCTTATAATATTTACAGATTTGTTAGTAGTCTCTTGAAAATTGTATTGTGTACAAAATGTTTTTTTAATGAAAGCTCAACTATTTCTTTCGAGAAACTAAACATTATTTAGATAATCTGTAAATTCCAAAACTATATATAGTAAGATTTTTAAGATATTTTGTAATATACGACAATAAATTTCTTTCATTTTCGATCTATTTACCATCTGCTTCTGCCCTGTTCCAAGAGCTTCTGCCCTGTTCCAACAAGTTTCTTATGTCTTTTCTGAACAGTATGATTTTTAAATCTTACAGATCATGACCAGGGATTTTATTCCTCCTATCCATAATCACCCCAGCACACTGAAATGCTCTTGAAGGCACAGGTAAAATACCTCATCCATAAACTCACTCTACTTTTCCTGGCTGAAATGAATCTAGTTTATGGTTTCTCATTTCACAAATGTATGGCAGTCACCACCATACTACTTTATATCGTCAATAAGATTATTTTCAAAGTGTTAAGTTAAAAGTTACATCAAATGTCATTCTTTAGCCACTTCAGCTGCACCTCCAGGCCTGTCTTTTTGCTAGTTAATTGGAGATAAGAGTCAAATAGATCTGCCTGGGCTGGCTCCAAATTGCAATCCTGAACTGAACTCCCAGCCTCTTGAGTAGTTAGGGTTATAAGTGTTGGAGCCACTAACATCAGCTTCATAAAAAAAAACAACCCAATATAGGTTTTTTTTCCCCCCTTCCTTCCTGCCTTGTTCCCCTCCTTCGCCATCCCTGCTGTACAAAGCAGTTAACGTTCAACTAGTCAGTTTATAAGTTTTTGTTAGCTTTTTATAAGGACCAATATGAGATTTATTTGAGGCTGTTTTGAAAAATATGATTGGTGAATTTTTTCTAATGTAACATTGACTTAGCTAGCAGGAATTGACAAGAGAAATGTGGTATCTCTTTTATAAGACTTACCCCCCCACCCCGAGAACCTCTCTAAATATGCATAAAATAAAATATCCATTATTTGAAAATAAACTTTTATTTTCACTGGGGATTATGACCAATTTAGAGGCTCTCTACTAGGTTTATCTGATAAAAACAATTGGAGTAAAACAGTTTTCTATCATCCTCTTATGGGAATCCTTTCTTGATTAACAGTTAAGAATTCCTCCTGTTGATAAACACCCTGAGCCTCACATTTGATTGTAAATGAAGCAACAGGCTATCTTTACTCTGTCTTTTATACTCCCCATATCTGCTGGCCAGCATTAATCTAAGCAATGGTGTGAGGATTAAATTACTTCATTGTTAATTAATACTCAGTTTACTTAACAATTCCTATGCTGCTCCTTCATTTGATACCTAAGAAAGAAGACAAAATAACTGGCTTTACAGTGAACGATTTTTTTCTATGAAGGGAAATTTACAAGACATTACTTAGATTTCTTGAAAAAAAATGAACCTGTGACTCTTATCAGACTTGACTCGTAGATTAAAAGAACTTTGCGGAGAAATAAACACTGAATTAGAAATGAAATAAACAGTTTGTAAATGAACTGCTTAGTAACAGCAAGAGTGTGTCAGTAAAGAGCTTAGCTCGCTAGATTAAAGAAATCCTCTCCCATCTGTTCTAATTATCTTATCTCTCCTGCCTTCCTATCATGCTGATTATTTCAAGGAAGAAGTGAGAGCTATTTTGAAAGGACATTTTTAAAATTTATAATGGTTTCGGGGTCGTGGTCTGTTCTCAAAAATAAACTTTTAAATGTTGGGCCTTTTCTGTAACAATTTGTTACTGGAAGTTTCAAGTCTTTTAATGTTCAGTTAAGGGATTTTTGCCTCTCATTTCTTTGATCTCGGCCTAGATCATTATGTTAACTCTCTTTGGGAAGATTTCTCTGCATATTTTGATATTTTTCCTTATAGAAGGCAATTTTTCATTCTTAACAGGTATGTTTTCATCTTTTTATATAGCTGTAGCATATTCTAAAATTATTCGATGCATGATTGCTGTGAGAAATTGTGCAAATATGACTCAGTCTTTGATGCTGCTTTGTATAAATTAAAAACATCTATTTTGCATTTTACCTCTTCATTAATAATTCCAGGCTCAAACTTACTTTCTCTAATTTTTTACATTGAAATACTTGATTTTAATAACGATATCAAATTAAAGGAGTGGGAGTTTGCGGAAGACTGGATATTTTATTCCAATTCTTAGATTTGTACCTCTTTCTACACTGAGTATTGACCATTAGATTCAGAATACAA
The DNA here is from genome assembly GCF_031878675.1 of Megascapheus bottae. Classification (NCBI taxonomy): domain Eukaryota; kingdom Metazoa; phylum Chordata; class Mammalia; order Rodentia; family Geomyidae; genus Megascapheus; species Megascapheus bottae. The sequence goes on from NC_143509.1 coordinate 73,004,259, forward strand.
ATGTGGCCTAATGTCAATTTTTGTTGCCTTAGTGCTATATCTTTGTTAGGAGCCTTGATATGCTTTGACTTCGTAATACAAACCTTTATGTCTTTAGAAGAAAATCAAGAATCCAAGAGTACAGTTGCTTTTCTTCTGCCTGAAGAATCTACAGGCGTTCTACTTGCTGAAAAGCAACAGATTCCAGATCACCCAGAAGCGGAGAGACAGTGGTTACTTCGAAGGCGTAGGCGGCGGCGATCTATTCTGTTTCCTGATGGAGTGAAAATATGTCCAAATGAAAGTGTTACAGAGGCTATGGCAAACCATATGAGGTATTTTAAAGTGCGAGGTAAGTTGATATCCCAAATCCTTAGGTCCCCTGATGAAATTTATGATCTATTTGTTGAGCTGATTATAGGTCAAATACCAGCTTATAACTGGATAAGGTACAATATATAGTCTCTATATTATAGTAATTTACCTAAAAGTACCCATAACACATATTTACCTAGGTATACTCACCTGTTTGAATATTTAGTTGATTTATAATGAAAATATTTCTTTATTTTGTAGTTTTGACATTCCACAGGTTTCCATGGGTTGCTCTCTAGTTACCATTCAGAAAAGTTTTTGTGTTTTAAATAAGGTACTTCCTTTTTATTAACCTTGTAAAGTTTATGTTTTAAGTCTAGAGAATATGTATGTTTATTTTTATTAAATAATTAAAAACATTTGCAGACCTATACATTTCAGCAGTTACAATATTAAAATTTAAATTTGAATGGCACCCCATATTAGTATTGGGTCAATACCTATATCACAAAACATCTATAAAATAAAAATTGATATGGTAATATGTTCATAAACTGGTGGAACTTTTTTAAACTATAACTTTAGTGGGCACAAACTTGAATATATTTTATACTTTCATTTTCAATAAAAATGATTATTTTATCTTCAAAGAGTATTGACTAGTAACTTCCATTGCAAAGTGAACATAAGAAAATAAAATGAAAAAAAAGGGAATGGGCATAATGTATAGTGGGAAATCTGTTAGTCTGTACAATGAAAAAATGTAGATATTCTGATTATGAAGGCAGAAATATTGTTTAGCCCACTTAATTTTCCCTAGCACAAAAATAAGCTACTATTCAATTAGACTTTTCCTTTTAAAACATTTATTTCTAAATGTAAATTGAAGAGAAAAAAAAACTATGAAGTATATTATTCCTCTCCCTCAGGATCAATGATTAATTAGGGAAATATTACAATATATTTGATGTTCATGAAGAATTTTAGATCAAAGATAAGTATCCGTGTGCTTATTTAAAATATAAGCATAAATATATTGTATAAAGTGCTTCATCATAATATTTTTAATATGTATACAATGTACTAAACATTCTGAACTTCTTTTCCACCTGGCTCCCTCTTTTCTTTTCCCAGACCTGGGTCTTGAACTCAGGGCCTGGGCACTGTCCTTAGACACTTTTTGCTCAAGGCTACTGCTTAGCCACTTGAACCTCAGTGCCACTTCTGGCTTTTTCTGAGTATGTGGTACCAGGGAATCGAACCCAGGGCTTCATGCAGGCTAGGCGAGCACTTTACCACTATGCCATGCTCCCAGCCCATGGCCCCTCCTTTTTTTTTTTTTTGCCAGTCCTGGGCTTGAGCTCAGAGCCTGAGCACTGTCCTTGGACTTTCTCAAGGCTAGAGCTCTACCACTTGAGCCTCAGCACCACTTCCGGCTTTTTTCTATGTATGTGGTACCGAGGAATCGAACCCGGGTCTTCATGCATGCTAGGCAAGCACTTTAACCACTAGGCCAAACTCCCGGCCCCATGGCCCCTCCTTTTTAACAGTTTTTTGTTGGGTTTTACTGTGTTACTTTTATACATGTCTATAACCGTACTTCTTCTGTAATAATCACCCTCCCTACCTTGCCCTTTCCTCCTATCTGTTGGATCCCTTCTAACAGTCCCTTGTTATTATCATGTAATTATTATAGTAATTATAATAATAGTAATTATTATAATAATTATCATCCTAATTTAATTGTACAAAGGGGTCTCATTATGATATTTGTAACAAAATATAATGCACATTGATCAATTTTACCTATCCATATTGTCCTTTCTTAACCACTCTCTCCTTTCCTCCTCCTTTTTGGTGAATTCTATTATGTTTTATATATATATATATATATATATATATATATATATATATATGTGTGTGTGTGTGTGTGTGTGTGTGTGTAATGAATTTCTGTATAATTCAATCTCTGTTACCCTTTCCTTTGTTTGAATATTTGTTGTTTCTACCCAAAGAGTCCACCTTTTACAATCATGTAATTATTACTTTTAAGGTGTAGATTCCATATACAAGAACAGGTGTGTAATATTTGTAATCCTGAACTTGGATTATCTTTCTTAACATGATGAGTTCCGGTTCCATCCATTTTTATGCAAATAATATTTCATTCTCCTTTATGACTGAACTGTGTGTTCCATGTCTTGGCTGTAGTAAATAGTGCTGTTTCAGTGGTATGCAGGTAGCTATTTCTTTTATATGTTTCTTTGGATATATATTCAAGAATGATGTAGCAGGATCATAATGGCTAGACCAATTTTCATTTCTACTGACAGTGTAAGAGTATTCTTTCCGGGCCGGGAGTTTGGCCTAGTGGTAGAGTGATTGCCTACCATGCATGAAGACCCGGGTTCGATCCCTCGGTAACCCACATACATAGCAAAAAAAAAGCCGGAAGTGGTGCTGAGGCTCAAGTGGTAGAGTGCTAGCCTTGAGAAAGTCCAAGGACAGTGCTCAAGCCCTGAGCTCAAGCCCAGGACTGGCAAAAAAAAAAAAAAAAAAAAAAAAAAGAGTATTCTTTCCCTTATCCTATATATCTTTAATTAGCAATTGTTTGTATTCTTGATGACTTCCATTCTGACAGGGTAAGATAGAATCTATGTTGTTTTCATTTGCATTTATTTAAAAAAAAAAAAAAAGAGTCTCAAGGACTTTAGTGTGATCCTCAGATCTCATCTTCCTTTTTAGCTAGGATTACAGGCATAAGCCACTGCATCTTTTTTTTTTTTTTTTTTTTGCCAGTCCTGGGCTTGAGCTCAGGGCCTGAGCACTGTCCTTGGACTTTCTCGAGGCTAGAGCTCTACCATTTGAGCCTCAGTACCATTTCTGACTTTTTTCTATGTATGTGGTACTGAGGAATCAAACTCAGGTCTTTGTGCATGCTAGGCAAGCATTCTACCACTAGGCCAAACTCACAGCCCCTCCAGTGTCTTTTTGAAATTAAAAATAAGTGATAAAATTTCAAAGGAGTGGATGCCATTTCATTTATGCTACTATTTTGCAAAAAAAAAAATACTCTAGGCATTTTAAAGTTCCCAAGCTATCCAGAAAGGCTGAAGAGCTGAGTTTTAAAAGTGCAGTTTAAGAAAGTCACCTATAAAAATTAGGGAAACTTAACATGAGTTTCTATTCAGAGAATGCTTGGTTAAATTACAGTAAACTTAACATCAGCTATGCCTTTGCAAAACATGAACGTGGACATTCTTTTAAGAGATGAGGACTGTTAGTAATCTCTTAAGAGATTACTAAATCCCCTTTGAAAGGAAGAGAGTGAAGCATACAACAAATTATCATCAGAACTCAAAGTCCTTATAGATATTCAGAGGACTTTAACTGAGTTCCACTCTCATGTCCCTCCAGAAAGGACACTGTGGGCAAGAGTCTCTTGGGGAAATGATTGTTCTGAATGATTGTTCCACTCATTGTGAGACCCTTCCCCACCCTCGGGCTGTGTTAGGTCAGATTAGTTTTTGCTAAAAACTTTTTTTCTGTCCCTTTTCCAGTATGCCAGGAAGCTGTCTGGGAAGCATTCAGGACTTTTTGGGATCGACTACCTGGGCATGAGGAATATCGTTACTGGATGGATTTGTGTGAGGATGGAATTACAAGTATATTTGAAATGGGTACCAATTTTAGTCAGTCTGAAGAACACAGAAGCCTAGTCATGAAGGTATGTGTTACCTTGAGGAAAGGAATTATGTGTTGTAGTAGCATTCATTCACAGCTGAGATCAAAAGGAAGAAAGATGTATACATGCGTGTGTGCGTATGCACGCGCGCGCGCGCACACACACACACACACACACTCACTCACTCTTGGGTTAATCCTTTGGAGGTTTATCTATGTACCCACAAAGAGGAAACAGAGATTTGAAACTAGGCCTTCTGACTTGCAAGTCTGTTCTTTAATATCACATTGATCTTAAAATAAAACTACAATTTAGAAGAATCTTTGTTTTGGAATGCCCTGAGTTGGAAAAAAAATCCAGTTACTAATGAGACTTGTCTTTTGAGTTTTAGAGAACCAGATATATTATTATATGTACATGTGTATAGTGTTGCAGGATGTTCTTTGATTTTGAGTTTGTAGCAGATGAATGTAAAACTCTACCAATGTCCAACTTTAAACCTTTATCAAATGATTATCAAGTAAAGTTTGTTAATGTGTACCTATTCTGAGAGAGCACAGCAACTGTGGGGCACATAGAGACATTGAGTGTTAAGAAAATCCCACAGATACAAAACCAAGTTGTCATCAATAGTATCTATATTCATTATTTGTATGTCACAGACAAAATTGTTTCACCAAAAAATAGTGATATATAGTCTATCATGTTAGGGAATTAGTGTTCTCTTTGGAATAAGTTTTATTCACTGCTTTACAACTGCCATCAATTCAGTCATTTATATATATATATATATTTTTTTTTTTCCTTAGAAGCTGACTTATAGAAAGGAAACTGTACGCAGGTAACTATGATGTAATTTTTTTCCCTTAAGTTCATCTTTGGCAACAGAGATGTATTGTACTATTCACCCCTAATTTAATAGTTCCTTTTCTGTTTTCCTTCCAGTTCTTGCAAGGACCAGACCTGTGAGTAAGTATCAACTCTTTCTCTTCTTGCCTCCTTGTCTTCTGCTATACCCAATGCTTGTTTACTGTCTGATCTGACCAGGTGACAGATATGTTCTTCCCTCTAGTAAGAAAAAAGAGTGATGGCTTATATAGAATGATCTACTGTTACTAAAAAGTAAAGGTTAATAATGATATTGTTTAGAAATGACATACTTTGATAGAAGAAAGTCTGTCAAATAATGGGTGGTGATGTGGATCACTTTCGTAAACTTGAAACAAAGGAATAGTGCAACCTTGATGAATTCATTAGTATAACTGTAGAATCTTATGAATCCATGAATCAGATTGTTTCCAGCTCTTAGACAGTAATTGTACAAAGAATACAAAAGGTCAGTACTACTGACGTGAAAGATTTTACATTCAGTCCATCATCAGAATATCAAGATTATACCAGCATGTGGGTGATAGGAAAGCACTGAATAGGTTGAAAAATCAAGCAATCAAGTCAGTGTCTAGAGATCCAGCCTGAAGAACAGAGTCAATGTAAAAGAATACAGGCAGGAAGTAATGCATCTAGGTTTCAAATTGAACATTAGGAAGGAGCTGGGACTCTGTGGTTTTAATCATTCATACAATACATGATGTCACCAAACCCATGCTGGGGCTTGAGATTCATCCATCTACCATCTAACCATGTATATTGTTTAATCTACCTCTGTGTTCCAGTGCTATGGTGAATGACATTTTAAGGGATCCCTATAGGAGGTTTAACTAATACGAACACATGAAAGGATTTGTGTTGTTCAGTGTTCTTTACTGCCTTTTGAAAGGAAAATGAGCAGGTGGGTGAAGGATTAAGTTTTGGAGTGTTAGCCAAACAGTTTCAATTACTGACTTTCCTAAATACTTTCATTAAGCTGCTATTTACATTCAGTAAGGTGAATTTCTCTCAAGTAAGCAGACTTGCTAAATGAGAGAATTTTTTTTCAGGAACAATTTGGCCTATCTTAGATAATGAGGCCTGATTTTGAGGGCTAATTTGATTTTGATGGACAATTTGACTGAACTTGGATGATGTTAGATTTCTCTATCATTTCTTCCTAATACCTCCTGGTAGCTTCCAACTTCCTGTTTTTGTTGTCATGTTGTATTTTGGTGTTCCTTTGACTTACTGTGTTCTTTATATCTGATTGCTGTCCATAGATCTTCAACCCTGATCAGGTTTCTTTTCCTCCTCCTCCTTAGACCTTTACACACTTTAACTTTTAGGTCATTTAGTTATATGAGTCACTATCATTATGATCACGAGTATTCTTCTAGAGATTATGTGTCAATTATAGGCCAACTCTGAAGCTATGAATTAAGATTGATAAAAATAGGATTTGTGAGGGCCAGGAGTTTGGCCTAGTGGTAGAGCGATTGCCTAGCATGCATGAAGACCTAGTTCCATTCCTCGGTACCACGTACCTAGAAAAATCCAAAAGTGGTACTGAGGCTCAAGTGGTAGAGTGCTAGCCTTGAGAAAGCCCAAGGACAGTGATCAGGTCCTGAGTTCAAGCCCCAGGACTGACAATAAATAAATAAATAATAGGATTTGTGGGATTAAATGGATCCCTTTTATATCACAGATCATCATTGGTTATTTCTGTGATTCTAACATTACTCTCTGAATGTGGTTAGTAATATTGCCCTCTTACAGTAGTTTTCAAAATTAAGCCAATTAACCAAGATAAAGCACTTAACATAGTGCTTGATACATAATAAGGGATTTTATTTATTTAATTTTATTTTTTTTACCAGTCCTGGGGGCTTGAACTCAGGGCCTGAACGCTGTCCTTGGGCTTTCTCAAGGCTAGAGCTCTTCCATTTGAGTTACAGCACTATTTCCAGCTTTTTTTCTCCTATATATGTGGTACTGAGGAATTGAACCTGGGACTTCATGCGTGCTAGGTAAGCACTCTACCACTAGGCCAAACTCCTGGTCTGGGATTTTATTTTTTATTATTTTGTGGTGTGTGTGTGTGTGTTGGGGGGTGTTTGTGTGTGTTTCTAGGGGTTGAACCTAGGGCCTTACACATGGTAGTCAATCATTTTTCTACTAAGTTAATATCCCTAGCTCCTCATAGAGCTGAAATTCTTTTCTTATGTTATTATAGTATGTGGGAGCATCTAGAATATTTGTCTAGCATATTTCAAATATTCTACCACTGAGCTGTATTGTCATCCTGAAGTTTAAATTATCAATGCCATTCTGTTGAATGGGACTTTAGAACTTTTAGAAACTTTACTATTTGGTACTTTGGTTTCAGAATGTTTATTTATTGATGTAATAGTTATTTTAGTTTGGAAGACAACCCCCAGAATTCACAGTAAACCTTTATGTTTTTACTATTTTTTAAGCTATAAACATTATTTTTCTAGCCTTGAATTGTCATCTCCAGTTCCTTCTGGTGGTACCTCAACATTGAAAGGTATGCTCTTGTACCTTTGTTCGCTCTTCTTCAAAATTTTCACATATCCAGTGTCTCTCTATTATTCAACAGTCTCAAGAAAAAGTAATAATTTTTCCCCCGTTTTATGTTATAGATACTTAAGATTTATGTTAGGGTAAAACAAACTAGACCACAACTTCAAATAAAAATCTGATATTATGAATTATTTTTATAGGAAATACTTTGTTAAAAGGCAGAAACTTTTGAGCCAGGAGTTTGGCTTAGTGGTTAAAGTGCTTGCCTAGCATGCACGAAGACCCGGGTTCGATTCCTTGGTACCACATACATAGAAAAAAGCCAGAAGTGGTACTGAGGCTCAGGTGGTAGAGCTCTAACCTTGAGAAAATCCAAGGACAGTGCTCAGGCCCTGAGCTCAAGCCCAGGACTGGCAAAAAAAAAAAAAAAAAAGGCAGAAACTTTTAGTCAGGTACTGGTGGTGGCTCACACCTATAATGCTAGCCACTCAAGAGGCTGAGATCTTTGGATCCCAGATTGAAGCCAGCCCAGGCAGGAAAGTCTGTGACATACTTGTATCTCCAGTAAAGTACTCAGAAAAGGCTGGAAGTGGTGCTGTGGCTCAAGTGGATCGCTAACCTTGAGCACAAAGGGACTCAGGGACAGTGCCCAAGCCTGAGTTCAAGCTCTAGGACTATCACAAAAGCAAAACTCAAACCCCAAATAAACAAACAAAAAGAAACTTTCTAGCTCCTCTATTTGTCATTTGTCCTCTAGTTTCTCAGAGTAATGACTTTTCTGTTAGTATTTTGTGTATAGTTGAGCATGTTCATTTTTTACTTGTGTATTTCTTGTAAATTGGTGATAGTTCTTTTTTTCCTCTCTCTCCTTCCCTCCCTCCCTCCCTCCTTCCCTTCCTTCCTTCCATGTTGGTGATGGAACTCAAGGTTTCATTCATGTTGGGGAAGTACTCTACCCCTGAGTTCTACTTCTAGTCTATGTCTTTTATTTTTAATTTAATAAATTTTTTTTGTTTCAGAAATTTCAAACATATAGAAACTAGACTAGCACGATATAGTCGTTTCAATGTTGTTATCATAGACATTCTCCAAACTGATAAACTTCCCCTTTCCACTCTGTTTATATCTCTATCTGATCTCTTTGTTGTATAGTTCCTAAGAATAGAAATTTTCTGTTTGTAGTAATACACCTACTTCCTGGTGAATGTAACTGTAACCCATCGATACATTACCCCGACAATAAAAAAAAAAAATTCTGTTTGTGTCCCTAGCTTCTAGCATAGAATTTGCTTAGAGTTGCTACATATAAAATCCCACAAATGTTTGTTGTCTATGAAGACTGACTGTCTTGAGGTTGAAATGGACTGAATTTTAATGTGGAAAACAAAGGACTTGTAAGGACAGCTTTCAAAGTCAGTTCCTTATTTCCTGATAGGAATTCTGACTTCTTCCAGGTCTAATTTCATATACATAGTTTTGTTTTTCTTTTTAGGTACTGCTCTCAGTGTTCCATATTCCAGGGTGGCCTCCTCTGATGGTGCCTCAGAGAGTAGTATGGAGCCCCCACAGGAGACTGTGAGTCCTGTTGTTTTGTTAGCTTCTAATGAGAGCAGGCATTAAGATGGAGTTTATAGTCCATTGCTGAGGATACAGAACTTCATTTGTATCCTGCTATGAACATCATGGATTCTGAAAATAGCACATCCTATAATCCTAAAGAGTTAAATCTGTTACACTGGCAAGTTTTGGGTGAGAAAAGGTGTCAAATTATAAATGAAATGGTTTGTAATTTGAGGCATTCCCTCTGTGATAAACCTATCCCATAACAGCCTTATACACATTCTATCCCTTGATAGATCAAATCTATTGTGTTTGCCTTAGAGTGAAAGGATATAGATTTTATGTAGTTTATAATTTTAAAAACAATCATGTTTTAAAAATATTTATAAAATTAAGTAAAATATTAAAAAATTAATAGTTCCTATCAATGATAGTACTCAACAACATCGAACTCTAAAATTGTGTGTCTAAAAAAAGCCACCAAACCAAACTAAAAAGATCACACATGAAGTTCTGTTAAGTCTGCATTATAAAAATTAATGTGTTCATATATACTATTACTTACCACAGAGCAGAGTCTGTCTTAAAATATTGCCTAGAAGGATGCAACTGAGTTATGTTGTATGTTCTCTTCCAAATTTTGGCATGTGAAGTAATGTGACATTGGATTAAGTAACTCTACTTTGTCTCCTGGTCTTTGCTGTCACTGGACAAGTTTGGTGGTAACTTGGAATCATTACTTGCACTCTAAGTGCTACTGGTTCAGTGTATGTGATGCTAGCATTCAATAAGTAATTGTCAATAAATGACTTAAAACATAGTTCTGAACTGGTGGATGATGTTGGTCGAGATGAGGTTTTAGCCATGTTTTGCACAGCTGGTCTCAAACCAGTTCAATCTCTACCCATTTTCTGCTTCCTATGTAGCAAGGATTACTGGTGTGCACTAACATACCTGGCCTTCAACACAGTTTTGACTCTACGTAGAAAACTGAGAAATATCCTCTTTTTTTTTTTGTTGTTGTTGATGGTCCTGAGGCTTAAACTCAGATCCAGGCACTGTCTAATTTTTTTTTTTTTTTGGCCTACGACTAGTACTCTACCATTTGGACCACAGATCCCGCCCCCACCTTTTTTAGGCCAGTGTTTCAAAAAATATTCTGGTATAGGCCAGGAGTTTGTCCTAGTGGTAGAACGCTTGCCTAGCATGCACGAAGACATGGGTTCGATTCCTTGGTACCACATACATAAAAAAAGCTGGAAGTGGTGCTGTGGCTCAAGTGGTAGAGTTCTAGCCTTGAGAATGCTCACGGACAGTTCTGAGGCCTGAGTTCAAGCCCCAGAACTGGCAAAAGAAATCTTCTGGTATATGAAAAAGTGATTAATATGTTCCTCTACAAATACATGTCTGTGTGTATCATGAAGACTTTTTAAAATGAGTTTCAAACAGTACAACTAATACAACTCACAGCAGCGACAACTCATTTTTTTACTCACTTTGATAGTTTTTTTTTGGTGGAAAGTTTTCTATCTTCCCTTGAACTAGTCAATGTATGTTCTAAGGAATGTATGACTGCACAGCCATTTTAATGTTATCCAATGTATTGTTAGGTTATTATGCTTTTACTTATTTTTAAATTTTATTTTTAGCTTTAAGTCATTGTACAAAGGAGTTGTCAAGATTCATTGAATTTATACACTACTATGTTGAATGGCAACTCCATTGTCTTATCTTAAAGTGTAATCAGTTTGTTCCAAGATCAAATTCTATGTGAAAATCATCATCCTAAGTTGCACTGGTACAGTATCTGGAACTCAAGGGAAGTCAATAAACACACTCACTGAGTGAATGAATGTTGCCATTTATTGTTCTTTATTTTTAAAACATCTAGATTAGCAATGAAATTGAGGATGTGGTAGAAGAGCCCACAAAACCAGCATCTGAACAGATTGCAGAATTCAGTATTCACCTTTTGGGGAGACAATATAGAGAAGAACTTCAGGACCCCACAAGTTTTCATCATCAGCATCTTGCAGAAGAGTTTATTTCAGAGGTGGGTGATTTTGTGTGCTCCGATGTACAGGGCAGTTTTCTGAAGAAGTCCATTCCTCATATTCACAACATGATTTAAAGGTAGGTTTAGGACTCACACTGACTAGCTCATTGTTGCCTCGGTCTATGGATTTAACCATTTCTTCAGAAAGCTTTGTAGAAAGTACATAAGAAGAGAAGTTGTCAATGAAACAAAATCTTGCCATCTGTTAACAAATGCTCTTTCCAACTGAGGCTGTGTAAGCAAAGAAGAATGAGCTCTGTGTGTTTGTGAAAATGAGCATCTCTGAATATCTTTTATGCATTGTCTGTTTTTGAAGGTACATTGAATTCTATTTCTTTAAATTTCAACTTCAATATTTTGTCTTAAATTGAAAGATTTGGAGCAATTATCTTTAAATTGTACAAAGATTAGAAGCACAAAAAGATATATAGTAAAAAAAAATCCCTCCTATCTCTGAAAATTAAATTAAATTGTCAAGCATTTTAATTTATCATTTTCTATTAGCTACAATGGAAGAAGGAATTCCATTTAACAGAAATTATTAACAAGAGATAATTATTAAATTGTCAAGTTTAAAGTATATATTTCTGTTTTGTACACTAACTAAATATGAAGTTATATTATGGAAGGATCATTACTTTATACAAGATTCCAAATGTCTAAAATTTGTAATAGTCTCAATTGCTTAGCAGTAGTATTCAAAATCATTTTAAATAAGTACAAAATTTTTATTCTCAAAGTGGTGGCTCATGTCTGTAATCCTAGCTACTCAGGAGGATGAGATCTGAGGATCAAGCAAGGTTCAAAGCCAGTCCAGGCAATACAAAGCCTACAAAGCTGAGAGACTCTTATCTCCAATTAATCACTGGAAAATAGGAAGTGGGGCTGTGGTTCCAGGATAGGGCGGTAGCCTTGAGCTGTAGAGCTCAGGGACAGCACCCAGGCCAGAGTTCAAGCCCCATGACCTCCCTCCCCCCCAATTTTTTTATATTCATATTCATTTATTACTATTTCAGTTCTTTCAAATCATTTTCATTCTCATTGGATAAGGCATGAGTTTGTTTCTGATGAAAAAATAGACATGTCTCAAGTATTTAGTACCAAGATATGGGAAAGGATACCTATGATTTTTTTTTTGTAATGTGTAATAGCTAAATGTTAGAATATAGTTTCTTCCAAAATTCCAGAATCAAGAAAACTAAATAATTTTTTCAGGTATTTTATAAATGTATCCTTTAGAAAACCATGAGTTAGACTGTGCCATGACTGTGCTTTTTGGAAAAATTCATTGCAGGCCTTAAACCCAAGATTTCCAGTTAGAAATAGCCCGTACTGGGCTTCCTTGTAATGTGTCTTTGTTTTTGTTCAGTAAGGCATTGAATGTCATCTCCCCTTCTCTGTCTGATGACAGGGTACAGAATCCTGTTTATTTCTTTTCCATTTCCTCTTAATTTGGTTCCTTTTGGCCAAGTTTGTCAGTTCTGTTACCTGGTATTAATTTGCTCCCCAGACACTGTCTCCAGATGGGAAATAAAAATATGCATCTTTCAGCCAAACAGCATCATTTCACCCATCAGACATGGGGAGTGTAGGCCAGACAATTAATTTTCCTAGCCATGGGCCAAGTTGCAAGGCTGTATGGTATGTGGAAGAAATGTCAGCCAGGCTGGTGGCCACCTGGCATCAGACAGAGTCTTGACTTGGCTGTCTGGCGTTTCTGCCCTTGGATTAAGTAACCTTTAAGAGGTTTCACTGTTTGGGTAAACAATTGCACGAAATGACCACAGGTTTAACAAAAGTCTAGTGAGTACTCTGAAAAACATCTCCTGCAGAGACTTTATGAGACATACTTTATGAGAAGAAAGGTAAGAGGAAGGAGGCTCATGGTAAATCTTGGGACAATACTAACTATGATGTCAACAGGAAAAGAAGAATATGATAGGCTTATGAGGTCTGTAACCTGAAGTCAGTCATGAGATTGATGTAGTGTCCTTCCATCTGCTTTAATGCAAGGGCACAGTGTTTCTGCAGGCTGTGTTCTGTCTGCTTCTAGTAAGCTTCTTGATAAACAGCTTCATTTTACAGATGAGGCTCAGGAAATCAAATTACCTGTTAATGGTCATTTCATCTTCACCATGAACAGAAAGTATTATCAGGTCTCTCTGCCTTCCATAGTGTATACTCATTTGTGTATACTCAGTGCCTTCATAACGTAAAGCAGAAGTTGTGATGAATTTTATAGTTTCTCCAGTCTTGATCCTAATTCTCAAATATCACAAGACAGGAGAAAGATGAAAAGGCAATACAATCAATGTTAAAAAGATTTAAGGTTAAATAATGATTCTATCACCAAGTGTGTAGTTCAGACTAAATTAGTTGACATCTTAAGTGTTTCTGTTTTCTCATTTATACAAGCAACATAACATGTACATCTTTGGAATGTTGCAAAGATTAGAAGTAAAACCATAACACATTACACAAAGCAGTCTCTGAATAATTATCTCTTTTTACTAATTTCTGTTAAGTGGAATTCCTTCTTCCACTGTGGTTAATAGGAAATGATGAATTAAAATGCTGTGCATACTTAGATATCAATGCCCAGATCTAGATAGGCTGAGTAATAATTATAATCTATAGTTTGAAAGCATTTTGTAATTAGTAGAATACTTTCAGATATATACATTTTATTGTAATAAAAACCAATGTGGGCCGGGAGTTTGGCCTAGTGGTTAAAGTGCTTGCCTAGCATGCACGAAGACCCGGGTTCGATTCCTCGGTACCACAAACATAGAAAAAAGCCAGAAGTGGTGCTGTGGCTCAAGTGGTAGAGTTCTAGCCTTGAGAAAGCCTGAGACAGTGCTCAGGCCCTGAGCTCAAGGCTCAGGACTGGCAAAAAAAAAAAAAAAAAAAAAATTCAACTCCTGATTCCATGACCAAAAGCAAATTCCCAGAGATATATATTTTAACTTATTTGCATTGTTCTAGTAGTGCCTCTATAGGAACCCATCTTGTGAGCTACCTTCTGAAATACTATGGATTGAATATTCAATTTTGTTAAAGCTGGCATTTTTGTGTAACATGATTTGTAAAAAATATTCTAGCATTCTTCAGTATTTCCCATCTCCTATCATTAAGCCCATATGGAGTTTATATGGCTAGATTTATAAAGACTTAGTATTAGAACTAGCTCTTTCTGGAGAGGTGGCTTAATGGAAGAACACTTGCTTAGTAAGCACAAGACCCTTAGTTCAATCTCCACTGCCATCAAAAAGACCAGCTCCTGTCAAGGTGACCTTTTGGTCAATTGCATTACCTGGCTCTACTTCTTTTTTTTTTTTTTTTTGCCAGTCCTAGGCTTAAGCTCAGGGCCAGAGGACTGTCCTTGGATTTTTCTCAAGGCTAGAACTTGAGTCTCAGCACCACTTCTGGCTTTTTCTAAGTATGTGGTACCAAGGAATTGAACCCAGGTCTTCATGCATGCTAGGCAAGCACTCTACCACTAGGCCAAACTCCAGGCCCTCTACTTCTTTTTTTTAATTAAAGAATTATTAACATTGATTTTTATATCATATTTCAAATGATGTGTTTAACAAACAAGTATTCAAGAAGGAAAGCTCCATATACAATCACTGGCAGTTAGATTACTTCTTCATGAATCCTAGTTTGAATACTGGGGTTGATTCCACTTTTTTTTTTTTTTTTTTGTAGGTCATAGGGTTTGAGATTAATTGGAGATAAGAGTCTCAGGTCCTTTTGTGCCTGGCCTGGCTTTGAACCTTGATCCTCAGATCTCAGCCTCCTGAGTAGTTAGGATTACAGGTGTGATCTGTGTACACCTTTTCAAATGCTAAGTGTGCTCATAACTGTCATGTATTGGAGGAACAGGAAACAGATTTTACTAGACACTTTCACACTTAGAGAAAACAGGTATTTGACTCTGTCAGTATGTGTGCTGGGTCTAGATTTCAAGTCCAAATAATAACATTTAAAAATGTTATAGCTACTTTGGAAATGATGCCATTCACATTTCATCACATGGGAGGATTCATAGTGCTTTGTCAATACAAACTATGCTATTTGTAATTTTCAACAAATAACACTAAAGCATATGAAAACCATAAAAATAAAATGAAAAAAATGTGACAATGTTTTAGCAAACACTACATTCCATCCACCATTATAACTGATTTTAAACTTTGGATTTGTGTATGCATATGTGTGTGTGTGTGTGTGTGGTGTGTATGTGTGTATGAGCTCAGATTTAAAATTAGTATACTTTTTGATTATTTGTAAAAGCTTTCATATGGACTTTACCATATTTCTATATCATTATTATCTTTCATTTTGTTTTTCACAGGTGAAAAATGCATTTGCTGGGTTACCAGGCTACAGAGAGATTCATGTTCTTGAGTTTAGGTAAATAGATTTACTCTAAAACTAATGTGTTCAGTAGTAACCTTGGTTTCAAATGTAAGATCCTTTGTGTT